>NC_092377.1:157625643-157933924 GCF_030028105.1 Mobula birostris | reverse complement strand
CTAATGCCCTTCCCTTGGACAACATTGGTGTCGTGGAGAGGAGAGACTTTCAGCATTGGGCAACTGCCGGTCTTCCATACAACCTTGCCCAGGCCTGCGCCCTGGAGAGTGAAGACTTTCGAGGCGCAGATCCATGGTCTCGCAAGACTAACGGATGCCTTTATTTATTTATTTAATTGCGATTATTAAACACCAGATTGATACATTACTTTTAGAATATGGAACAATAGTGGATATGTGAAATTAGGGCACAGATCACTTGGCATCCCATTGAAATGGAGTCGATAATTGACTATTTTGCCTATTAAAGCATCGAGGAAGATTGAAATATCGAGGCGAATGAGGATGGCGAGCCAGCGTTCAGCGCCAACTGCCTCCCTTTTCATCGGTGATGCGAACAAGTCTCTTGCTGCTGCCAGAAAAGGAGTTTGTGTAGCAGCTGTTTTGTGTGAGGAGAGTGATTTTGGGGGTTGGTGTTCTTGTTACCACTTCGCGAGTTTTTTGTTCATTTTCTTATGAGGGGAGGAGGGTTGAGGGTTGCCGGGTGGTGCAATTTGTTCAGCTTTTGTGCGGGGAAAGAGTGTTTGATGTTTTTTGTCGAATGACTTCCATGGTTTTCTTTGTTTTGTGGCTATCTGGAGAAGATGAATCTGAGTTGTATATTTTTATAATAACTGAACCTTTGAACCCTTTGAACTTTTGAGTGATGGTACTAAGTAAGGAGGCTAAATGGCCAACACCATTCCCGTGTTCCTAATCACACCGTGCCTCAGCTTCTCGACATAATCAATTGAATCCTTCTGGAATGTCTAAGCAAAGATACAAAACACTGGGCAACAAATTTTTTTTGAAAGTATTACTAACTCAGAATTTTTTTTTATGATAAACCATTTGAAACTAAACACAAATATAATTTCAGACTACTTGTATTATGTAGGAATTTGGAGAAACAAGAAATTATTGAATTATAATACATTTAATTGTATAACAGTGGTGACGGTTTGCTATAGTTCAACTAAGATAAAACTGTTTTGTTGATGATTTTCATTTATACTCTGTGTCTGAGGCTTCCCTCCTAAGTGTACAAGAATAATCAGCCAGCATTTATGGATTCCAGTTGCCCTGATACCATTTCTCCACAACCACAAAGTCCCAGTGAAAACTTTCACCATGCTTGTTACCAACAGCACCAAGATTTTCAGGGAGGAAGAAGTCTAAATTGGAATAAAGAAAATGAATATTTAGTGACATGTTGCACTTCATGGTTTTGTATGCTTGAAGCATGTTGTCAACCAGTTGCATGTAGTTTGACGCTGTAGTTGTCAAGAAAATTTTCCAACAACATCTGTGAATGCCTTCCGTGCAATTTTCTCCAGTCCCACTAGAAGTTCTACAAACTGCCTGTCATTGATGACCTGCTTGATATGTGGACCAACAAAAATGCCTTCCTTAATCTTGGCATCAGTTATTCTGACTGAAATTATGAATTGAAATAACACATATAGGCAAGTTCAAAGAAATGGTGCTAATAGAGAAATTTCATGGTGATTTTCATGATCAACATCCCAAAATCCATAAGATACACCCAAAAGTAATCAGGAAGCAAAACCTTTGTTGTCCAGTGAAATCAAAGCCAAACTTAAATAGAAATGACTAATTTATTGCATGCTTAGACCCAGAAAGGACTGAGCCAAGGCACCCTATTCTTACTGTATACAGATTTCTAAAAACATTGAGGAAAATACTAATAGTAAAGTTGCAATCTAGGTTAGAGACAAGACAATCTGTAACTTATCCTACTGAACTATTATTTTTGTACATGCAGTCAACTTAAAGGGACTTGGTGCCCACATAATGCCTGTAGATCTTCATAAACATTCATCTAAATGGCCAAATTTAAAGTTGCCTCCAACCCTTGATTTTGTTCTGTGAATTCCTCAAGGACTAAGTTTTTGGTCTTGCTACTATTCACTGCCCAGAATTTAAGATGACCAAACACTCACTGTCTGGCTGCGATTGGTAGCTCTGATGAATTGGCTGAAAACCGTAGTTTAGATCCAGTCCTTGGTGAGTAATCGTAGGTGGTCTTGAATACAAAGTGGGTGTTGCGTTGTTTGATAGGCAGAGGGAGTTTGGAAGGGTGCTGGGATAGCAAAGAGCAGAGGTAGTCATTGCCCAGTTGTGATCAAGACAAGTAGAATTGACGTCGAAGCTCGAAGGTGCATGAATTGACCAGCTGAGTTCACTTGGTGGCTGATTCCCTGAAAAATAAAACCAACATTATTTCAAAGATAGTGTGGAGCATCCCCTCCTCCCACTGTAAAGTTGAAATCAAATGAATTTTATCATGGTGATAACTCTACAAGACTTCTGAAATGGAACAGCACAGGCTAAGGAATACTGTGTTTTGCCTTCTACTGTGGGATAATAACTGAAGCAACAACTGTACTCCCAAAGGCCTGAGATTCTCCCTAGTCCAGATGATCAGTAATACATCTCTCCGTCTTTCCAATGATGATGGATGTCTGATTATTTACACGCGTCCCAGTAAATGCTGATTTCTAGTTTTTCTTAATTGCAATCATGATGAATTTTCTTTAGCTTAAAGTTGAAGCTGCACAAATCATTGAATTTGTTGGTAATTAACCCTTTAATAGTTAACTTCGAACCTTTCTATCCACCTCACAGCTCAATGGCATGGAGAATATATCCCATAGAAATAACGGCATGGTTATTGGTGTTTGACGCACAGCGACACAGTGGATGCACACGAAGAGTGGTGGACACAGCCCAGACCACCACTGGAAAAATCCCTCCCCACCACTGAGCACATCTACAGGAAGTACTGCCACAAGGAAGGATGGAGGGCAGTTTTAGGGTGAGAGGAAGGAACCTCAAAGGGGACTTGAAGGAAAAGTTTTTATTTACACAGAATGTGGTTGATATCTACAACTCACTGTTAGAAGAGGTGATGAGATCAGAGAGAGTCATTGTGTTTAAGAGACATTAAGACAGGCACGAATAGTCAAGGGAGAGGAAAAGGACCAAATGTGGGCAAAGGGGATTAATATAGCTGGCAAAACAGTCAGCTCAGTGACTCCATTGTTAAAAAGGCATTGTGTGGCATATCAACAATGGTCATGGTCAAAGTCAAAGATCTGCTGCATATTCATACTCCACACCTTAATTTAATTCATGCAGAGAGAGCAAGGAGAATATGCCAAGCCCAGGACACCCATCATCCAGGCCATGTTCTCTTTTCAATGCTGCCATTGGGAAGGAGGTGCAGGAGCCACAGGTCCCACACCACCAAGTTTGGGAACAGTTTTTACCCTTCAATCATCAGGCTCTTGAACCAGCATGGACAAATTCACTCAGTTCAACACTGAGCTGATTCCACAATCTTCCTTCAAGGACTTTACAACTCATGTTCTCCATATTACTTATCTATTTATTTATTTATTTGCATTTGCATAGTTTGTCTTCTTTTGCACATTCATTGTTTATCAGACTTTGTGTATAGTTTTCCACTGATTCTATTGTATTTCTTTGTTCTTCTGTGAATGCCCCAAGAAAGTGAATCTCCGGGTTGTATGGCAACATATACATACTTTGATAATAAATTTACTTAGAGCTTTGAGATCAGGCAAGCAACAGACATGCAATTGAACTCAGTTATTTCAAGCTACTCTCTAAATCACCCTGCACTTTCAGTACCCTTTTGAAAACTTTCTGCCTTCTAGTTCATTGATTACATATTCAGTGGATTCCAGTTAATTGGGACACATCAGGACCAGTACATTTTGGCCCAATTAAGCAGCTGCCCCAATTAGCCAAAGCTTCATGGAAATCATTAAAAAGGTATTAAAAAGACAAACTATCATTTAACTGAGTAACAAATTATGTATTTAAATTAAATACAAACAAAAACACTACAATACCTGCACTATAAAACTGTATTAGTTCCTAATAGTTATCGACAGAGGAATTTACTCAGTGTACGCTGCTGTGTTCTTTTGATTGATTGTAAATGAACAAAATCAGCAGACACCTGGTGCAGATAATGGACAGCCTTCATACAATCCTTCCAATGATTGAATCCTCCAAACCTTCGTTTTCATTGTAACATTCAAGATGATTATCAATACCTTCAAGTTCTTCATAGTTCCTAACTTGTTGAAGTAATTAAAATATTTCATTTTCACTCCCGCCCGTTTTTGGCATTTTGCACCAAAACCGCAGTGAGCAAATCAATTCTGAATTGGCTGCTTATTTCTCAGCAACTGTCAGCGACAAAAATCATTATTTATCCACATCCTCAACAACGAGCCATATGAAAGTTTTTCAAACACAAATCTAAAAAGGAGAATCCATCCAATGCCAGATTTCATCGGATGTCTCACCACAATAAAAATTCTGGCTCACTTAGCCAGGCATGTTAAAAATGCTTCCACCAACCTCATGTGACCTCTGTTAAATATTGACTGTGTACCCATATATTTTCTTTCACTTTCATGTGGGCTTTAAGACTCTGCTAAAACTGATACAAAGAACGGGGGGGGGGGGGTGAAGCAGATTATTGATGAAGAGGTGCAGAGCGACAGAGGCCACGGGCTGTAATCAGATTATCATCACTGATTTACATGACATACTTGTTGTCTTCCAGCAGCAGTAAAATACAAAGAAATAAAACCATAACTTACAAAAAAATAAATTGTGCAAATGAAAGTAATAACGAGGTAGTGTTCATACTTTCATTCAGAAATCTGAAGGCAGAGAGGAAAAGGCTCTTTTTAAATCATTGAACATGGGTCCTCAGGATCCTGTACCTCATACCCAACGGCAGTAACAAGAGGGAGGCATGTCGCAAGCAGTGAGGGTCCTTAGACTGCTGAACAGCCTGCAGTACCTGGTGATATTTCAAATAATACTACAAAGAATAATATGCCTTTGTTAGATGCTGAGAAATACAGTACATTGTATTTGTATTTGATTCATTTTCATGCAATTATCATTTCTCAGTTTCCTAATACAATAGTCAGCATTATGCAAAACACTCAACTGGCAGTCAAGTTAGCACAACAAAATGGAGACTTGACCTGAAATTGTCCATTTCTCTCCACAGATGCTCCTGACCTGCTAAGCTCATCCAGAAATTTCCTTCTTGCTTCTGGAACACCTTGCCGAGCCGAATCACGAGAGGACCTTCACCAGAAGCATGGCAGCAAATCAAGACAGCTCACCCCCAGTTCCCCGAGGGCAACTAGGAATCGTCAAATTCTGCTGACCTCGTTGATGGCACACAGATCTCACAAATGATTGATTATAAAATCCATCCCTGCTTTTCAGGCGAGGTTTTTAAATTATATTTATTGTAATAAACATAAAATTACATTAAAATAAATGTTTGTCCTTCTTGAAATTTTCAACTGTACAAGATTATTTAAACAATTATTTCCCCCTTTAAATAAATAATTTGCTTTTCTTTTCATTTAGCATTCTGTTGAAATCAACAATACCAGGATAGATAGGTACACACACTTTACTAGGTACACCTGCTCATTAATGCAAATATCCAATCAGCCAATCATCTGGCAGCAACTCAGTGCATGAAAGCATGCAGACATGATCAAGAGGTTCAGTTGTTGTTCAGACCAAACATCAGAATGGGGAGAAAATTGTAAGGTGCGAGACTGAGGTTGTCACTGATCGTGGCTGAAAGAAGATCATAGTTGGGAGCTTAACATCCAAGGATACTCCTTGTATTGAAAGGACAGGCAGGTCGGCAGAAGGGGTGGGGTGGCTGTGTTGGTAAAAAAAAAAAGAAATCAAATCCTTAGAAAGAGATGACACAGGATCAGAGGTTGTAGAATCCTTGTGGGTACAGTTAAGAAACTGCAAGGGTAAAAAGACACTGACGGGAGTTATGTACAAGCACGGAGATAGAAGATGCATGCCAAAAGGGAAATGTTACCAAAGTCATGGGGGATTTCAATATGCAGATAGATTGGGAAACTCAGGCTCATGCTGGATCCCAAGACAGGGAGTTTGTAGAATCCTACGAGATGGCCTTTTAAAAGCAGATTGTGGTTGACCCCACTAGGGAAATGAAATTCTGCAATGGGCGTTTCAAAGTACACTTAACATCAAAGAATGTATAAGTTATACAGCTTGAGATTTGTTTGCTTACAGGCAACCACAAAGCAAAAACCTGAAAGAACCCAATTAAAAAAAAAGACCAACACCTGATGCACAGAGAAAGGTAAAAAAAAACACAAATCATGCAAACAATAGAAGCAAAAAGCAACATTCCAAACCAAAATGAGTCCTTAGATCCGAACCCCGGAGGAGGCCCAAAGCCTGGGTATCAGTCGATCATATTAGCAGACGCAGAGCATAACAGCCAGGACAGTCCTCATAGCCTCAGCGCCATGGAGAGAGCAGTGAACATCACGAGAGACCGAGCGAAATCAACTCTTGCCTCCAATCCCAACACCTTGTCTTTCCAGTATATCTGGGCCAGTGTTTAAATTGTCCAAACAGCACATCATACTTTGCACTAGGACCCGGGCAATGCTGCAGCGAAAGGCTCCGGGCCTGGAACATGCCGCCCAGTGACTCATTCCGGGACCAGATTTCACCGCTCTCAATTTCTCCAAATTGGCTTAACATCCAGAGCAATCCAACCTCGCACCTGAGCTAGTTGTGTGGGCATCGGAACTCCTCTGCCTCAACTTCTCCTCTCTGAAAGGCTCACTCCATCTGCATTGATTCTGTTATGTATCAGCACAGTTCATCCCTTGAATTCACTTCACCTTCGCTCACCTCTTCATTGTTTGCGATGATAGGTTACTACAATTTACAACTGTAGTTGTACTTGTAGTACAACTTACTACAATTTATTAGTAATGTTTTTAGTCATTGTTTAGGGTTGTGTTTAATAAGCCAGATTTGTTTAGGGAGCTTAAGGTAAAAAAAACTCTTAGGCAGTGATCATAATATGATAGAATTCACCCTGCAGTTTCAAAGGGAAAAGATAAAGTCAGATGTATCTGTATTACAGTGGAGTAACGTGAATTACAGGGGCATGAGAGTGGAGTCAGTCAAAGTTGATTGGAAGGGGCTACTAGTAGGGATGATGGCAGAACAGCAACATCTGGATTTTCTCAGGGCAATTTGGAAGGCACAGGACAGATACATCCCAAAGATGAAGTATTCTAAAGGGCGGATGAGGGAACCCATGGTTGACAAGGGAAGTCAAAGACAACATAAAAGCAAAAGAGGGGGCACATAGTATAGTAAAAATTAGTGGGAAGTTAGAGGATTTGTAAGCTTTTAAAAACCAACAGAAGGCAACTGAAAAAAAGAATATGAAGGTAAACTTGCCAATAACATCTAGAGGAAACCAAAATATTTTCAGATATGTAAAGAGTAAACAAGAGGCAAAAGTAAATATTGGACCCCTGGAAAATGATGCTGGAAAGGTAGTAATGGGGCAGGAAGAAACTGTGGGAAACTTAATAAATATTTTTACATCAGTCTTCACTGTGGGAAACAATATGCCTGAAACTCAAGAGCGTCAGGGACAGAAGTGATTGTAGTTGCTTTTACTAAGGAGGTGGTGTTTGGGAAGCTGAAAGGTCTGAAAGGTAGATAAGTCATCTGGACCAGATAGACTACAGCCTGGGTTCTGAAATAGGTAGTTCAAGAGATTGTGGACGCATTGGTAATGATCTTCCAAGTATCACTAGCTTCTGGGATGATTCTGGAGGACTAGAAAATTGCAAAAGACTCTCAACACTTTAAGAAAAGAGGAAGGCAGAAGAAAGGAAAGTATAGGCCAGCTAGTCTGACTTCAGTGGTTGGAAAGATTTTGGAGCCCGTTATTAATGACAAAGTTTTGGGGTACTGAGAGGTGCATGATAAATGCCAAAGTCAGCATATAGGGGAAATCTTGCCTAACATATCCGTAGGAATTCTTTGAGGAGGTAACAGGCAGAATCGACAACGGAGAGTCAGTGAATGTTGTTTATTTGGATTTTCAGAAGGCCTTTGACAAGGTGTTGCACGTGAGGCTGCTTAACAAGATAAGAGCACATGGTATTACAGGAAAGGTACGAGCACAGATAGAATATTGGCTGACTGGTTGGAGGCAAAGATAGGGATAAAAGGGGGCCCTATTCTGGTTGGCTGTTGGTAACTAGTGTTGTTCCAGAGGGGTTAGTACTGGAAGCAATTCTTTTCACGTTACATGGAGCAGATGTTTCCTATAGTTGGCGAGTCTAAGGCCGGAGGGCACAACTTCAGAATAGAAGGACATCCCTTTAGAACAGATGAGGAGGAACTTCTTTAGCCAGAATTCATTGCCGTGGACAGCTGTGGTGGCCAAGTCACTGGGTATATTTAAAGTGGAGACTGATAGGTTAATTTTCTTATGCCTCAGATGAATATATATATGTATCCTTCCCTGCTTGGCTCCATCTGCCCTTCAATCCTGCATCTCTTTCCACCTATCACCTGCCAGTTCCTGCCCTTCCCCTCCTCCTCAACCCTTTATAACAGCCATCTCACTCAGTTTTGACACAGGACCTCAACCCAAAATGCCGACAATCCCTTTGCTTCCAAGGATGCTACCTGACCTGCTGAGATCCTCAAGCAGCTGTTTTTAAATATAAAACATATCTCCCAACAAAAACATTTATTTTTGAATTCCACAAGATGTCTTACACAAGGATCGAGGAGGATAATTCCAGTAACGATAAGGTACTGTTTAACAGGACCTTGGATAATTCTGTGAAATGCTTAAAACATTTTGCAAGGTTTGAACAAATTTAGCAAAAGGAGGAAGCACTCCTACCATATTGTTGACGGTGCAGCTCTGATGAATATGGCTGACTGGGGTGTATCTCCACACCATCCATTTGTTGCTTCAGTTGATCTTAGGTGACTTTAATCTCCTAGTATATTCAGATTTCCTGAGAATGAGTGTTGGTCACCAGCATACTTCCAGTGCACCCTGTGGCTCCTGCTCATGGGATCTGTAAAAGGCAAGATTTTTACCCTTAATGACTAGAACATAGAACATTACAACACAGTACAGGCCATTCAGCCCACAATGTTGTGCCGACCTTTTAACCTACATCAATCCAAACCCTCCCTCCCACATGGCCTTCCATTTGCCTATCACCCATGTGCTTATCTCTTAATTTAGTCTCTTAAATATCCCTAATGTATCTGGCCCTACCACAAATAGCTCTGGCATCCATAAGGCCATAAAATATAGGAGCAGAGTTAGGCCATTCAGCCCATCAATTCTTCCCCATTTCATCATGGCTAATCCATTTCCCTCTCAGCCCCAACCATCTGTCTTCTCCCCATATTCCTTCATGCCCCAACCAATCAAGAATCTATTAACCTCTGCCTTAAATATACGTAAAGACCTCGCCTCCACAGATGCACCACTCTCTGGCTAAAGAAATTCCCCCTCCTCTCCATTCTAAAGGGATGTTTCTCTATTCTGTGGCTAAGTCCTAGACTCACTCACTATAGAAAACATCCTCTCCACATCTACTCTCTCAAGGCCTTTCCTCCAATCACTTAAAATTATGCCCTCTCATATTAGCCATTTCTGCCCTGGGAACAGTCTCTGGCTGTCCACTCGATCTATGCCTCTTATCATCTTGTACATCTCTGTCAAGTCACCTCTCATCCTTCTTCACTCCAAAGAGAAAAGCCATAATTCACTTAATACATCTCCATAAAACAATCTCTCTAATCCAGTCAGAATACTGGTAAATCTCCTCTGCTACCTCTCTAAAGAGCCCTCATCTTTAATTATCTACCCAATAATTGCCTAAACAGCTACCTATGTTCCAACAAATACCAGTGGCACACCTTGATCAGATGTTCCACCATCTCTAGGACCTTACAAATTCACACTATCATTCCCATGCTTACCAACAAGTGCCCAAGTGGAGTGCAAACCAGCATGTCCAAATCTTAGTCTCGCTAACCACACATCTTCCCTCCTATTCCTTCCCTAAAGGAGCCTCCACTGGACTGATGGAAATAAATTGTAATATCACCTCCCTATCCCACTCCTATCCCATAATTTCTGCCATTTCCCAACCCCAGCCAACCTAATACAAGTTTTGGCTTCATACTTTCCCACATTGACTATAATACCTACCTCAGTCTTAGTAAGTTACTGTTTTGCTATAACATAAGGCCATAAGGAGCAGAACAAGACCATTTGCCCTATTGAGTCTGCTGTGCCATTTTGTGATGACTGATCCATTTTCCCACTCAGCCCCAATCTCCTGCCTTCTCCCTGTATCCCTTCATGCCCTGACTAATCAAGAATCAACCTCTGTCTTAAACATACCCAATTACTTGACCTCCACACCCGCCTTTGGCAACAAATTCCACAGATTGACCGCTCTCTGGCTAAAGAAATTCCTTATCTCTGTTCTAAAAGGGCATCCCTTATTTTCTGAGGCTTTGTCCCCGGGTCTTAGACTTCCCTATCACAGGAGACAGCCTCTCCACATCTTCCCTATTGAGGCATTTCAACATTTGCTAAATCTCAATGAGGCCACCCCTCATTCTCCTGAATTCCAGTGAGTAGAGGCCCAGAGCCATCCAATGCTCTTCATATGACAAGCCTTTCAGTACCAAAATCATTTTAGTGAACCTCCTTTGAACCTTCTCCAACCTCAGCACATATTTTCTTAGATAAACAGTACCCCAAGTGAGGCCTCTCCAGTGCTTTACAAAGCCTCAACATTACATCCAGATCTTTCAATACCCCATAAACCCACATGCGCAGGTACCCAACTGTTCTGTTCTTCTCAGGTGCTCTGCTTCAGGCACAGATCAGGAAATTTGTTGTCTTGCAGCACCAGTACAGTGTGGGATATAAAAATTACTTAAAGTTACAGAAGTAAATATATAGCATCAAAGATGCACACAACCCAAAGACCTGAAAATTAATTGGTCAATGTAAATTATCCCTAGTGTGTTTATGAGTGATAGAATCTGGTGGTGGTGGGGGTAGTTGATAGGAACGTGGATAGAATAATGAATGGGATTAGCGTAGGGTTGGTTGATGGTCAGCATTGGCTCAATGGGCAGAAGGGCCTGTTTCCCTGTTGTATCCCCTCCATGATCATGATGTGGGTGGCCTCTGTGATGTGGAGGATGGGGAATGAGGTGGCCTTAGTGATTCAGAAGCTAAAATATTGGTTTGGAGTGTATAAGATCGAGAAGGACCTTGTGTACTAATATTGAAGTCTCTGCTGAGGGCCCGCACAGCAACCGTGTTGCTGTTCCACTGATAAATTAGACCTGTTAGTTCAAATAGTATGCCCACAAGAAAAAATAATGCAGAGTTAGAGACTTAAACGGAAACTTGAAGCAACACACTGGCCGAACTCAGCCAGTCAGGCAGCATCTGGGAGGGGAAAGGGCAATCGACGTTCCGGGATGCAAAGTCCCAATGAAGGGTCTCAACCCGAAACAATGACTGTCCATTTACCTCCGCTGATTCCCTCCCGTGTAACACACAGAAAATGTTGATATAACTTAGCAGATCAGGCAGCATCCATGAAAAGGAATTAAGAGTCGACGTTTCGAGCCGCGATTCTTCATCAGGACTGGCTTATGTTTGATTCCCTCGGAATTTTACGTGTTTCTGTATGTTTGTGCACGTTCTTACCTCATGAAATGAGCGGGTCCGAATGTCCGTCACTTGCCGCAGCAGCATGCAGTTATTTAACGCCACACGCAGAACTCCACCGCTCAGTATTAACGCTAACATTTAACCCGGGATTTCAAGGCTCATCGTCTGCGATTCAACAGCGTTTAAAAAAGGGTACTGAACGTTACTGGGCTTTTTACCCCAGTATCATCCGTTTCTGAATTATTTATCTTTTTTAAAAAAAATACGAAAAAACCCTTATTGTAATAACTAATACTCATGTGATGCTCCGGGAATTAAAGACTTCATTGGAGCTATGCGCGGAGATGCCTGGTGGCGTCAGAGACCAGGAGGGGCTAGTTTATTAAAATAGAATAAATCTCGTTTTGACACCTTAGACTTAGACTCTCGTCGTCTTAGACTATGGGTTCAATGACAGTCGTAGGGGTAAAATGATGTTATATTGCCAAAAATGCAAATATAAACGCGCTGTACTTATTTCGGAAAATAATGCATTAGGATGAATTGGAAACATTGAGAGTCGGGTGACCTGTCGTTCCCAATGCCCTCTCACACTGCGGCGTTCCTTGTCACTTCCGAGTCTCTTGTAACTGATTGGTAGAGATTAACCACAATTAATCAATTTATTGCTGCTCTATCCCGTTTGTTAACTTAAAAAAACACACGCACAAAATAAATAGTGTATTATTCCAAACACGAGAAAATCTGACAATGCTGGCGTTTCAAAGCAACATATACGAAATGCTGGAGGAGCTCCGATTTTCGGTCTTGGCCCAAACGTTGACTGTTTACTCTTTTCCATAGTAGCTGCCTGGCCTGCCGAGTTCCTCCAGCATTTTGCGTGTGTTGCTTTATTATTCCCCAGGGTAGAAATGTCCAATGCTGGAAGATATAACACAATTTATTCTTGTAAATTATAGTAATTTGTCACCGCACTGCAGCCGCGAAACAAATTTCACGACACATGCAATGATAATAAGCCTGATTCCGATGTACAAGCATCTGACTTTTTAAAATTCATATTCCCCTGGTGTAGAAGTCATCTCATGCATTCCAGCAATTTACACTCTACTTTGTTAGTACGCACTAATTTGATTTGCTGTGTCTGCAGGTCATTTAAAGTCGCGAAGATTACTTTATTATTGATTATACACAACTCTAACGTCCTTATTTACACCTTTTACTACATCTCTTCCACCCCACTTGAGCGATCCCTCTCTTTCTCTTTTGATGGCGAGTGAGAGCTCACCGGGGTGGGGGCATGGAGAAGCAATGCAGCAGTTTGAGACAGCTGGTCTCCCCTCTCGTCACAGGAGCGATCTCTCTCTCTCCCTCGTTAGTGTGTGTGAGAGAGAGAGAGAGAGAGAGAGAGCCTGTCTGAGAAGTAGAAGTGCTGGTTATGGACTGTAATTTTTGATGGACTCCAGATCATTTTTTTGGGGGGGGGGACTTAGCTATTGCTTGCACCGGGGGGAGGGGTCAATGCAAGTGGGAGAGGGAAGGGTTGACGTTTTTGCTGGGGCTTGTGAGGGGGAGGGGTCTTTGGGGTTCTAACATTTTTCTGTTACTGTATTCTTTGTTTTATTCTGTCTGCGACGACTAAGAATTTCAGGTATACAGCATGCATTCTGATACTCAATTGAAATATTGATTTATTTTTTCAGAGGCTTATAAACAACTTCCAATACCTCAACTCGAAATGGCAGCTGGCCACTTCCCTCCAGCCCGACCAGTTGAGTTCTTTTTCAGTTTTGTTTGTTGCATAATCCCTAATGAAGTGCACAAGATCTTCTTGTCTTTATGGCTGCCACTAAATGTTAAATCCTCAAAACTTAAAGACAATAAGATCAAACACATTTGAACGTTTATGCTTTAGTTTGCTTATCTA
The DNA here is from genome assembly GCF_030028105.1 of Mobula birostris. Classification (NCBI taxonomy): domain Eukaryota; kingdom Metazoa; phylum Chordata; class Chondrichthyes; order Myliobatiformes; family Myliobatidae; genus Mobula; species Mobula birostris. Next base: position 157,920,317 of record NC_092377.1, on the reverse strand, counting down.
ACGCATGCCTCATGAATTTTGACACAGTGCCTTTAAATTCTGTAATTAACTTCTACTTGTCTTTGCTTCCCCCTATTTTTGCTGTCTGCAAATCGCCTTGTCATTTTCAGTTTTGTCCTCCTCCTTCTTGACTCTCCACTTTGGCTCCCAAACTGGATCATTGCTCTACCATTGGAAACCACCGCTCCTGCATAATTTGGAAAAGGATTCCGGGCAGTTTTTCCACTTTGCTTCCTTCTATCTGACCTGCTGAGCACTTCATCTTTATTTTATATTTCCAAAGAAATGGTTCTCAGTTGCTAGAACCATATAACCATAGAAACTACAGCACAGAAACAGGCCCTTTGGCCCTTCTTGGCTGTGCCGAACCATTTTCTGCCTAGTCCCACTGACCTGCACACGGACCATATCCCTCCATACACCTCCCATCCATGTATCTGTCCAATTTATTCTTAAATGTTAAAAAAGAACCCGCATTTACCACCTCATCTGGCAGCTCATTCCATACTCCCACCACTCTCTGTGTGAAGAAGCCCCCCGCCAATGTTCCCTTTAAACTTTTCCCCCCTCACCCTTAACCCATGTCCTCTGGTTTTTTCTCCCCTTGCCTCAGTGGAAAAAGCCTGCTTGCATTCACTCTATCTATACCCATCGTAATTTTATATACCTCTATCAAATCTCCCCTCATTCTTCTACGCTCCAGGGAATAAAGTCCTAACCTATTCAACCTTTCTCTGTAACTGAGTTTCTCAAGTCCCGGCAACATCCTTGTAAACCTTCTCTGCGCTCTTTCAACCTTATTTATATCCTTCCTGTAATTTGGTGACCAAAACTGAACACAATACTCCAGATTCAGCCTCACCAATGCCTTATACAACCTCATCATAACATTCCAGCTCTTATACTCAATACTACGATTAATAAAGGCCAATGTACCAAAAGCTCTCTTTACGACCCTATCTACCTGTGACGACACTTTTAGGGAATTTTGTATCTGTATTCCCAGATCCCTGTGTTCCACTGCACTCCTCAGTGCCTTACCATTAACCCTGTATGTTCTACGTTGATTTGTCCTTCCAACCTGCAATACCTCACACTTGTCAGTATTAAACTCCATGTGCCATTTTTTCAGCTGGTCCAAGTCCCTCTGCAGGCTCTGAAAACCTTCCTCACTGTCTACTACACCTCCAATCTTTGTATCATCAGCAAAGTTGCTGATCCAATTTACCACATTATCATCCAGATCATTGATATAGATGACAAATAACAATGGACCCAGCACTGATCCCTGTGGCACACCACTAGTCACAGGCCTCCACTCAGAGAAGCAATTTTCTACCACCACTCTCTGGCTTCTTCCATCGAGCCAATGTCCAATCCAATTTACCATCTCCTCATGTATACCTAGCGACTGAATTTTCCTAACTAACCTCCCATGCGGGACCTTGTCAAAGGCCTTACTGAAGTCCATGTAGACAATATCCACTGCCTTCCCTTCATCCACTTTCTTGGTAACCTCCTCGAAAAACTCCAACAGATTGGTCAAACATGACCTACCACGCACAAAGCCATCCTGACTCTCCTAATAAGCCCCTGTCTATCCAAATGCTTGTAGATTCTGTCTCTTAGTACTCCCTCTAATAACTTACCTACTACTGACGTTAAACTCACTGGCCTATAATTTCCTGGATTACTTTTCGATCCTTTTTTAAACAACGGAACAACATGAGCCACTCTCCAATCCTCCGGCACTTCACCCGTAGACAGCGACATTTTAAATATTTCTGCCAGGGCCCCCGCAATTTCAACACTAGTCTCCTTCAAGGTCCGAGGGAACACCCTGTCAGGTCCCGGGGATTTATCCACTTTAATATTCCTCAAGACAGCAAGCACCTCCTCCTTTTCAATCTGTACAGTTGCCATGGTCTCACTACTTGATTCCCTCAATTCCATAGATTTCATGCCAGCTTCCTTAGTAAATACAGACGCAAAAAACCTATTTAAGATCTCCCCCATTTCCTTTGGTTCCGCACAAAGCCGACTACTCTGATCTTCAAGAGGACCAATTTTATCCCTTACAATCCTTTTGCTCTTAATATACTTGTAAAAGCTCTTTGGATTATCCTTCACTTTGACTGCCAAGGCAACCTCATGTCTTCTTTCTGCCCTCCTGATTTCTTTCTTAAGTATATTCTTGCACTTCTTATACTCCTCAAGCACCTGATTTACCCCCTGTTTCCTATACATTTCATACAACTCCCTCTTCTTCTTTATCAGAGTTGCAATATCCCTTGAGAACCAAGGTTCCTTATTCCTATTCAATTTGCCTTTAATCCTGACAGGAACATACAAACTCTGCACTCTCAAAATTTCCCCTTTGAAGGCTTCCCACCTACCAATCACATCTTTGCCCGAGAACAACCTGTCCCAATCCACGCTTTTTAGATCCTTTCTCATTTCTTCAAATTTGGCCTTCTTCCAGTTCAGAACCTCAACCCTAGGACCAGATCTATCCTTGTCCATGTTCAAATTGAAACTAATGGCGTTATGATCACTGGAACCAAAGTGCTCCCCTACACAGGCTTCCGTCACTTGCCCTAATTCGTTTCCTAACAGGAGATCCAATATTGCATCCCCTCTAGTTGGTCCCTCCATATACTGATTTAGAAAACTTTCCTGAACACATTTTACAAACTCTAAACCATCTAGACCCCTAACAGTATGGGAGTCCCAATCAATGTATGGAAAATTAAAATCCCCTACCACCACAACTTTATGTTTCCTGCAGTTGTCTGCTATCTCTCTGCAGATTTGCTCTTCCAAGTCTCGTTGACTATTGGGTGGTCTGTAATACAATCCCACTAATGTGGCCATACCTTTCCTGTTTCTCAGCTCCACCCATAAGGACTCAGTAGACAAGCCCTCTAATCTGTCCTGCTAGCTAGCCATATATTTTCAACATTTACGCCTAGGGAAGATCGATTGCTGGACGCACCACCCGCCCCCGAAGAGAATGACTCAATAGGAGGCGGTAATCTGGTTTTGATTGACATTTGAATTAGCCAGTGACGACTTGCGCTCCGTTTAGGTCACAGACGCGGAAGACGTCATGACGTTATGGCGGCTCCGGGAAGCGGGCGGTGGCTTTTTCTGTTCCCGTGTCCCTTGACAGCAGGGTCTGGGCTGTACCGGAGCTTTGCTGGGAAATGGTGAGGAAAGGGAGAGAGGTGGAGGATGGGATGGTGAGGAAAGAGAGAGAGGTGGAGGATGGGATGGTGAGGAAAGAGAGAGAGGTGGAGGTTGGGATGGAGAGGGAAGAGGGATGAAGGTGGAGGTTGGGATGGAGAGGGAAGAGGGATGAAGGTGGAGGTTGGGATGGAGAGGGAAGAGGGATGAAGGTGGAGGATGGGATAGGAAGGGTAAGGGAGATGGAGGATGGGGTGAAGGTGGAGAACGGTGTGTGAAGGAGTGGGGATGGAGGAATGTGGGGGTGGAGAGTGGAGTGTAAGAGCGAAGGGGTGGGGTTGGAGGAGAGAAGGGCTGTGTGTCAATAAATACATAAGTAAATCGCACACCTATCTTGGTAGATAAGCGAGAGTTTTTGAGGTCATAAAGAGAGCTATTACCCTGTATGAGGATTACATTGCCTCAAAAGGCTGCTGTAAGATGCTTTATATTGTCAAGTGTACTGGGGCATAGCGAAAAGCTTTGTTTTGAGTGCACTCCATACAGATCAGTTCATTACAGTCATAGTGCAGTGGAAAACAGTTACAGAATGCAGAGTAAAGTATTACGGTTAGAGAGAAGTTACAGTCAGGCAATAAATTGCAAAGCCATGATGATGCAGATTGTGAGGTCAAGAGTCCATCTTAAACTGGAGGCAGTTCAAAGTCTCATAAGAGCAGGATAGAAGTCTTTGAGCCTGTTCGTATGTACTGTTGTATATGAAAGATCTAGTTAGTGTGGACATGGAAAGGATGCTTTCTGTAATGGGGGAGTCTAGGACTGAAGAGCACAGCCTCGGAACAGAAGGACGTTCATTTAAAACAAGGATGGGGGAAAATTTCTTTAGCCAAAGGGTGGTGAATCTGTGGAATTCATTGTGACATGTCTTTGGAGGCCAAGTCATTGGGTATATTTAAAGCGAAGATTGATAGGTACTTAATGGGCACGTGGCCAAGTGGTTAAGGCATTGGACTAGCTACCTGAAGGTTGTGAGTTCCAGCCCCAGCTGAGAGAACATATTGTGTCCTTGAGCAAGGCACTTAACCACACATTGCTCTGCGACGACACTGGTGCCAAGCTGTATGGGTCCTAATGCCCTTCCCTTGGACAACATTGGTGTCGTGGAGAGGAGAGACTTGCAGCATGGGCAACTGCTGGTCTTCCATACAACCTTGCCCAGGCCTGTGCCCTAGAGAGTGAAGACTTTCCAGGCGCAGATCCATGGTCTCACAAGACTAATGGATAGGTACTTAATTGATAAGGGCATCAAAGATTTCCAGGAGAAGGCAGGAGAATGGGCTTGAGAAGGAAAATAAATCAGCCAAGAGTGAATGTTGGAATAGCCATGACAGGCTGAAAGACCTAACTCTACTCCTATTTCTTATGGGACGACTGAGATTAAGACAGAGAACAAACTGAACTGACTTTCCTACAAGGATAGGAAAGGTTTAGGGGGATATGGTTCAATTAGAGGTAAATGGGATTGGAGGCCAAGTCATTGGCTATATTTAAAGCAGAGGTCAGCAGGTTCTTGATTAGTGAGGGCGTCAAAGGTTATGTGGAGAAGGCAGGAGAATGATGTTGAAGGGGATATTAAATCACCCATGATGGAATGGTGAAGCAGACTGAATGGTCTTTCATTATCTCCTGCTCAATGGGAGGAGGCAGATGAGCAAATGTCTAGAGTGGGTGTGGTCTGTTTTTTTGATGGCTGCCTTACGAAGACAGCAGAAAGTACAGATAGAATGCATGGAGAGGAAGCTGGTTTCCATGATGTGCTGAACTGTGTCCACAACTCTGCTGTTTCTTGCAGTTTTGGGCAGAGCCCTACCAAGCCATGATGTAATTGGATGAGATGCTTTCTATGCAGTTTTGAGTCGGTTCATATTGGTGGTAGTATGGTTCCTATGGGCTCACTTTCAAGACCTCTACAACTCATGATCTCAATATATTTGTTTAAATTTTTCTTTTGTGTTTGTAGTTTGTCTTTTGCACATTGATTGTCAGTCTTTGTGTCTCATTTTCACTGATTCTATTGTATTTCTTTGTTCTACTGTGAATGTCCCCTAGAATCTAAGGGTAGCATATGTAGTTATAAAGAAGGCAAGACAGCGGCTATACTTTATTAGGAGTTTGAAGAGATTGGCATGTCAACAAATACACTCAAAAACTTCTATAGTTGTACCATGGAGAGCATTCTGACAGGCTGCATCACTGTCTGGTATGGAGGGGCTACTGCCCAGCACTGAAAGAAGCTGCAGAAGATTGTAAATTTAGTCGGCTCCATCATGTGTACTAGCCTACAAAGTACCCAGGACACCTTTAGGGAGCGGTGTCTCAGAAAGGCAGCATCTGTTATTAAGGACCTCCAGCACCCAGGGCATGCCCTTTTCTCACTGTTACCATCAGATAGGAGATACAGAAGCCTGAAGGCACACACTCAGCGATTCAGGAACAGCTTCTTCCCCTCTGCTCTCCGATTCCTAAATGGACATTGAAGCTTTGGACACTACTTCACTTTTTAATATACAGTATTTCTGTTTTTGCACATTCTTTTAAATCTATTCAATATATGTAAATGATTTACTTGTTTGTTTGTTTTATTTTATTTATTTTTTCTCTCTCTCTGCTAGATTGTGTATTGCATTGAACTGCTGCTGCTAAGTTAACAAGTTTCACGTCACATGCCGGTGATAATAAACCTGATTCTGATTCTTCTGGTGACATACCTGTTTATGTACCTTGATAATAAATTTGAACTTTGAACTTCATTTTAATCCAGTTTTCTTTTCTTTTACAGACACTGGTTCATGTTGGCTAATGGTCTGGAGCTAGGATCCTGAGGATATTTCCCTCCCTGCAATCAAGACATTCAGTCCAGTTATAGGGCCAAACTGATGTCCAACTGAGATCAGGTAATTCACAACTTGCTTTAAGACTTGTTTTGCAGATTAGAGCTTGCTGTTTTTTTGAGACCCTGCCTCTTAGCAGCAGAAGTGAGGAGTCTGCAGAGTTTTAAAATTTGCAGGTATAAAAGGAAGTCAGGCTCCGGCTGAGTACTCGTCTTTAAAATGAGCATGAATTGAATGTCTTAAAACATATGAAGATAAATCTCCAGGGCCGGATCAGGTTTAGCCGAGGACTCTGTGGGAAGCTAGAGCAGTAATTGCAGGAGCCCTGGCTGAGATGTATGCATCAACATTAGAGAAGGGCCAGAAGATTGGAGGGTAACTAACATTGTGCCTTTATTTAAGAAGGGCCACAAAGAAAACCAGGGGACTATTGACAAGTAAGTTATCGGAGAGGGTTCTGAGGGATAAGGTGTACAACCATTTGGAAAGGACAAGAAGATCAATTAGGGTAAGGTGGTAGATGTGGTCTCTGTGGACTTCAGGAGTTCTGTGGTAAGAGTCCACATGATACATGGGGTGCTATGAAAAGTTAAATCACATGGGAAAAGAGGAGATACAATACAAAATTTGACGGTAGGAAGCAGAGGGTAATGGCGGAAGGTTGTTTTTTAGCCTGGAAGCCTGTGATAATGATGTTCTCCAAGGCTCAGCTGCTAGATCCTTTGCAATAATTTGCATGAGAATTACAAGGAATTATCTAATCAGATCAAGTTTAATTATCATTCAGAGCATACATGGATACAGTCAAATGAGACAGCGTTCCTCTGGGGCCAAGATGCATAATATACATTTAAAATAGTGAGAGAGAGCAAAAAGACACACATCGTTATGCAAGAAAACACATGTATAGTCCAAGCTCGTGAGCGACATGCAAATTGATGGTATAGCTCCTGGCAATCCAGCCTGTCGTTCCACTGGTCGAATAGCAGAGGGCAGCACTGACAGGAGAGGCCAGCTCCCAACCAAGCATGGATCGACGCTACACCCCCTCAAGCATCATCTCACCTGGACTCCAGCAGCAGGCAAGCCAGCTTGTGGCCTAGTCCTTGCTATGACCGACACACATCAAAGTTGCTGGAGAACGCAGACCGCCTGTTTCGCCACCATACAAAGGAAACAGGCCTGTGGTATTTGCATTATCAATGTCCAACAAGTCTTGAGATCACAAGAGAAACATCCAAAACAGTCGCTCACGGTTACAGTCCGCCAGCTTCACCTTCTCCCGGCCCATTTGCCAGCTCCTTCACCCTAGCCAGCAGCTCCAAACAATGAACAGATGACTGATGCGGTAGACCTGCTGTGCCCATTGTTCTTAGAGTCCAGTATAGTCTTACAATCATAGAAAGGCATTTTAAAAAGAAAATGGCCCCCGAGAGGCCACTGTGGTCAAATGCACCACCATCTTACCGGTAATCCTATCAATAAAATTAGTAGATTTGCTGAACACTAAAATAGGTGGCATTGACGGTGAAGGTGGTTATAGGATTTACAGAGGGATTTTTAACAGCTTGGGTAACTGAGCCAAAGAATGGCAAATGGAGTTTAATTCTGATAATGTGAGGTATTGCATTTTGGAAAGACGGATTTTCACAGTGAATGGTAGGACCCTGGAGAGAGGTGCAGAGCAGAGTTACCTACTAGTGCAAGTACGTGGTTCCTTGAAAGTGGCGTTGCATGTAAACAGGGTGGCGAAGGAGGTTTTTGGTACACTGGCCTTTAGTCAGGGCACTGAGTACTGAAGTTGGAATGTTATGTTGCAGTTGTACAGGGTGTTGGTAAGCTGCATTTAGAATATTATTCAGTTTTGGTCACCCTGTTATAGGAAAGATGCCATTACAATGAAAATGGAGCAGGGGAGATTTACAAGGATGTTAACCAGGGCTCAAGGGACTGAGTTTTGGAGAGAGGTTGAGTAGGTGTGGATGTTTTGTCATTGGAGTGCAGGAGTGAGAAGTAAAGTTATAGGAGTGCATAAAATCATCAGGACTAGTGGGCCAAGGTTTATTTTATTCATTGATTATGAGGACACGCAGTCCTCTTTTATTGTCATTTAGTAATGCATGCATTAAGAAATGATAAAATGTTTTTCCAGAATGATATCACGAAAACACATGACAAACTGACTTAAAAACTAACACAAACCACATAATTATAACTTATGGTTACAACAGTGCAAAGCAATACTGTAATTTGATAAGAACAGACCATGGCACAGTAAAAGTCTCAAAGTCTCTCGAAAGTCCCATCATCTCACGCAGACGGTGAACCTCCAGCGCCGCAAACTTGCCGGTGCAGCATACTGGAAGCATCCGACCACAGTTTGACTCCAAGTCCGTCTGAAAAACTCTGAGCCTCCGACCACCTCCCGACACCGAGCACCATCTCTGCCGAGCGCTTCGACCCCGGCCCCGGCAACAGGCAATAGGCAAAGCCGAGGATTTGGGACCTTCCCCTCTGAGATTCTCGATCACACAGTAGCAACGGCAGCGAAGCCGGCATTTCAGAAGTTACTCCAGATGTTCCTCTGCGCTTCTCACGGTTGTCTCCATCAGATCCGGATTGTGCACGGCCCCTAGTTACACATATCGATATACGTTTATGGCGTGAGAACAGAAATTTAAGAACCCCATGAACACTGCTTTTTCTCTTTTTTGCACTACTTATTTAATGTAACTCAATGTATATACTTAACTGTAATTTAGTTTTATTATGTATTGCACTGTACTGCTGCAGCATAACAACAAACTTCATGCCATATGCCAGTGGTACCTGACTGATTCTGAACATGAGCGCCAATTTTTTCATCAAGAGAGCAATCAGTGAATGGTAGAAGCTGCCAAAGGAAATGGTTGAGACAGGTATATTAACAACACTTGAAAGGTACTTGGGTACGTGGATTGGAAGGAGTCAGAGGGATATGGATCAAACCCTGGAAAATGGGACCAGTTGGACCAAAGGGCCTGTTACTGTGCTATGTGACTCCCAACATGTTACCTAACCTTCTTCTGTAGGATTTTTTTGTAATTCAAGGAACTTCCTTCAATTACCAATTAATTTCAAGAACCAATGTTGTCTCTTAAAACAAGATAGTTTATGGTCATCCGTCATTACACGAGTGTAAGGAGAACAAAATGATTGTTACTCCCGATCCGATGCAGCATAAAAATGGAAATAAAACACAATGAATATAAATATAAACACAATGTACAAGTAACTGTTCTATACATAGACTGTTTTATGTACATAAAGTGATGCTAGGTGATGTGTATGTATGTAGTGATGGTGGGGTGGGTATACTTAAGCACCTCCATTAGGCTGGTTGGGGTTGATCAGTCCGACAGCTTGGGTGGTTGTGACTGTTTTTGAATAGTAGTTCTGGTGTGGAGGTTGTGTAGCCTCTTCCCCGATGGGAATGGGATAAGCAGGGTGGGTGGGATGCTTCATGACATTGCTAGCCTTTTTCTGCACCGTTCTGTACATATGTCCTTGATGGCGGCTAGGCTGCTGCCAGTGATGCATTGGGTAGTTTCAACTACCCATTGCAATGCAGTAACTGCTATATATATTTAACGTGCCTACTTTTTGTTTCCTTGATTTTTTTTAAATTTTGAAATGCATTTTTTTTTATTAAGAGATGGATCTGATTGAAAATCAGCTGGAGCTCCTTTTGAAAGGAGAAGGCATGGAGGTACAGAACTATGACTCCCCACTGGATGAAGTGGTACCTGTAATCGTGCGGAAAACTGTCTGTTACATCGTTGCTGCAATAATACTAAATGAGCAGGTAAGCCAGCTACATCATCTACTCCCGGGAGCCAAATGTGTTGGAATTGGCTAGTGAGGAAACTAGTCCAGGACTATGACCCTTGCTGTGCAATTAGACGATATAGGGCAGGGGTGCCCAACCTGGAAACCATGGACCCTTCAGTTAATGATAGGGGTGCATGGAATAAAAAAGGTTGGGAACCCCTGAAATAAGGAGATTAGTGCCACTTTGCTCTTCCTGCTGGTAGATCTTTTGACACAATATCCTTTTAGAAACTTTCTCAAGATTTTCAGCTCACTTCCTTAACCTGCTTCTGTCTCCCTGTTATTGAGAGATTTTGTTTTTACATTCAAGGTGTAAGTTTAGTAAAGGGATGGGCAATAGAAGAACATTTAAAAACATTTGGTTCTGCACTCCTTTATTAGGGGAAGTCCTCATTGGGGGATGGGAGGTGGAGAGAGTCAATAACTTTCAATTCCTTAGTGTTATCATATCAGGAGATCTGCCCTGGGGCCAGTACACAAGAAAGGCAAGGCAGTACCTTTACTTTCTAGGAAGTTTGCGCAGATTTGGCATGTCATCTACAACTTTGACAAATTTCTTTGGAGAACATAATAACGGGTTGCATCACAGCCGGTTATGAAAACACCAGTGCCCAGGAACAGTAAAGCTTGTAAAAAGTGGTGGGTATAGCCCAGTCCATCACAGGAAAAGCCCTCCCCACCACTAAGTATATCTACAAGGAGTACTGCCACAAGAAAACAGCATCCATCATCAAGGACTCCCACCATTCAGGCCCAGCTTTCTTCTCGCTGCCATCGAGAAGGAGGTACAGAAACCTTTAGGTCCCACATCACCAGGATCACGAACAGTTATCACCCCTCAACTATCAGGCTCCTAAACCAGTGTGGCTAACTTCACTCACCTCAACACCGAACTGGCTCCACAGCCTATTGATACTTTCAAGGACGCTACAACTCGTGTTCTTGGTATTATTTGCTTTTTTTTTTAAAACTTATTTATATTTTATTATTATGTTTATGTTATTGCACAGTTTGTCAGTCTTTATGATTCTGTAGTATTTCTTTGTTCTGTGAATGCCAGCAAGAAAATGAATCTCAAGGTAGTATATGGTGACATACACATACCTTGATAATGAATTTACTTTGAACTTTGAAGTGTTAGAAAAACTCAGCAGGTAAAGCAACATCTCTAGAGAACAAAATAGTTAACATATCAGATCAATAACCTTAACCAACTTTGGTCAGTCACGTGCATTACCACATGATTTAAGCAAAGTGCTACAGCAAGGGCAAAACAGACATCATAAATAGGCAATTTTAAGAGTAAAGTGGGGCCAACATTTGGATAAAGGAGCTGGTCCAAACTACTAAAAATCCAATGAATGTGACAAACGGGTTTAGTTATAGTTCTAGTTATTTTTAATTACAAGAATGTAACCAGGATGCTTAATTAATGATATAATGCAGTGCTGCTACTTCACTGACGTGAACATTTCTGCAAGTTAGTTAGCAATTCATGGTGATCTTTAATGTGGTTTCAGTTGCATATGTCTTCTCTCCTGTGGGCAGCAAGGTAGTGTAATGGTTAGTATGGTGCTTTACAATGCCAGCATTCCAGGTTCAATTCCACCACTGTCTGGAAGGACAGTGTTTTCCTGTGACCGCATGGCTTTCCTCTGGATGCTCCGGTTTCCTCCCACATTCCTAATACAGAGGGTTAGAGTTAGTAATTTGTGAGCATGATAACGTTGGTGCCGGAAACATGCTGACACTTGCAGGCGGTCTCCAACACATTCTTCAACCATCCAGTCTGCTCTACCATTTCATCATGGCTGATCCGTTTCCCTGACACCCCCAAACTCCTGCCTTCTCCCTTCTATTGGTCATCTTCTGCCCTCTGTTGGTCGTTGACGCAGATGATGCATTTCATTGGATGTTTCAATATATAGGTGACAAATAAAGCTAAGGATTTTTAACTTTCTTTCTTTAATATGGTTAATGCACTGGTGTTTAGCGATGTTCTTAAGTGTGTGTGCACGCAGGTGAATGTGTATATTCTCTTTGCTTTGTTAAGCTTGCTGAGCTGTGTTTTTCCTGTGATTCAAGTCCGAGATTTGGTGGCTACTCCCAAGATAAGTCTGCCCTGCTGTGTTATATGTTGGATCTGGGCGAGTCGAATCATACATTAATAATGGCAAAGGTGTAATTTTTGTTAAAAATTATACGGACCACCTTTCTCCCAAATGCTAAATTTACAGTCCTTGCGACTTCTGTCCAAACACGCAGAAAGAAGTGGTGATGATGCAGGAGGCAAAACAAGAATGTTATGGCAAGTGGTACCTGCCAGCAGGGAGGATGGAACAGAATGAAACCATCATTGAGGCCGTGAAGAGGGAAGTTCAAGAGGAAACTGGTTTGGAATGTGAGCCCTACACTCTGCTGAGTGTGGAGGAAAGAGGTCCACGATGGATCCGTTTTGTTTTCCTGGCAAGAATTACAGGTGCGCATTTCACCTTTTTGGTGAAGGTGGGAGTGATGGGAATTAAAGTGGCTTTCGCACTGTGATGAGCGAGTACAAAGTAATGACTGCAGTCCTGAATTGTTTATTTTGGAACGTATACACTGGGTATATTTTGACGGGAATTTTTTTTGTAAATTGGTATTTTGTAACATATCAAACACTAATTTTAAGGCATGTTGTTTACATGCTGATTCCTTTTCATGTCATAACCGGTGTCGACAGATTGTGCAATTAAGAATCTGAATTATTCTTTCAAAAATCTAAGTATTATGGATTTGGCTTTTGAGATCTTAGTGTTGTGGACTTTCCTAAATAAAAAATGAGGAACTAATGTCAATGAAATGGTTCATTCAGTGGACAACATTTGTAAAAGTCACCTGTAACTCAATGTACAGGTTGAGCACCCCTTATCTGAAATGCTTGGGGCCAGAAGTGTTTTGGATTTTGGATTTTTTCAGATTTTGAAATCTATTATAAGATAGTTTGGAATTGCTATCATTTCCAACTTTGAATTTATGTGCTGCAAGTAAACAGTTTTTGTCTTACAGTGTTCATCACTCATGCAGTTAACAGTAAAAATTATTACATTGCATAATTATAAAGTGTGCAGGGTAACAAAAGCAGCACAGCAGCATCAGGAGAATTCCTCAGTCAGCTGTTGAACGGCAGCAGGCTCCACCTACAATGCTGTGTTTTGATTAAAAGGTTACAGTACACTGTATTTGCTTTTTTTGGTTTAATGTAAGATATAAAAACAGCATTTCTTCTGGTGTTAGATTTTCAACACCTACCCTTTAAAAATGTAATGCCATTATGTAAGGTATAAAAACAAACAGCATCGTATACTTGTTCTGGTGTTAAATTTTTGTGATCAGCAGATGTTTTAAAAATTTGAATGTTTTCTTAAATTTCTGCAACCAGCCTGCTGAATATTCACAATTACCTTCAATTTTCAGTTGATCATGATAGGTCTTTGCTTGTTTCACGATCAGCATAATGTTAAGCAGCGTACGTTCAGTCCTCTGATACACGATCGAGATCTTCATTATTTGCCTTATTCAGTGTTTTTCTATTTTTCTTTCATTTCTGTTCATTATATTTGTGAGGTCACTTCTCAGAACTGCCTGTGGTGCACAAAGACCTGTACATCGCCTGAGAACCTTCCTAGCATCTTGTGAAATTTTCAATTTGTGATGTCATGTCAAAAAATCTGATTTCAGAAGTTTTCGGATTTTGGAATTTCAGATAAGGGGTATTCAACCTGTAATTTATTTTTTGTGTTATGTTCATGGTTCTAAAGAAACATCAATGTTAGCTTTACAGAGGTAATTTTATCTAAAAATGTATTATTCACAGAGGTTTCATAGCAGTTAATCACTCTCAGATTTTGAATTTACTCCTCTAGTAACTTCAACAAAAATTTTGTATTGGGTGTTATTTTATTTGATGAGTCCAGTGCTGATATTCAGCAATGTTTATTTCTAGGAGGGAACTTGAAGACTACATCAGAGAGTGATGCGGAATCCTTGCAGGCAAGATGGTGGGACAGAGTGTCACCACTTCCCCTGAGAGCCAGAGACATCTTAAATTTGATTTCATTTGCTGTCAAGCACAAAGAGAAAGCTTCTCATCCAGTGACTATGCCTGTTGAGTTGCCCTGCTCAGTTGTGTGTCACCGAGTAGTATCTGCCTTTCTCAACAAAAGCAATGAACTGTGGCTGCTGACCAACAATCAAAGCCATCCCCATTTCCCCGTGACAGTCTGTGGTTCCTCCTCGGCTGATCTATCCTGCAGCGTAGAATTCGCCATCTACAGACTGATCAAGGAGTGCTTGAGGGATTCGCAGGTCAAGGTGAAAACTCATGGTATCTTGGGGTTGCAACACAGCGGTGGAATCACTGGGAAGACAGATGGCATTTGTTTCAATGTGCTGGTCACTGTTGCCCAGGTGGAAACTACATACGGCCAGTTCCCTCCAGATATTAACAATGTGAAGTACTCTTGGCACAAAGTGGACAATGATGATTTAAAAATTCAGTTGTTAGAGAGATTGTCATTTTCTTCTGTTGTGCCATTTTTGAATTAAAGTGACAAGGGAAACATTAAAATAAAAGGAGGTTGAATCTTCTTTAAAAATGTAAACACGAGGAATTCTGCAGATGCTGGAAATTCAAGCAACACACATCAAAGTTGCTGATGTGTGTTGAATCTTTTTTATACTGATTACCTGAGTCTAGGCCTTGTAATGAAAACTTATAATTTTGAGGCATTCTTTTGTTATGTGCTGTGTCGTATAAGCAATCATGGTCTTCCCATGACAATGATTGTTTGCAGATATTTCTATAGAAGTGGATTGTCATTTACAAGACAGGACACCCCAGCCATTATCAATACTCTTCAGCGATTGTCTCCCTGGAGACAGTGGTAGCGCAACCAGGACTTGGGATATGCACCAGCTGCTCATACAACTGTCCTCACCTGCTCTCATGGCTTCATGTCACAAAGGGTGACCTGCAGGCTAGTATATATAAATTGGAATTTTATCACTTGAGCGGCTACTTCCCACTTCACAGTACGAGAGTATTAAGGAAAAATTTTCTATTATGGTTAGGCTTCAACATGTGGGGGGGAATAAAAGACCTGGTAGATAGATTGAAATAAAAAAGACACTTGACCTTGCAAATAACTGAATCTTGAAGACAGTGTAATTTTGCCCCCGTTACTGTTTTGGTCCCTTATTCAGTCTTTCATTTCCTTACTCTAATGCTTGACGAAATTGGACTTGATTTAGCTTTTAAATGGTAGATGCCTGGTGAAAGCTTTTTGTACCACAATGCCACCACCCTTATTATTTTATTAAAGAGATTAATCAAATGTATTTTCCTTCTGTGTTTACTTTATTAATCCATCTTTTTCTAAAAACTGATTAAAAAACAATTTAGAATAAAATATTCGCACTGCAGATTAAATACACAAAATATTTTCTCTCATCATCCACTTCAACTTACAGTATTGCACTAAACACACTCACTACTTTTTTTTTACAGCTGCGTGGACCAACCATTGCTCTCAGCAGGAAATTTTTACATGTTCTGAAAACTGCACAGCACTTTAAATTTTTTTTGTTTTGTAATATGCATACTATGCATATGCAGAATGAAAATCACATACTTTTGGTTTTATTTATTAATTACAGGTTCAATAGTTCAATTTAATATCAGAATATATACAGTATACAATCTGAAATTCTTACTCTTTGCAGACATCCATGAAACAAGACCCCAAAGGATGAATGACAAAAAAAAAGGTTAGAGCCTCGAAGCCACCCCCTCCCATGCTCAAGCAGCAGCAAATGCAACATCCCTCCCCTCCCCAATTGCTCCAGCAACAGCATCAACCCCACCACCCACTATGCAACTAATAGCAAAGTCCCCAGAGACCACGATCTAGAATCCATCAAAAATGCAATACAACAAAGAAAATCTTTCACGTTTTGCAAACGTTTTCTAGCTACAGGGCACAAAGTCTAGGTAGGTGGGAGCACTTCGGCTACTACGCAGCCACACTCTTGCACTGAGAATGTGGAGGTCATGTGGCAGGAGCACAGAATAGACCTGTGAACCCCACAAATTACACACTACCCATCCCACTGGACACTCATTCCCCATCTGTGATAGATCCCCACAGATTGCCTTGGAAGAACTGACTTTGAATTCAGTGGTGTACCTACTTGGGTTGGTTAGTCTGAAATCAACCTTTGGAAATTCACAGGAAAATGGCATTCCCAATGCCACAAACAAGAACCCCCAATGTTAACAGTGAGACGAAATCCTATCTGATGTATTTAGAGAATGCAAACGAGGCAAAGCAATATCTATGGAATTTATTGTAAAATCATCGTCCCACTCCACCAGGTTCAGGAACAGCTATTACCTATCGACCATCAGGCTTTTGAACCAGAGGGGGTAACTTTACTCACCCTGACACTCAACTGATTCCACAGTATGGACTCACTTTTAGGAACTCACAACTTATGTTCTCGATACTTATTGCTTATTTATTTATTATTTTTGTATTTGCAGTTTATTGTTTATTGCACATCGGTTGTTTGTCCATCTTCATTATGTGTGGTTTTTCATTGATTCTATTGTGTTTCTTTGCATTTACTGTGAATGCCTACAAGAAAATGAGTATCAGGTCAGTATATGTACTTTGATATTAAACTTAGTTTGAACTTTATAAAAATATAAATCTTAATGACAATTTCAGACTTGGATGTGTTAGTATAGTAGAACTACCCCACCCATTGAACCACTTACCGAAACAAATAACATCAGCATTTTCCTGTGATGGCAGTTGTATTGCCTTGGCAGTGAAGAACCACAGTTGGTGTTTTGGACTGCTACAGCACAAACAGATCCCTCAACCTGTGTTGTGTTCTTTATACGTACCGTGGGTTACTAAGAACAAACCATATTCTGGAAGAATTAAAACTAGAACTTTTATTTGCAACAGCAACCACGTTTTTAACATTCTAGATCATTGTCATTTCTGCGTATGCTCCGAACTCTGTCCAATCACGTTCTTACACGTGATATCACCACAACCCGTCTAGTCAATTCCGAACCGTTATTCTGCCTAGTTCCAGCAACCTGCACCTGGACCATCGCCCTCCATTCCCCTCCCCTCCATATACTTTACAAACGTCTCTTAAATGTTGCAATCGAACCTGCTTCCACCACTTAGCTGGCAGCTCACTCCAAACTTGCACTACCCTCTGAGTGAAGCAGTTCCCCCTAAATATTTCACCTTTCACCCTTAACTTATAACCCCTGGTTTAAGTCTTGCCCATTCTCTGGAAAAAGGCCGCTTGCATTTACCCCATCTATACCCCACATAATTTTGTGTCAACAACAGCGACGCCACCTTTCCTGATGGGCTGAATGCACCATAGGACCAATTGAATGCAGTGGCATCGAGGAAAACCCCCTTCTCTTGCTGGGGGACAGGGATGCTGTCTGGCCGCAGCTGAGGTGAGGAGAACCCTAGCCTGGATGAACCCACGCAAAGCTGCAGGGCCGGTCAACATACCCAGTCAGGTACTGAGGGACCGTGCGACCCAGCTAACAGGTGATAGCTGCGTCCTCTCGATGATCACAGTCGTATTTACCCCACGGGTCTGATGGCCACTTCCTGCGAAAGGTATCCTATCTTGTCCTGAGAAAAGGGCCAGAACCTCTCCAAATTCCTGCGCTTCATAGTTAGTAGAAATCACATGGTCACGCCCCGTTTGATTCCAGGTCACATACTCAGTGCTTCTGAGCGGTTTTTCAGAACACATCGTTCCCCTAGTTCCCATTGTAGAGCACTTTCACTCTCCTCTTACAGCGATGTCCTCTACACACTAGTCACAACTCTGCGCTCTGTACAGGAAACAAGGAATCACCAAGTCATCGATTTGCAACTTTTACAGATTTCTTGGTATCGATTTGTGGAAGAAGCATCGTTTCAGATGTATGGCAACTGCTCTGCCGCAGACTGCAGTTGTAGGCACGGCTCAGCACATTACGGAAACCAGCCTCCCCTCTATGGACTCTGTCCACATTTCTTGTTGCCTCGGGAAACCTACCGATGTACTGAAAGACCTCATCCACCCCGACATTCTCACTCCTGTAGGCTTCCTAGTCACCATCTGAGATTCAGCCACAAACAGTTGTGTCCTGGGTGAATTTATAGGTAGCGTTTGAGCTGTGCCTAGCCACACAGTCATGCATGTAAAGAAAGTTAGACCAGTGGTCTCAGCATGCACCTTTGAGTTGCACCTGTGTTGATTGCCAACGAAGAGGAGGTGGTATTTCCGTTCCCTGCAGACTGTGGTATCACCGATAAGGAAGTCAAGGATCCATTTGAAGAGGGAGTACAGAGGCCCAGGTTTTGGAGCTTCTTGATTAGTACTGAGCAGATGATGGTGTTGAACGCTGAGTTGGAATCAATAAACGGCAGTCTCCCATAGATATTGCAGTTGTCCAGGTGGCCCATGGCAGTGAGATTGCATCCACTGTAGACTTGCTGCAGCGGTAGGCAAATTGCAGCAAGTCCAGGCCCTTGCTCGGAAGTTATTTCTAGCCGTGACCAATCTCATAAAGATACCGCACAAGAAAGAACCCAGTCACCACCATTTGGCCGGTGTCAGCCCAATGAGAAAATAGTCCCACCCCTTACCACTTTCCAAAAGGTATCTTCACCTGTAGCGACCCGACTCAGACCCGTGCCTAGATTCCCCAGGCACAAAAATTAGGGAGTCAAGTTTGTTTCTTGTGACAATAATCTGAGGAGCATTTATTTTGTCTGGGAAGGTGCCCGGGACAGGTGCAGTCCCTATAGTAATGACATTCAGACCATTTATTGTTTTTGGTGTTCTAGGAATATCAATAACTGTGGCGCTTCTCTTCCTGATGAACTTAACGTATTCTCCGCAAGATTCGAACAGAAGAGGAGCGTTCCGCTCCCTCCGGTTGAACCGGACCTGGTGGCATTGAGATTCATCGTCACCGAGGAGGACATCAGAAGGGCCTTCCTGAAGATAAATCCAAGGAAGGCGACGTGCCCAGATGGCGCCCCAGGACGGGTTCTCCATGCCTGTGCAAGCGAGCTAGCTGGAGTGTTTGCTGACATCTTCAACTGCTCCTTGCTTCAGTCTAAGATCCCCTCATGTTTTAAGAAGGCAATGATAATCCCAGTGCCGAAGAAGAGCAAGGTGGCATGCCTGAATGACTATCGATCTGTGGCTTTGTCATCAATTGCTATGAAGTGCTTCGAGAGAGTGGTTATGGCACACATCAACCACAGCCTACCAGTCAACCTCGACACTTTGCAATTCGCCTACCGGAGCAACAGGTCAACAGCAGATGCCATCTCTCTGGCCCTACATTCCTCCTTCGAACACCTGGAGAATAAAGACACATACATAAGACTCCTTTTCATTGACTACAGCTCTGCCTTTAATACCATCATTCCAAATAAACTGATTCCTAAGCTCCGGAACCTGGGCCTTAGTACTTAGATCTGCAGGTGGATCTTCAACTTCCTCACAGACAGGACCCAGGCTGTAAAATTAGGGGACAAGCTCTCCTCCACAATCACTCTGAGCACCGGTGCCCCACAAGGCTGTGTACTCAGCCCCCTGCTGTACTCACTGTACACCCATGATTGTGTAGCCAAGTTTCCATCAAACTCAATATATAAGTTTGCTGATGACACAACAATTGTAGGCCGTATCTCGGGTTATGATGAGTTTGAGTACAGAGAGGAAATTAAGAACCTGGTGGCATGGTGCGAAGACAATAACCTATCCCTCAACGTCAGCAAGACAAAGGAATTGGTTGTTGACTTCAGAAGGAGTAGCGAACTGCATGACCCAATTTACATTGGTGGTGCGCAAGTGGAACAGGTCAAAAGCTTTAAGTTCCTCGGGGTCAATATCACAAATGACCTGACTTGGTCCAACCAAGCAGAGTTCACTTCCAAGAAGGCCCACCACCGCCTTTACTTCCTAAGAAAACTAAAGAAATTTGGCCTGTCCCCAAAAACCCTCACTAATTTTTATAGATGCACCGTGGAAAGCATTCTTCTAGTGTGCATCACAACCTGGTATGGAAATTGACCTGTCCGAGATTGAAAGCTGCAGAAGATCGTGAACACGGCGCAACACATCACTCAAACCAATCTTCCGTCCTTGGACTCACTTTACACCGCACGCTGTTGGAGTAGTGCTGCCAGGATAATCAAGGACACGACCCACCCAGCCAACACACTTTTCGTCCCTCTTCCCTCTGGGAGAAGGCTCAGGAGCTTGAAGACTCGTACGGCCAGATTTGGGAACAGCTTCTTTCCAACTGTGATAAGACTGCTGAACGGATCCTGACCCGGATCTGGGCCGTACCCTCCAAATATCCGGACCTGCCTCTCGGTTTTTTTTGCACTCCCTTACTTTCCATTTTTTTAAATTTTCTATTTATGATTTATAATTTAAATGTTTAATATTTACTAATTTTTACTATTTTTAATACTTTTAATATTTAATATTTTTAATCCAGGGAGTGAGAAGCGCAGAATCAAATATTGCTGTGATGATTGTACTAAAATAATAGTATCAATTATTTGGCGACAATGAAGCATAAAGTAATCCTTTAACCCCTGAAATGTTAATGACTGTCTCACAATGACATCACAGCTAATATTCGACAACCCATTCAGAGCACATGGAAAAGAATATGGTATAATGAAACATTTAAGAAAAACTTTTCTACTTGTTTCCGAACTTTTTATACTCATTTTAATTTACTTCGGTCTTCCCCAGGAACAGTAAAAGGTTTGACAAAATTCTAACAGTTTTTGCACCAGTTATATTCACAAATCTTCCTGCCAAATGGAGGTAATTTTATCAGGATGGATAATACGTCCCATTCTCGAACTGATTCTTTTTCCATGTGTTCCCAATTTATACTTTCACATCTAGCTCTCTTTGAGTTATTGGTGAATGGACCCCTTAGTGACTAGTTAAGTACTATTGCTTTTAAAATTGAAGGCAACGGGTTTATCTGCTCCCAACCCCAGCCGGTTAGCCCACAGATCACTATAGCTCTTTGTCACATACTATAGTCCTCTCACTGATTAGATCTGAATAAAACTTAAAGCTCGTGCCAAAGAAAATCGCATCCAACAATATACGTTGAGTGAATAGTAATTGCTGAAAAAATTCCAACGATCGTGAGGACTGCAAAGTTCAAAGTAAATTCTATTATCAACATACATATATGTCACTATATACACCATTGAGATTCATTTTCTTCCGGGCATTCACAGTAAATAGGAAGAAACGCAATAGAATCGACGAAACCCCACACACAAGACGGACAAACAGCCAATGTGCAAGAGTCAACCAATTGTGCAAATACAAATAGAAAAATAAACAAAATAATAATACATAAAAAAGCAAATATCGTGAACATGAGATGAGGAGTCCTTGAAAGTGAGTCCATAGATTGTAGGAACAGCTCAGTATTGGGGTAAGTGAAGTTATCCCCCTGATTTAAGAGCCTGATGCCTGAGAGGTAATAAGTGGTCCTGAACTTGGTGGTGTGGCTCCTGAGACTCCTGTACCTCCCCCCTTATCGCAGGAGCGAGGTGGACTACTAGGATGTAACCACTACCCTTTGTAGGCTTTTCCATTCAGGGGGAATGGTGTTTCCATACCAGGCCCTGATGCAGCCAGGTGATGTGGACAGTGTAGAAACAGGCAAATAGAATCTAATTTAGAGGGGTGTGTGATATGTTTCTGAGGTAATGCAGAAAGGTTTGGGGACACATAATAAACAGGAGAGGTGTAAAGTTTTGGAATGTGTGCCAACAGATACTTAACATTTACAAGAGAGCTATGGATGGTGGTGAACCCAAGCGCAAAGTAAGGCCTGGAATTAACTCAGAATTGAAGGAAACAAGTAACACAAATGAAATCTAAAAGCAAACAGCAGTATGAGAAACGGAACTCCTACAATTGAGTACTAAGTGTCTGTCTGTCTGTCTGTATCTTGTTTTACGGTGGTTGGCATCCAGCTTAATGGTGCATTACCACCACCCTCTGCTCCAGAATGTGCACTAGACATACATTCTAAATCCCTTCACCCAATCTCGCGTGCACACACACACACACACCTACACTTCACCCTCCCATCTTTGACCATCCTAGTATCCTATTCCTGTTTATTCATCATATTCTATAAAAAAAAACCCTGTACCCCTTAAAAACGCTAAAAATACCCGGACTTGTGCTCTCTCACCCATGCCCAGCAACCCTTTTAATGTGAATTCCTGCATCCCCAACTCCCTTAATTTATTTCTCATCATCTCTCTTTGTATCCCATACTTCCTGCAACACAAAATTACATGTTCTACTGACTCCTCTTCCTGACACTCCTCACACAATCCTGTCTGGTGTTTCCCTATCATTTTCAATGTTTTGTTTAATGCACAATGCCCCAGCCTTAACCTAGTCCACACAATTTCCTCTCTTCTGTTTCCATTACCTACCCTAGTAACTGCAACACTCTTTTGTATTTGATATAAATGCCTCCCTTTCCCCTCTCTGTCCCATCTTTCTTGCCACATTCGGTTGACTTTTTCCCAGATTACACACTTAACCTCTGCTTTACTGATACTAATGTGCATTTCCACATTTTCTTTCTTTAATGCCCTCTTTGCCAACTCATCCACCCTCTCATTCCCCTTCACCCCTACATGTGCTGGAACCCATAGAAATTTTACCTGACCTCCCTGATTTGCAATTCTTGTAACTAACTGAAGGACTTCATAAAGTACATCTTGCCGACTGTTTGTGTGAAAAGACCTTAAACTTGTTAGAACTGAGGATGAATCTGAACATATCAATGCTTTGGCTTGTCTGGCTTTCTGCACCCATTGCAACGCAACCAACACTGCCAGCATCTCCACTGTAAACACCCCTAACTTATTAGATGTTCTTCTGCCGATTCCAATTTCTTTTGCTGGTATTACCACCCCAAACCCTGTCACTCCTGTTTCAGGTTCCTTCGCACCATCCATATAAATGTGAGTATAATCACTATACTTTTCCAACACATGAGAGTTAAATGCATTTACCAAGTCTGTTTTATATCTTTCTTTCCTTTTTACCTCTAACAAATGCCAATCTATGTCAGGCCATACAAGCTTCCATGGAGCTACAACCGGATAAACTACTGAAGGACTTATCCTCAGATCAAATACTCCACATTCTTTCGCGATATCATTCCCTACCCGACTAAGGGTATCCCTCTGAAACCTCCCATTTTCTCAGCACTCCTGCAACACTTCTTTAGTAGGGTGAGAATCATTGTGCCCCTGCAAGTTAGCCCAGTAGTTTGCCATCAGTTGCATCCTTCTTAGTTCCAAAGGCATTATTCCCATTTTTACCTGTAGGGCTGACACTGGTGACGTTTTAAAAGCCCCACTGCACACTCTCAAGGCCCGAGCCTGAATCACATCCAGTTTCCTTATAAGAGACCTAGCTGCTGATCCATATACTATATTTCCATAATCCAATACAGATCTTACTAAAGCCACATACATTCTCTTCAAAGCTGAACAACTTGCTCCCCATTCCCTACCAGTCAAACATCTCATCACATTTATTACTTTTTTACATTTCTCCGCAACTTTCCTGATATGGTCTGCCCATGTTAATCGTGAATCAAATATAACTCCCAGAAATTTAAATGATGCAACCCTTTCTAATTCAACCCCATACATCCTTAACTTCTTCCCTACCTCAACCCTTTTCCTGGTAAAAAATACAGTTTGAGTTTTGTCTACTGAAAATCTACATCCCCAATCATAACCCCACTCCACCACTTCATCACTTCATCAATTGCTTCTTGTAGTTTCCTGATTATATGGTCCATGTTCCTGCCTCTTTTCCACAAGGCCCCATCATCCGCAAACAGTGACCTACCTATATCCACTGGTACCTTTGTGAAGACATCATTGATCATAATGATGAAAAGTAACGGGCTAATCACACTACCTTGAGGTGTGCCATTTTCCACTATGTACTGTTTTGATAATTCTGATCCAATCCGAACTTGAATTTTTCTACCAAACAAAAAATCTTTAATCTAATTAAAAACTCTCCCACCAACCCCCATCTTGTGCAGTTTAATTAATAATCCTTCCTTCCACATCATATCATAGGCTTTTTCAATGTCAAAGAACACTGCCACTACTGACTCTCTATTTGCCTGGGCCTTCCTTATTTCAGTCTCTAACATAATCACTGAGTCCATGGAATTCCTTCCCTTTCTAAAACCACTCTGATAACTTGTCAGCATTCCCCTTTTCTCAAGCTCATATGATAACCTTTCTGTTATCAGCCTTTCTATTATCTTACATATACTTGATGTTAATGCAATTGGTCTGTAGGTAGTGGGTTTTGACAGATCCTTGCCAGGCTTCCTTATTGGAATTACTACTGCTTCTTTCCATGCACTTGGTAATTTTCCCTCCTCCCACACTCTGTTATAAAAATGCAGCAACTTCAAGAGCGCTCCTTCTCCTAGATTTTTTAGCATCACAGAGCATATCAGATCTTTCCCTGGGGAGGTTGGTCTCGATCTCTTTATTGCTCTCACCATTTCTGCTAATGTAAATGGATCATCAATTATATCATCTGTTCCTTCCCTCCTGCTTAACACACCTGGGTGTTGGCTCATTATTCTTTCCTTCTTTTTCTTCTCCCTTCTTCAGACAAATTTTCTGAACTGTGTATCAGTACAAATGACTTGACCATGACCTCAGCCTTATCCCTACTGGAGACTGCAGTTTCCTCCTCAGATATCATTACTGGATATTCCCATTCCCTTCTATCTCCTCCCATTCTCTTAATCATTCCCCATATCTCTCCCACAGGTGTTGTTCTTCCTACCTTGTCGCAAAAACTCCTCCAACTTGCCCTTTTAGCTTGACGTATAGTTCTTCTCACCACTGCCTGTGCTTTCTTATATTGAACCAAATGCTGCATATTATGGGTTCTTTTAACTAGCCTGAATGCTCTATTTCTGTTTTTTACAGCCTGACAACATTCCTCTGTCCACCATGGTACCAGTTTTCTATTCATCCTATTTTTACTCCTAGGTATAGATCCTTCTGCTGCCATGATAATTGCTGAAGTCAACTGACTGTTTAATTCACCTACATTTCCAGAAATATCAATCTTTGTCAACCCTTCTTCACTCAACTTCTGGAACTTACCCCAATCAGCTTTTTCAAACACCCACTTTGGGGTTCCGCCACCTGGTCTTACTTCAACTCTTTCACCCACTGAACACAAAACTGGGTAGTGATCACTGCCTACTGTTGAAGCAGTCCAAACTCCCCAGTTACTAATGCCAGCCAAGGTATTAGACACTAACGTAATATCTAACACTGACTCAGTTCCTGTTGTTATATCTATCCTTGTGCCGCTACCATCATTCATACACACAAATCCCTTTCTTCCATCAAATCTTCAATTACCTTTCCATTTGGATCTGTAATCTGATCCCCCCATATTGTGCTATGAGCATTGAAATCTGCACACCACACTACTTTATGTCTGTTTTGCCCTTGTATCTTTAATAGGCTGTCCAAATCCAACCTTTTACATGGATTGTAGTAGTTAATTATAACCACTCCCTCCCCTCTCTCCCACACTTCCACCACTATGTATTCCTGATCATCTCCTTTTTCCAGTACCCTATATGGTATACCCTGCTTGATTAACATAGCACAACCCCCTCCTCCCCCTAGATTTCTATCTTTCCTTATCATTGTATACCCATATACCACAAAGTCTAAAGTTGGTTTTAACCAAGTTTCCTGAATACACACTACATCCGGTTTTACAACCATTTCTTTAATAAAGTGCTTGAATTCCTGGCTATTGGCCAGTAAGCTCCTTGCATTCCATTGTAAAAGAATCACCATAATTAGTATTAACCAACACATGACACTTCCTGGCTTGACTGATTACTGAGGTTCTCCCTCACTTCCTCCCATGTCAGTCCTACTAACCCTAAATGGTTTACTGCTGCTTTTACCACCAGCTGAATTTTGTCACTTTTTGACTTTACCTCAGCCGTACTATTAATCACTCCTGCAATGAATGTTACTAGAGCCTTTTTGTCTACATAAATCCTGTCATTTGTTCTTTGTTGCATCTCTCGTATCCCTATTGCTCCCTGTTCATTAGGAGCATTATTATGTTCTCTTGACATTCTTACAGCTTCTGCATAAGTGATCTTTCTTTTCACTCTTATTTCTTGAATTTTAGTCTCCCGTCTGACAACCTCACACCCACTATATGCAACATTATGAGCTCCTCCACAATTGCAGCATTTTGGTTGAACTCCTGTTCCGCACTTTCCATATTCATGATCACCCCCACATCTAGCACATCTCCTCTGCCTTTTACAGTTTTTAGCCACGTGTCCAAACCTTTGACAATTATAGCACCTCAGTGGCTTTGGCACATACACCCTTACTGGGTAACTCATGAAACCCAGGAACACCTTCCTTGGCACTCTTTCTTCTTCAAATTCAATCAATACTGATTCACTTTCCTTTTTCACTCCCTCCTTTGTTGTTTTCAGTCTTTGAACATTCATTACTTTCCCTCCTTTGATATTCCTCTTTATCTCCTCCATATTTATACTCATTGGTATCCCCATGATCACTCCTTTACAACCACTGTTTTGTGCTCCCACCCTCCCAGTGTATTCCACCTTGCATTTTCCTATCTCTTTTAGCTTGAGTGCTTTCTCAAGTTGTTCCTCATTCACACATCTTACCAATAAGTTGCCATCATTAAGGACTTTTGCAAATACTTTTTCCCCTGCCTTATTTGTCAGAGTTGTTGTTAGCACAAACAGGTTAATTTTCTTCATATGTCCCTGAGCTTTCTCATTAAACCTAATTATGACAACACCTCCTCTCTGAGCTTGTTCATCTTCCTCACTTTCAGAGCTTTCTCCACTATCATTTCTTATTCTTTTATTCCCTTTGTCTTGGTTTTTATTCATCCAACCCCTCATTACCTCCTCATTCCCTTTATTTCTCCCTTCACAATAATCCACCTCTCCCCAGCTGCCTACCTCTGGTCCCAAGTCTCTATCCCTCTCCTTCTCCACTTTCTTTCCCTCAACCCCACCTCTTATCTTGTCCACCATTACCGGACCCACACGACCCCCTCCCAGCAATTTCCATTCCTTCCCCACTCTCTTTCCCTCAACAGGTTCCAAACCACATTCACACATCAAGCAAAACACAGCCAGCTTCCAGTCCAGTCCAGTCCAGTCCAGTCCAGTCCAGTCCAGTCCAGCCAAGCCAAGCCAAGCCAAGCCAAGCCAAGCCAAGCCAAGCCAAGCCAAGCCAAGCCAAGCCAAGCCAAGCCAACTCAGCCAGCCTCCTCCTCCACCCTCCAAGTACTAAGTGCCTAGCACGAAGCCCTTAAGTACAGACTTTCCATATAAGGGATCTGTTAGGCAATAATTGGCAGTCTGCATCTTAAAGGGACAGCGTCAGCTAACCATACTCTGGGGAAATGGAGTGCCAAAATTTAGATGCCTGCTGCTGTTCAGTCGGAAGCATGACACCAGGTAGGTGTTTTGAAAGGCAACCAAGTCTTCATTTCTTTAGTACCAATACACCAATATGAATACCAGTAACAAATAAAAAATCAGAAATCAGAATCAGGTTTAATATCACCTGCATCCGTTGTGAAACTTGTTAATTTTGCGGCAACAGTACAATGCAATACATGATCAGTACAGAAAAAATGAATAAATGAATTAAAGTAATTATATATGTATATTAAATTGTTACGTTAAAATAAATAACACACAAACAGAAATTTTTTTAAGTATTTAGGTAGTGTTCATGTGTTCAATATCCATTTAGAAATCGGATGGCAAAGGGGAAGAAGCTGTTCCTGAGTCGTTGAGAGTGTGCCTTCAGGCTCCTGTACCTCATCCCTGATGGTAACAATGAGAAGAGGACATGTCCTGGGTGATAGGAGTCCTTAATAATGGACTCCGCCTTCCTGAGGCGCCGCTCTGTGAAGATGTCTTGGATACTACAGAGGCTAGCATTCATGATGGAGCTGAATAATTTTACAACTTTCTGCAACTTACTTCAATCCTGTGCAGTGGCCACCCCCCCCCCCCCCACCTGCCCCCAATACCAGACGGTGACGCAGCCATTCAGAATGTTCTCCATGGTATAAGTGGGCAGGAATCACTACTGCCCTGTAGACCATGAGTTTTGTCCCAAGTCTAAGCTTTATGTCATAAAATACACTTTTCATCAATTAATCAAAAGTTGTTCTGGCACAGTGAAAGAAATAGTGAAATTCATCAATATTTGCCTTTTGCACAGAGTTAGTTCCCCAGGTACAAGTCCACGTCTTCCAAAATCTTGAATCTTTACTGCATATTGGTATGTGAGGGCATCTTCTCAAAAAAGAAGCTTTGGCATGTGGATGTTTGATGTAAGCCCACATTATCATGTACTCCAAAATGTCACTGCATACCTACAGAAGATACTGAATGTCTTAGAAAACCGGCTCTAGGATTTGTGAATATAGCCTTCTGTTTCCAAAAGCTAATGTTTGCAATGAAAGTGACGAATGTGTCCCCTTTTGGTCATTGATGCCTTTGTCCAGTTTCAGTTCTAATTCTGGATTTGTTTGTTATCGTTTCAGGGAGGGAAACATTAAATCAAATTGTGATTAGTTTGATCATCTACAGAGAATCATTCTGTAATTGGATCAAATGACCGCTTCTTTTTCTGCTATGTCCATTTCACCTGTCTAATTAAAGGGGCCACACCCTGATGAAATACTATTTAGGAGAATTATATGGAGAGGAATTCCATTCTGACATGTTGGGCCATGGCCTCCTCTACCTCCACTGCCACAATGAAGCCACTTTCAGTTTGGAGGAGCAACACCTCATATCCTATCTGGGTAGCCTCCAACTTGGTAGCATGAACATCGATTTCTCTAACTTCCAATAATTTCTCCCCCCCCCCCACCTCTTCTTCAATCCTGTTCTAATTCCTCTCTTACCCCTTGTCTTCTCCTCACCTGCCAATCAGCCCCTTCAGGTGCAGTTCTCCTTCCTTTTCTCCCATAATCTCCTATCAGATTCCTTCTGCCCTTTACCTTTTCCACCTATCAGTTCCCAGGTTCTCACTTCGTACCCCCTTCCCCATTCTTCTACCTTCCCCCCTCACCTGGCCTCACCTATCTCCTTCTGGATGGTACTCATTCCCCTGCTCCCCCCCCCCCCACCTTATTCTGGCTTCTCCTCCTTTCCATTCCAGTCCTGATGAATGGTCCGAGCCAGAAACATCGACTACTTATTCCATTCCATAGATGCTAACTGACCTTCTGAGTTCTTCCAGAATTTTGTGTGTTTCCAAAACTCCAGTATCTGCAGAATCTCTTCTATTCAGGAGACATCTTGGACTTCAGTAAATGAGAACTCATTTCCATTCCATTTCAACCCAGTGGTGAGAAGCCAAACTTCATGAATGGGAATTGCTACCTTCTCTACGTGTCTTTTACTGGATGGGGAGTATTTCCAATGTTTTAGTAACCTGATGAGATTGCACCTGTGTTTCAGAATATTGTTGAGCCAGAGCTCCAGGTCGTCAGCTGGGTCTGCTACCATTGATCAGGACTATTTATGTCAGATTGTCATGTTGAAATGGCACTTTTTCTTGCTCAAAGCTCAAAGTACATTTCATTACCAAAGTATCTATATTTTATACAACCTTGAGATTTGTCTCCTTACAGGCAGCCACGAAACTATGAATCCCAATAGAACCCTTAAAAAACAAAAGAAGACTGTCAAACACCCAGTGTACAGAGAGAGGGGAGAAAAACAAATTGTGCAAACAATGAAAGCAAGCAAACAGCATTCAGAACTGAAGTTCACAACACCAGATGTCACTGGAGTCGGTCCAGAAGCCCATAAGTTGCAGGTCACAGCCACAGTCCAGCACAGAGAAGAGCAAACCCTGTGGGGCAGCGAGCTGAACTGGCCCGTCTCTCGCCTCCGACCCCAACACTCTGACAATTTCAATCTGGCCCGGTGGTTAAATCGTCCAAATCTCAGGCTGTTCCTCACCCTCGGGCTCTGGCTCCACCACCTCGATTCAGCCAGTACCCAATTCGGCTCGGCTCTTAAATCGATCAGATGTCCAATCTTTCTTCACCTCACCTCAGCTGCATCAAATTACCCTGTGAGGTTTGATGTACTGGGGTCCAGGTGCTCCATATCCTCAGTTGGCCCAATACCACTGACAAGATTCCACTAATGCTTTGTTGGAGGCAGGTAATTAGAGGGACTGGCTAGCACTAGTGTTACGTGGGGCTGAGTGCTTAACATGTTGTTGAAGCCAAGGCTTTACTTCAAGGGCAGCATGGTAGTGTAGCGGTTGGTGTATTGCTTTATAGCGCCAGTCACGCGGGTTCAATTCTGCCACTGTCCGTAAGGAGTTTGTACATTCTCCCCATTGACCGTGTGGGTTTTCTCCCTGTCGTAAACCATATATATATATATGTTGTAACTGGGTTGACTGTCTGGACACGCCCCTCTGCTGACTGCCCCTGTGGCTCCTCCCACAGATCCCTGAATAAAGGCGATTTCACCCTGCTCCTCCCCCTCAGACCCAGGGCTGACACTCAGCATGGAGGTCACGTTTTACTGCGAATAAAAGCCTTTCAATATTTACCCTACTTCAGTCTTTTGGAATTATTGAAGGTGCTTCAATTTTATTCGCAGTAAAATGTGACCTCCATGCTGAGTGTCTGCCCCTGGTCTGAGGGGAAGGAGCAGGGCAAAATCACCTTTACTCAGGGCTCTGTGGGAGGAGCCACAAGGGCAGTCAGCAGAGGGGCGTGTCCAGTTACCCAGCTACAACATACGTATATATGGTTTACCACACTCCCACAGTCCAAAGATGTACCGGTTAGAAAGTTGCAATGTTGGCGCTGGAAGCATGGTGAGAGTTGCGAGCTGCCCCAAGCACATCCTTGGACTGTGTTGGTTGTTCACGCAAATGACACAATTCACTGTATTGATGTTTTGATGTACATGTGGCAAATAAAGCTAATATTTCCTGTTCAAAAGACCAAGGGCATCAAAATAGCTCTGTACCTGTATGTAGTAGGGGGCTTGTATTTGGATATTTGGACCAGGGCATTATAAACACATCGATATCACCCAAACTCTGATCCAATGAGCCATGCCATGGAAAAAGAGCTGAAGATGATTAGCTTTTATATTTACACAGGCATGAAGTGCACATTCAGCTGAAGAACTGGAGCATTTGATCAATGAAAACTCTGAAAGGGGTCATGTATCTAACAATAAACAGCCACAAATTATAGTGTGTATGGTTAAAAAGGCAGTGATGCTACATTCCACTCCCAAACACCGAAAAACAAGAATATTAGTTGGCACTGTAGTGTCCTGCTGAGCAAGTGTTTCAAGTTATCGGCTTCAAGAGGCAACGTTAAACCCAGGGATAGTCTGTCCTTCTAGATGCCACTGAGTTATTTTTAAGGGGACTTTTTTCTATTATAGTCAGTTACTTGCATTGAAATAAGTATTCATATTAAAAGATGACAAAAAATGCAAATTATGTGCTTAGAGATCACTACATCACTACATACAACCTTGGGATAAATTTTCCTGTGGGCATACTCAGCAAATTGATAGAATAGTAACTATGACAGGATCAATGAAAAAGATCATCTATAGTGCAGAAGACAGCAAACTGCTAATGCAAATATAAATAAATAGTGAGAACATGAAATAACAAGATAAAGAGTGCTTAAAGTAAGATCATTGGTTGTGGGAATATCTCAATAGTTGGGCAAATGCGTAGAGTTAACGCCTTTGTTCAAGAGTGTAATGATTGAGGGGTAGTAACTGTTCTTGGACCAGGTGGTGCGAGTCCTGGGGCTCTTGTACCTTCTACCTGATGGTAGCAGCGAGAAAAGAGGATGGCCTTGGTGGCGTAGATCTCTGATGATGTATGCTGCTTTCCTACAAGTGTTTCAATATTTATTCAGCACGCGGTATAATGTCTTATATCACTAACATTACCTTTCTTTCCCCTGTTATTCTATTCAATTCCCCTTTTCTTCTTTTCTCTCCACCCCTAATCTTTCTACAAGGTTCTACTCCAGTCTCCTCTCCTACCTACCCGTTCTCCACCTTCTACTGTCCCCGTCCCCTCTAACCCCTTCACTCCCCTTCTCCCTATCCTCTTATTTCCTCCACTTTACAACTCCTCTTTCCCTCGATACTTTCGTCCCTCAGTTTCCTTCGCAAGCGGCTACCCCATCAGCGGAAAATGCACAATTTTTAACCTGAGAGACGGTCATCTTCAATGAGCGATCTCTCAAAAAGTCAGCATCCATCATTAATACCTCCCATCATCCAGGACATGTCCTGTTCGTGAAGGCACACACTCAACAATTCAGGAACAGCTTCTTCCCCTCTGCCATCCGATTTTTGAATGGATATTACAACCAATGAACACTACCTAACAACGTTTTTTAAATTTCTATTCCTATAGATGGATGCATTTACTGTAATTCAGTTTTTCCAGCTATTATGTATCGCATTGTACTGCTGCTGCAGAAACAACCAATTTCACGATATGTGCAGGTGATGTTAAACGTGATGCTGCTTCTGAAAGCCTTTAATTCGCTCAATACCAGCCTGCATCCCTCAGCCAGGGACCCTCACCGCCGCCATCTTGCGATGCCAATTTTAGTGCGGGCGCACATCGGGCCGGCGTGGGCGGGTCCTCGTCAGTCCGCTTCTCCGATTAGCTGCGCTCCCTATGATGGACAGGAAGTTCTGGGTCTCCATTGGCCGGCGGGGCCATATATGTGTGTGAATGTCCGATGAGGGACGGGCTGGCCGGAGGGTGGGTGTTTCCGGCCGACCCCCCGACGACGAATTTCCAGCCGCCTCATATTCCCCCAACACCTTTCCCCCTTCAGCCTGCCCCGGGTTCGGGTTTTGTTTCTCGCCGGCATGTCGGAGCCTCGGACCCCGCGCTTCAGCGATAGAGCAGTGCAGGTTCTGCTGGAGCAGGTGAGGGCTCGCAGGGAGATATTTTTCCCCTCCGAGGGCAGGAGTGTGCCCAGGGAGAAGGTGCACCAGGCCTGGATGGAGGTGGCACACTGTGTTAATGCCAAGAGTGAGGTGCCAAAGACTTGGCTGCAGTGCCGCAAGAAGTTCAATGGCCTGACCTGGACTGCGAAGGTAAGCATGGTGGCCGCAGGAGTTCGCCC
Source organism: Mobula birostris (assembly GCF_030028105.1). NCBI lineage: Eukaryota > Metazoa > Chordata > Chondrichthyes > Myliobatiformes > Myliobatidae > Mobula > Mobula birostris. Next base: position 157,886,940 of record NC_092377.1, on the reverse strand, counting down.
CCAGCCACTCTGCTCCAACCAGTCACCAGTCCTTGTGTTGGCAGGTTTCAGAATCAGGTTCATTATCACTGTCTGTCTCATGATGTGAAGTCTGTTCTGCGGCTGCAATGCAGTTCAAAGTCATAACATCACTATACATTGCAAAATAGTTCTACAGAAAGAAATAATGAGGTGTGTTCTTGGGTTCATAGGGTTCATAGAGGAGAAGGAGCTGTTCCTGAATCATTGTCTGTCAGGCTTCTGTACCTCCTGCCTGATGTTAGTAACGAAACAGAGCAAAAAAAAAAGAATAATTAGTTACTGTTCATGGCACAGCTCAAAATACAAGGACAACCCTTTGGATGAGATATGAGAAGGGATTTCTTTAGCCAGAGGCTAGTGAATCTGTGGAATTCATTCCCCTGGATGGCTGTGGAGGCCATGTCATTGAGTATATTTAAAGTGGAGGTTCTTGGTGTCAAAGGTTGCAGAAAGAAGGCAGGAGAATGGAGTTGAGATGATAACAACTCGGACATGGTGGAGAAGACTCAATGGACTGAATAACCTAATTCTGTTCTTGTGTCTTGTGGTCTTAAGAAGTCTGATAGCAGAGGGAAAGAAGCTGTTCTTGAATCATTGATGGTCTTCAGACTCCTGTACCTCCTCACCATAAGAAGAGGGTATGACAAAACTGATTTCCCCTGTATCATGACAAAGGCATGTGTCCATGTCAGAAATGGCTGTGGTCCATATGCTTCCTGCCCCCCCCCCCAACAGAAGTGTTCGGGCATACTCCAGTATTTTAGCCTGCCCTTGGCCTGCTAAACTTGCTTCTTCCTGCAGGTCATGTCTTAGGGGGTGGAAATGACCCCTGCAGGCACGACAAGCAATCTGTTGGAGGAACTCAGCGGATTGAGCAGCATATGTCGGAGAAAAGGAATTGTTGAAGCTTCAGGTCAAAAGCCTGCATCAGGAGCAGGAATTGCCAACATTTCAGGCTGAAGCAGGGCTAGTTTGGATGCAGGGTTTCAAACAGGAAGGCCAACAGTTCCTTTCTCTGATACCTACTGCTTGATCAAGCGGAGTTCCTCCAGTTGGTTGTTTATCATTGTCATCGGTAGTCTCCGATGTCACTCATCTGGAGGAAGGGCCCTTCCTTACAATCTGAAAAGCCACCGTTATGGTTTTCAGAATCAGTTTTAATATATCACCTTTAACCCTTTCTGTAGAAATTTTCAAGTGTCTGTTGACATACCAAATCTCCTCAGATCTGCTTTTTTGATCCTCTGACTAATTTCTGTGTCTACGCCATCATTTTTGCATTGGCTTTGCTTTCCTTGTAAGTCTGCTGTGAAGTACCACATTAAATGTGTTGAAGAGTAATCTGCATTTGTATGGAATCAAAGTTACAGCGCCCTAGGAGGTGATTCAGGCAAATATCTCTGCACTGGTTTTCTACCAAACCATTCCACTAGTTCCAGTCTAACCAATTCCTTTCCATTCTCTAGCCTTGCAAAGCTTTCATTGCTATATACACCCAGTGGCCACTTCATTAGATACAGGGGTGCAACCTGGTGTGGACTTTTGGTGCTGTAACCATCCACTTCAAGGTTCGACATGTTGTGCATTCAGAGATGCTCTTCTGCACACCACTGTCGTGGTTATTTGAGTCATAGTCACTTTGAACCAATTTGGCTATTCCCCTTTGACCTCTGATTGACAAGACGCTTTCACCCACAGAACTGCCGCTCACTGGATTTTTTTTATGTTTATTGCACCATTCTCTGTAAACTCTAGAGACTGTCGTGCATGAAAATCCCAGGGGGTGTCAGCGGTTTGAGATACTCAAACCTCCTCATCTGGCACCAACACTCATTCCACGGTCAAAGTCACTTGGATCAGATTTACTCCCCATTCTGATGTTTGGTCTGAACAGCAAATGAACCTCTCCTCCTGAGGTTTTATGGCGGTTGACAAACAGCTTTATGGTGCATTTCTGCCACCTTCTGAACTGGAATATGGGTCAGGATATCTAAACGTTATATATTTGTGTATCTGTCAAATTCTATAAAAGACCTGTATTCTTAAGGAACTGCGCTGTATATTTAAAGCAATAATCCTGCGATCCTTTCTGCAAAGTATTGTTAATGTTAAGTTGTGTTTTATTCTGTGATAACTTTAAAATCAACCATCCTCTCTTGACTGTATCTTGGGCACCTCGCCAGAATATACTCAACTGTATCTTGTTGATTACAATATTTGTTACTGTATTTCTTTGTTAAAAATAATGTATTATTTAACCCTGTGTGCCCAAACCTCAATCTCACCTCCTCCCTCCTGCATTCCTTGACCATCCCACTTCCTTCCAAGATACTATAAAGATAACTCAACCTCTTGACCATGTCTGCATGCTTTTTTGCATTGAGTTGCTGCCATGTGATTAGTTGATTAGATATTTGCATTAATGAGCAGGTGCACCCAATAAAGTTGGCACTGAGTATATTTATTTAATTCCTTCCTTCTTGAAGGCCAGAATGGAATCTTCTTCCACTACATCTGCAGGCAGTACATTTCAGATTACAGCCACATGCTGATTTTTTTTTTTAACAGTTTTCTTTGTGTCACTCTTAATTCACTTTCCCTTAATATTTCACCTGTGGCCTTTAATCCTTCGTACTCTCCAGTAGGACCAGCTGCTTGCTATCCACTCTGTGCAAACCCCTCATCATGTTATACATTTCTGTCAAGCTTTCCTTCTGTAAAGAAAAAGTTTTGACTTTTCAAATCTTTCAGCATCTTTGCTGGAGTAAAACATCCCAGGAAGGATATCAAATGAAATGTTTCTGTGAACAATAAGGGCAATTAAATCAATTTACTGATAGATAGGGTTTAAAGAGCTTCTTAAGAGAGAAGTAAAAAAGCTAGACATGTTTGAAAGCATAAGTCATGGTATTTTGACTTTGGTATGTGAATGTGATAGAGTGGATGTGGAGAGGATGTTTCCTATGGTGGGAGTGTCTAGAACCAGAGGACACTGCCTCAGAATAGAGGGCTGTCCTTTTAGAGTGGAGATGAGGAAGAATTTCTTTAGCCAGACAGTGGTGGGTGAATCTGCAAAATTCATTGCCACAGGTGGCTATGGAGGCCTAGTCTTTGGGTATATTTCAGGCAGAGGTTGATGAATTCTTGATTAGTCAGGGCGTGAAGAGATATGGGGAGAAGGTTGAAGATTGGGGCTGAGAAGGAAAATGGATCAGCTATGATGAAATAGTGGAGCAGAATAACTGGACCAAATAGCTACATTCTGCTCCTATGTCTTATGGTCTTGTGGTGAAATAGGTGGAGTGATTAAATTCAATAATTGTCAAGTAGTGAGAATCTTGGCGAGCATAGACAAGTAGGACTGAATGACGTCTTTCCCATCTGCGTGACTGTTTAAGAGGACAGTATTAGATGAGTGCAGATAGTTTAGAGATTGTAACTTGGGGAGTGGGGTGAAGCCATGCAGCATATGAAAATAAAGATGAGAATTTTTAAACTGGGATTTTGCTAACCCAGCAATCACTATGAATCACTGTGCATAATGTGTAACTAGATTTTATGCGGCATGGTTTAAGGGTAAGATAAGGTGAGCTTTATTTGTCACATGTATATCAAAACACAGTGAAAGGCATCATTTTGCATCAACAATCAACATCGTCCAAGGATTAAGCTGGGGGCAGCCCACAAGTGTCCCCATGCTTCCAGTGCCAACATAGTATTCCCAAAACTCATTAACCCTATTATCAACTGTACATGTTTGGAATATGGGAGGAAACTGGATCACCCAGAAGAAATGCACACGGTCACAGGGAGCATGTACAAACGCCTTACAGACAGCAACAGGATTGAATCAGTGGTCCCTAGCACTACAAGGTGATGTGCCAACTGCTATGCTACTGTACTGCCCTGCCCTTTTAGAAGTTGGTGTGGATGGGGTGGCACAGCTATACAGGTAAATCTCATGACTGATATCTGTTACAAAATGGGTTCAGTCCTAATCTCCAGTGTCTGTATGCAGCTTCCATGTTCTTCCTGTGTGCTTCCAGATGGCCAGTGGATTATTAATTGGCTATCTTACATTATTCCTAATGTATGGGATAATTAGTTATTATCCCATACATTAGGAATAATGTAAGCTGGAAGATTACAAATACCTGGGGATGTGAATTGACAACAAACTGGACTGGTCAAAGAACACTGAGGCTGTCTACAAGAAGAGACAGAGCCGTCTCTATTTCCTGAGGAGAGTGAGGTCCTTTAACATCTGCTGGATGATGCTGAGGATGTTCTATGAGTCTGTGGTGGCCAGTGCTATCATGTTTGCTGTTGTGTGCTGGGCCAGCAGGCTGAGGGTAGCAGACACCAACAGAATCAACAAACTCATTCGTAAGGCCAGTGATGTTGTGGGGATGGAACTGGACTCTCTGACGGTGGGGTCTGAAAAGAGGATGCTGTCCAAGTTGCATGCCATCTTGGTCAATGTCTCCCATCCACTACATAATGTACTGGGTGGGCACAGGAGTACATTCAGCCAGAGACTGAAGATGCAGCACAGAGCGTCACAGGAAGTCATTCCTGCCTGTGGCCATCAAACTTTACAACTCCTCCCTTGGAGGGGCAGACACCCTGAGCCAATAGGCTGGTCCTGGACTTATTTCATAATTTACTGGTGTAATTTACATACTACTATTTAACTATTTATGGTTCTATTACTATTTATTATTTATGATGCAACTGTAACGAAAACCAATTTCCCCCAGGATCAATAAAGTATGACTATGACTATTGGGGAGAACTGGTGGGCGCGTGAGAGAGTTACAAGGAAATGTGGGGGAATGGGGTTGATGGGACTGCACTGGCAGCCAACAGAGGGTAATGGGCCAAATTGTTTCAGTGTTGTAAGGAAATATGGAAAATGCTGGAAACACTTGGCAAGTCAGGGAGCTTTTGTGGAATGGGAAACAGATTTGTCTGGGAAAGATACAAATCTAAACATGAGATTCTGCAAATGATGACAATCTAGAGCAACACTTAGAAAATGTTGGAGGAACTCAATAAATCAAGCAGCATCTATGACGAGGAACAAACAGTCACCATTTTGGCTGAGACCCTTTATCAGGATTGGAAAGGAAAGAGACGGAGGCCAGAATAAGAAGGTGTGGGGAGGGGAAGGAGTACAAGCTGGTAGGTGCTAGGTGAGATCAGCTGGGGGGGGGGGGCTGAAGTAAGGAGCAAGAAGATGATAGGGAGAAGAGGTAAAGGGCTGAAGAATGAATCTGATAGGAGAGAAGGGTGGATCATGGGAGAAAGAGAAGGAGAAAGGGCAGCAGAGGGCATGTGAAGAAAAGAGGAGAGCCAGAATAGGGAACAGACAAGGAGAGGTGGGGGGGGGGAATTACTGAAAGTTAGAGAAATCAATCTTCATGCCATCAGGTTGGAGGCTATCCACATGGAACATGAGGTGATGCTCCACCAACCTGAGTATGGACTGATCGTGGGAGTCGAGGAGGTCATGGACAGACATATTGAAATGGGTGGCCACCTGGAGATCCTTCCTTTTGAGAAGCATCAGATCTCACCAATGCAGAGGAGGCAACACTAGATACTGTAGACCAGTGATGCTCAGTGTAAGCCATAGGGTCCCCCAGGGGGCCATGCCAGATTTTGTCATGGCTACAAAGAAACTGGGAGCCACAGAAGTTTCTGAATAGGCCATGATAAGTTTACTGTTTTATTGAAAGATTACTAAAATATATACATAAAAAAGAAATGAGTATATGTAATTTAATTGGATGAAATAAGATGTGCTAGATGCTGCAAATGAGGCAGCAAAATAGCTTAGCTGTGTGTTGGGGGCGGGGGTGCGGCATATCATTCGCTCTCTCCTGCTTGACCACGCACAAATCACTGTTCACACCCTGCAGGGCGGCCCGCTGAGTCCTGTTGCACATCCACAACTGCAGATCTGCTCTTTGCCCCACTGAGCAAGTATATAACAAGAGGCTGGTTCCGTTTGCCTTCCACCGACCTGTGCATGTTATATTACTTACAAAACATGACATGAAGGCTGCAGTGGGGTCCTCGGCCAGAAATAGCTGAACTGCAGAGAGGTGAGACTTCACACATTCTACCACTGCATCACTATACCACTACAACTTCTATTAAATCCCTGTTACGTATTATTTTGAAAGGAAGTTCAAATCACTCTTCTTGGTTAGTGCATGCTCCTTATTGCTATATAGGACTTGAATATATAATAGCATTTTAAAAAATGCCCAATAAATAAATGATTTTTAAAAAGTATTACCTAAAAAGCTGATTTTATTTTTACATGTTTATTCAATACTGGTACTTTTTCACGTGGGATTATACTTATAATAATTCTTTGACTTTTACTGATTTTCTATAGATCCTACTCACTCTAAAGTAGGTCTCTCTACCTAGTTTGGTGTCATGATTGTTACTGTTATGCATTAGTGGTTGCATAATCAGGACTTGTGATCTGCACCAGCTGCTCATATGACCATCCACCATCTGCTCCCATGGCTTCACGTGGCCCTGATCAGGGGGGCTAAGCAGGTGCTACACCTTGCCCATGGGTGACCTGCAGGCTTATGGAGGGAAGGAGTGCTTGTACCTCCTTTGGTAGAGATATATCTCCTCTCCGGCTATATATACCGGTATATATAATGTGAATGATGTTGTCATCACGTTGCAAGAATGTCTTATTGAGCTGCAGAGTGATAAAATGCTCAAGCAAAATTCAAACACAGCAAGCAACATTTTTGAATATCTACTGTTTCCACAGCTTTGCGAGAAAGCCAAGTTTTTAATTGGATTTCCCACCTCTTATCTAGTTGAATGTGGTTTTAGTCAAGCTCTTCAACTGCTTTCAAAAGCTTGTAACCATCTTGATGTTGTGAAAAGACGTGATCTTTGGTTATCTCTAACCAAGTTCCAACCAGATATTCAAAAACTCACTAGTTTGCATCTGTGGCAAGGATCTCACTAAGTACCCAAAGTAACAATATTAATTGCTGGTTATAGTTTTATTATATATTATAAGTGAACTATTGTATTTAGAACTTTGAAATAGTTTTATTTTTCATACACACCTGCAACACTATATTTAACATGTAGTAATACTGATAACCTGTTAAGACATAAATATTGTCTGTATATTACAATAAATAGTACAGTTGACAAAAAAAACCTTCGCAACTAATGGAGACATTGGAGGGTGGCGGCCACAGAGGTAAATGATAGTCTCAAGTGGGCCGTGAGCAGAAAAGCCGAGAAGTACTGCAGAGAGATGACCTGACAGATACGCAGGTGAAGTGTTGCCTCACCTGGAAGGACTGTTTGGAACCTTGAGTTGTGGTGAGGAAGGAGGTGTAGGGATCAAGGTTGTTTGGTTGAACTCAAATTTATAAACTGTAAGCAAGGTATCCGCTTACACAGGTAAGCCTGGATGAAAGCCCTCAGAATTAGACGTGAGCAGTGATTAAAACCTGGAAAACTTTTCACATCTCCTGTATGGTCAATATCCCGTAGAAGAAAAGTAATATAGTCACTGTCATATATTTTCGTGGAGGCATTATGTTTTATGCAGGTTGGCCACATTTCCTGCATTACAGCAGTGACTCTACTTAAGAAATAATGCTAAGGATAATAAATAAATTGAAGCCCTTCATTTTCTACACAAAACCAATAAACATGGCTGTTAACTGGCTACATCCCCGCCTCCTGCATGCAGCTGGTTCGCACGTCTCCGTCATGCATTATAACAATGAAGCACTAACTCACTCTCACTATTTCTACAGGAGAAGTTGGCCCACAAAACAAGGAAAAGAACCAGTTGCGGGGAACGCCCAGCATCTATTCTAGATCTCACCCAGATGGAGCAGGAAGCCCTGGACATCATTGGGCCAAACAGCAGGAGAAACATTGAGAATGGCAAGGCCGGAGGCCAAGTACCACAGGGTGCATTCCTATTTCTCTTACCTGCTCTTTTCAGTCGTCACACAGACCGAGTAATCACCCTAGAGATGTTCATGTACTGTTCTTAGTTCACCATCCCAGGACTCACCAATCTTGTCTCCCTCTTTTTCAGATCTGACTCATTACCTAGGCTTTATTGGACAGGAGATGGAAGAGGAGCATTTCACAGAAGATGCACAGTCACCAGCCCCATCTTTCCACTACATCAGCACTGACCTAAACATCTCCAGTGGAATGGACGGTCAGCTAAATGGATCTTCACATAATGAATTATTCAGTAGTAATGAACAGGAGCTGGACATAGTGGAAAGGACCATCCAGGAGACCGATGACTCCAGGGCAACCTCTGGTCCTAGCTGTATCGACGAGGACAAAGATGCAGATCTCACAGGCCCAGCCTTTAGAAGAAAGATTTTCCACGAGCATCATCAGTTGCTCCAAGCTTTGGACAAACTGCCAAAGAGCTGCCTCACGCTGTCTGAGAGTGTAGAAGAGTCTGCATCCATCTTTTGTGGGGTTGTGGCACAAGGTATCACCACCCTCCAGTCTACCATGGAGCGAGTTGCCAACTCTGTCGATGCAGCAATGAAGCCCTCTGTCCATGAGCCTGTGGCACCTACTTTGGCGTCACTGATTGAGGCTCAAACAAGTGCTATTCAGGCTCTGGCTTGCACCATTTCCACTAGTTTGGAAAGGTTGGGCGGGCGTATTGATAGGGGGTTCGGTCACATCTCAGACCTTCTGCAGTCTGCTCTGCCACAGCTCAATGGCGGCATGGAGTCACAGCCCCATGTGAGTGGGCCAGCTGGAGTGTCTTTTGCTAGCCTCTCTCGGGGTAACAGCACGTATGATCCCTCCCCATCTTCCGAAGCCCCATCTCCTCCAGAAGCACCATTGAATCTGCAGGTGGCAGTCAGATCCCCTCGAGGTCGAGCACTTCGAGGCAGGCGTCCTTGAGCATCCTTCAGACACTGACTGAGTTACACTAACTGCCAGTTCTCTGAACTGAAGCCACGAGGGATTCACAACTAGGAATAGCAAACAATGACTTCATAAAGGTACTACAAGATGGTATCTGGAAGACTGCTGCTAATTGCATAAGCAATAAAATATTACTTAGTTTGCAAATCTAATATACTTGGTTAGATGGTTTGTAACCATGCTGCTGTAATGTCAACTGTTGGGGACATCTGTGTTAGTGGTTAGAGGTATCGCTGGATGACTGAAGACTTGAACATGCTGTTAATGGGCATGAGTTAAGTAGACTACTAGTCAGGTATGAAAGACCAGGAAATGTGGTACACAGTAGCGTTTTTTAAATCTTTTTAACTTTCAGGCAACACTTTTATCAGAAGTTGGCACAAAGAGTAGTAAAAGGAATAGGCCACTCTGGCCTTTTGAGACTGTTCCACCATTCAACATGATCAATACCACATTCTTGCTGATTCCCTAAAGCAAGGGTTCCCAACATTTTTTATGCCATGGACCCCTTGCCATATTGGGACCCACTTCCCTAAAGGTTAATTTGGCAGGTTGAGTCGGTAGAAAGGAAGGCAAATGCAACGTTGCCATTCATTTCAAGAGGACTGAAATATAAAAGCAAGAATGTGCTGAGGCTCTCCCAGGCATTGGTCAGGCCACATTTGGTGTACTGTGTGCAGTTCTGGGCTCCATATCTAAAAAAGGATGCACTGGCATTGGAGAGGCTCCATATCTAAAAAAGGATGCACTGGCATTGGAGAGGCTCCATAACTTTACGAGTATGATCCTGAGAATGAAAGAGTTAATGTATGAGGACCGTTTGATGGTCGTGGGCATGTACTTGCTGGAGTTTAGATCAATGAGATGATGGGGGGGGGGTGGCATAAATCTCATTGAAACACACAATATTGAAAGGTCAAAATAAACTGGATGTGGATTGGATGTTTCCAATAGTGAGGGAGTCTACGACCAGAGGACACAACCTCAATAGGAGGTGGTCCTTTTAGAACAAAGATGAGGAGAAACATCTTTAGCCCAAATGCAGTGAATTTGTGGATTTTTTTTGCCACAGACGGCTGTGATGGCCAAATCTTTGGCTATATTAAAATCGGAGGTTGTTAGATTCTTGATTAGTGAAGGCGTCAAAGGTTATGAGGAGAAGGCAAGAAAATAGGTTGAGAAGGATAATAAATCAGATGGAATGGCAGAGCAGGCTCAATGGGCTGAATGGCCTAAATCAGCTCATATGTCTTAAAGTCTTACTGCTCTTTTCCCATAACTTTTTGAAGTTTTAATATCTAGAAATCTGTATACCTGCACCTTAAGTATCTCTATTGTCTTGGCTTCCCCAGTCTCCAGTGTTGGGGAGTTTCACATTGAAGAAATTTGTCCTCTTCTCACTCCCAAATGCCTTGACCCTGTCCTGAGATTCTAACTTTGGTTCCGGCACACACCCTTCTTACAGGAAAGATCCCTTGTGTATTAGGTCTGTTGAGCCCTGTCAGAATTCTGTAAGTTTCGATGAGATCTGCTGTCATTTTTTTCTGAAATCTATTAGTAGTGGAGTGGTTAACACATCCTCTTTCAGACAATACTGCCATCCTGTGAACCAGTCTGGTGATACTTTGTTGCACTCCTATGACAAGTATGTCCCTTGAGTAAGGAAACTAAAACTACACCAGGTGCTCCAGGTTGGCATCACCGATGCCCTGGGTAATTGACTTGACTTGACTTGACTTGACTTGACATTATTTCTTACATCCTTCACATACATGGGTAAAATTCATCTTAACTTTTGTTTTCAAAACCTGTGCAACAAAAGTTAATAAACCATATGCCACCTTAACCACATGCTTACTTTCATAGGCTGACGTACATGGACACCCTTTGTACGTCAGCAGTTCCCAATCTGTCACCCTAACCTGGCAAGGACAACCGGAGAACAGAACTGGAGATCAGGTCCTTTGGTTTTGAAAATCGAGCTCCTTTGTCTTTTCGTTCAGGTGAGCCTTGTGATGCTGAGGAATTCCTAAGAGCTTATTTTTGAACTTCACTCTTGAGTAGTTGAACTGTAAATAGTCTACTTCACGTGGTCCCACCGTAGCTACCTCAACCTTGACATTTATCTCTATATATTAGCATCTCTTTGAGATGACATGATCTTTTGTAGGCAGCCAGGAGCAGCATCACTTTCTGATATTGGTCTAGTTATCCTTTACCAACATGTTCTCTGATTATCCTCAAATCTAAATCCATTTCTCAATAGCCAATTTATAATTTTGCTTTGATTGCATTGGTTGTGTCTCGGTTATTCTACACTTGCTTCTCATTCCTTAAACCAACATAGCACTCTTCCCAAACTCTGTTAATTTAGGGTTTCGATTGCATTTCTTTTTATCCATGTTATGATATAGGAATGGGTTTGCTTGATGGCCCAAACATCTGTTTCCTTGATATATGATTCTGCAATTCCTGGGGGGTGGGGGTAGTGGTTTAATGTGGTCCTGAGCAATTATTGCCTCGAGATTACCTTAAGATCAAGCACGAAGCATTCTATATCAAAAGATTTAAACCCTTTGCTAGGAATTTGGCTGGGCTGTGGAGAAGATTGATGATCAAATATCTTCAGACGAAGAGCTGTGATATTAATTGTTCAGGAAGATCTGACACCCAGGATAATTTATTGCTGTTCCATCTCGACTCCAGTTTTTGCTTTATTGTCTTCTTTGTTAGACGATAGGAGGTAGGTGGTTTTATAAGCAGTAGAAGTGTTTAAAAATTATAAATATTTTACTGACAAATACATTTTCACAGTTTTGACCATTTGTTTAATGTAGGTCATTCACTTTAATAACCAAAAAGCATAAATTGCTGGAAGCTATAAGTACCAGAGGTTCTACAAGTGCTGGAAATCCAGAGAAACACACAAAATGCTGAATAAACTCAGCAGGTCAGGCAGCATCTAGGAGAAGGAATAAACAGTCGACATTTCAGGCGAAACCCTTCAGGCAAGTTTTGCAGATCTTATGGATAGAAACCCATGATGGTTAAAAGAGACCTAACAGGCAGTATATATGTATATTTATGGTTAGTATGTGTGATATGTACAAGCAGTTGACTTTAATATCATAGACAGATTTAAAGTAAAAATGCAATGAAGTTCTTTATATTTAGGAGTTAGAAATTATTATGCCATAAAATATTAATAATTTATTTATAGAGCACTTTTCATACAGATGGTGTAGTTCAAAATGCTTTACAATGGGATAAAAGTGCAAATGTGAAAATAGAATAAAAATAAACTTGAAAATAAAAGATAATTTTATGATGCCATAATTGAATGACCTTTATTGTCATTATACATAGGTACAATGAAACTCTGTTTGGCTTTCTCTCAGGCAATTAAATAAAGTGGTAGATAAAATCAAGACAGTAAAAGAAAAACAGTATTAAATAGATAAGTAGCAGAAAATAAGTTACAGCAGTGCCAGAATATCACAGTAATGCACAAAGTGCCGTTAGTGCAAGCATTTGAGTTCTTCTGTGTGCATGTGTGTGCTCACAGTTTCAGTCATTGTTCTGTGGGAGTGGTGTGATGGAGGCCACAGCTCTGGGATAGAAGCTGTTCCTCAGTCTATTTGTTCTGGCTTTTAGTGTCCTGAACCTTTTGCTGGACGGCAGTGGATCAAACAGGGAGAGGCCGGGGCGTGTGGTGTCTCTGATTATGCTGATTGCTTTCCTCCTGAGTCTGCGGGAATAGATGGTGTCCAGTCCTGGGAGCTTCATCCTGACAAATCGCCGGCCCGCCTTCAGCACGCCATGCAGGTCTTGTCGCTCAGCGGCTGTGCAGCTGGCATACCACACTGTGGCACTGTTGGTCAGGATGGTTTCAATTGTGCTCCTGTAGAAGTTAAGCAGCAGCTTTTGTGGGAGTTTGGCCTGTTTCAGCTTTCTGAGGAAGAAGAGTCTTTGTTGTGCCTTTTTTACAAGCAGCAAGGTGTTGGTGGTCCATGGCAGCTGTTTTGACCACATAACTCCAAGGAACTTTAGGTTTTCCACACTTTGCACTACCTCTCCATGTATATGGAGAGGGTGTGTATTCTGTCCTTTGATCTCCTGAAGTCAATGATCATCTCTTTTGTTTTAGAAGTGTTAAGGACCAGGTCATTGTCCTTACATCACTCCGTCAGATGACCCACCTCAAGCCTGTAGGCTGTTTCATCCTCGTCCGAGATCAGGCCAACCACTGTGGTATCGACCGAAAATTTAATTATGGAGTTGGAGGTGTAGATGGGGGTGCAGTCATGTGTGAAGAGTGTGTAGAACATCGGGCTCAGCACACAGCCCTGCAGGGTGCCTATTTTTAAGATGAGGGTGTTAGAGGTGTGCTTACCAATTCTAACTTGCTGTGGTCGGTCTGTGAGAAAGTCCGTGATCCATGAGCACGGGGGGAACCAAGGCCAAGAGTGTTCAGTTTGCTGACCAGTTTATGGGGGAATACGATGTGAAATCCAGAACTGAATTCCACAAATAACATCCTCACATAAGTGTTCGGTTCCTCTAAGTGAGTCAGAGCAATATGGAGGGCTGTTGTGATTGCATCCTCTGTGGAGCGGTTTGCCTGGTAGGCAGACTGGTGTTTGTCCAGATCAGGTGGGATTATCGCCTCAATGTGTGAGAGCACAAGTCTCTCAAAGCACTTCATGGCTGTGGGTGTCAGCGCTACAGGGCGATAGTCATTCAGGCACTTCACAGCTGATTTTTTGGGCACTGGGATGATAGTGGAGGCTTTAAGGCATGTTGAAACAACAGCTTGTTGCAGTGAGAGGTTAAATATACTTGTAAACACCTCAGCAAGCTGGTCAGCACATGCTTTCAGTACCCGGCCGGGCACTCCGTCTGGGCCAGCTGCCTTACTCGCATTCACTTTCCTCAGGGTGGGTTCCACCTGGTGTTGCTTAAGGACCAGTGTGGACTCATTGTCAGGTAGGTTGATGAGTGGAGCAGCCTCCTCCCTCTGAGTATCAAAGCGGGCAAAGAACTGGTTTAGGACATCAGACAGTGTGGCGTCATCATCTGGCAGCAGATTATTGGATTTGTAGTCTGTCAGCGCCTTGATGCCAGACATACTGCGGGGGTGGTTGTTATCAAACCGATTTTCAATGCGCAATTTGTATTTGCGCTTTGCATCCCTGATGCCCCTGCGAAGATTCCCCCGTGCTTCACTGTAGGCTTGTTTGTCTCCTGATCTGAAGGCTGCATCGCGCTCCCTGAGTAGTGCCCTCACATTGCTGTTAATCCATGGCTTTTGATTGGGAAGCACCTTAACTGTCTTTTGTGTTATTACATTTTCTGTGCAAAACTTAATTTATCCTAGGACTGAACCACCATATTTCTCCAGGTCTGCTCCCTTTGCAAACAAGCCCCAATCTGTGTTGTCAAAACAGTCCTGTAGCATTGAGGTGGCTTCTTCAGACCACACATGTACTGTCCTGATAGTTGGTTTTACTCCGCAGATCTGTGGTCTGTAAGCTGGGGTCAGTGTGAGGGAGATATGGTCTGATTGTCCTAGGTGTACAGATGGGGTTGCTTTGAATGCTCCTGGAATATTTGTGTAGACTTGGTCTAGTACGTTATATTCTCGTGTCGGGAAATTCACACTTTTGTAAAGTTTGGACATGACCAGTTTAAAATCTGTGTGATTGAAGTCCCCTGCTACAATGATCACTCCGTCCGGGTGAGCCATGAGCTGTTTGTTGGCACTATCATGTAGCATTTCCTTAAAATCTTGATTGTACTGCCCTTGAACTATTCCTTTTTTTCCTTCTTCTTACAGAAACATCTGCATGATGCTAAGCTAGGGCACATCATCAGTGATGTTACCTGGGGTCGTCAGGTGTTTCAACATCACATACCCTCGCACAGGTGACCCGACCGGCGTTGATCAGACCCTGGCCTGTGTCCTAGCAGCAACCCATGGATCTGCCCTCTTTATCCAGAGCCATCTTGACGTTTTCTCTGCTGCATCTGTGATGGTAGAAATGGCTCTCCTCTCTCCCGTGATTCCAAGTTGCAGTGTATACTTTGCAGAGCAACTGGCCTGCAAAGCCACGACAGCCGACCTCCACAGGCCAACACTTTGCTCTCCAGCCTCTTCTTTGACAGTTGTCTTTCAGATCTTCATACTTGGCTCTTTTCCGCTCGTATGCCTCCTCCATGCGATCTTCCTACGGCACGGTAAGCTCAAGCATAAGAACGTGCTTCGATGAGTCGGACCACAACACAATGTCGGGCCACATAGTCGCTGTGATGTGGGGAGGAAACTGCAGCTGTTTTCCGAGGTCTGCTTTTAGCTTCCAGTCCTGCGCAGCGAAGAGCAACCCAGTTGCTTTCTGGTGTTCTGTTGGTATTTTCCCCTCTTTGACAAAGCAGATGTTGTTCTTGACTGGACTTGTTTTCCGATAGATGTTAAGGCTGCTGCAGACTGTCTCAGCAATTGTCCGGAGGACCTGGTCATGCCACCACCGATAACGACCATCGGCAAGAGCTCTGGGGCAGCAGCTCAGAATATGCTCTAGCGTACTGGTCTTCACACAGAGGGGGCAAGCTGGTCATTCTGCAAGGCCCCAGCAGTGCAGGTTGGATGGACTAGGAAGGACGTCATAAACAGCCTGGATAAGGAACTTGATGCGGTGCGGATCCACCTTCCAGAGATTGTTCCACGTGATCTTTCGCTCGGTCACCTGCTCCCATTTGGTCCAGGCTCTTTGCTATTTCATTGCCACTGCTCTGCTGATCCTCTCCTCCTCCACAGCTGCCCTTACTTCATTCTGGACCAGTTCTCGTCACTCTTTCCCTTGTACTTTGTCAAAATGGGGGACTTCAAGGCTCCAAGTCCAACTCTTCCCTGGGCGACTGCCCCCACCAGCACTTTGTGGCGCATTCGTGCCTCAGCTTCTTCCACTGCAGCTTCTGCTCTCCACTCTCTTCCAGTTCTCACTGCCACTCTTGCTCCGGCAACCTTTGGATCTGAAGGTTCCCGGAACTGCAGCACCTCTCTTGCTCACAAAACCTTGAACTCCTCTTTGATGGATTTCAGGGGAGCCTCAGTTTGCAGTTATTCCCGTACAGAGCGATGCTGCTGATGTTCCTTGGTAAACCCAGCCATCTTCGCAGGAACCGGCTAACTACCCTTTCTAATTCAGCAACAGTGGAAATTGGAAACTCACAGAGAAGCAGTGGCCAGAGGATTCTTGGTCGTATACCATGCTGGTAAATCCATGCCTTAAACTGCCCAGGAAGGCCACTCCTGTCAACCTCTTGCAACCATTGTTCAAACTCCCCACAGGTGTTTCTTATTGCCGCCTTATCTCTGAGTGTTGCATCAAACATCTTCCCAAGACTCTTAACAGGGTTCTCTGTGATGGTAGGAATTGGAATGTCCTCAATAGAGAAACGAAATCTCTCCTGTACTCTCCCCTTCTTCAGCACTGCAGATCTTGATTTTGCAGGCTTAAAGGACATCCTTGCCCACCTCATCAGCCTTTCCAGCCCTTTAAGAATCCACCAGGTACTGACTCCGTAGTGATAGGTCAGGCGGGAGGAGAAGATGGCAGCGCACCGCACATGCGCAGCTCTCCAGTGAAAAATGATGTTGTATCTGTTAAATAGGGGCCGTGGGCAATTCTGATTTGATGGAGAATGGACGTGAAAGCACAGAGGAACATCTGGAGAAATTTCTGAAACGCCCGTTCGCTGCTGTCGTTACTGTGCAGTCGGGAATCTTTCGGAGGGTAGGCCTCAAAATCCCCAGCCTTGCCTGCTTTTGGCGACCGAGAAAGAGGTCGAATTGCTCGGACAGAGATGGCGCTCAATACTCGGTGTCGGAGAGCTGATCAGAGCTCGAAGTTTTCGGATGACTCAGAGTCGGATTGTGGTCGGCATGGCAGGGAGAGTTTTTCTTCCTTCTCCCGTCTGCGTGAGATGTGGGACATTTGAGAAACTTTGAACTTTACTGTGCTCACGGACTTCTTCAAGTTATGGTATTGTTGCACTGTTGTAACTATATGTTATAATTATGTGGTTTTGTCAGTTTTTTCAATCTTGCTTTGTCCTGTGTTTTGTGACATCACACCGGAGGAAATAATGTATCATTTCTTAATGCATGCATTACTAAATGACGATAAAAGAGGACTGTGTATCTTCCTATACTAGATCATCCATGAAGGGTCATATTGGTGGTTGGCGGATCCCAGATCTTGATTTCAGGCCTCAACACTCTGGCTCTGCAGATTTTACCAGCATATTCATTGCCAGGGCGAAAAGGATGACTGAGATGGTGCAGCCTGTGATGATACCAATCTCCAGCCTGCACCAGTCTGATGTTATTGGCCTTGCTGAGACTCTCAGGTGGAAATCGTTGTAGTAGTCCATAAGGAGGCCTCTGATTCCTTCAGGAACATGGTGCCTTTTCAGAGGGTCTTCAACAATTTTATGGGGGATTGATCCATAGACATTGACCAAATCCAACCACAAGACCACTAAGGCACCCTTATTCTCTCTGGTCTCTCTCAGGAGCTGTGTGATGACTCCAGTGTGCTCCAAGCAGCCTGGTACTCTTGGAACGCCACCCTTCTGGACAGAGGTGTCGATGTAATTGTTCCTCAGGAAGTAGTCTGTTAAGCACTTTGCCACCACGCTGAAGAAGATCTTCCCTTCAACACTCAGCAAGGATATTATCCTAAACTGGCTGATGTTCTAGGAGTTCTCTTTTGGAATCCACACTCCGTTTGCATACCTCCATTGCTTGGGCACTTTGCCTCTCTTCCAGACGACCTTGAGGATTCTCCACAGCCGCCAGAGAAGCCGGGGGCAGCGTTTGTAGATGTCGTAGGTGGTGCCACTTGGACCAGAGTTTCAACTCAATAAAACCACAGCTTCTCAGCAGTTTTGCTCAAAATATTGTGTGTCACATGAAACTACCTGTCATTCTTTCAAATTTTGCTGAATGTGGGTCCTTGGCAAGATTTTAAAAAAAACACTAGATTAATATATCAATAAGTTCCTAATGTTATTTTCCTGCCTCTGGCATAATAGTATATGGGATTACACACCAAATGCTGGAAAAACTCAGCAGGTCATGCAGCATCTATAGTGGGGAATAAACAGTCGATGTTTTGGGCCCAGACCCTTCTTCAGGAAAGATATTTACCAGGATTAATCTTTTGACATACATATGTTTTTACGATTTTTTCTATATGTCTTGCTCATAAATTTAATTTCTTCCTCTGACCTTTAGGCATCCTTTCCATTTTTAAGTAACTGTCCAAAATGTCAAGGTTATCTCTTGTTTGTTATCGTTGAACAGTGCTTCATTCAGTCTAATGTAGTCACAACCCACAGCTCATCTCATAGATATTTCTGAATAAAATGGATATCGTCCACAGTAGCATAGCAGTTAGTGTGATACTATTAGAGCTTGGGTTGTTGGATTTTGGAGTTCAGTTCCTCACTGTCTATAAGGAGTTTGTACATACTCCCCGTGACTGTGAGTTTCCTCCTGCAGTCCGGAGATATACCAGTCAGTAAGCTAAGTGGTCATTGTGAATTGTCCTGTGATTAGGCTAGGATGAGGTAGGTGAGTTGGTGGGCAAGGCGGCTCATTTGGCCAGAAGGGCCTGTTCTGTGCTGTACCTCCAGATAAAAATAAAATAATTAAATTTGGGTCCTGTAAACTTCGCCTCTGATTGGATGTACATGCAACTGATGGCCTTTTTTCCACTGGAAGAAACAGGAGTCAGAAGTTAAGAGTATAGACCTGATTTTAAAATATTCAACCTCTTGCATTGAAGATTTGACGAGGGAAGAAGCTTTGGATGGAAGACGGGTGTATCATGGTAGCTTCCAGTCAATGTTCCAAGATTTTCTTGAGGTATTGTTATGATTTATGATCAACTGAGCGAGAGATGTTTCCTGTTCAGATGCCCTAGATGCACTCAGTCACGCCCCTTCCAGGGAAATGTACCAAATCTTAGGGAGATAAATTTGGCAGACTGTTTAGAAATGGCATTTAATGTATAAAATTAGGGCAGTGTTATTTATACTAGAGGAGGCAAAGAATGGCCAAATGATTCATTGTGCTATGGGATTACTGAAGGGTGTTGCAGCATTCCGAGACAGGTTCAGAAGCACTTCTGAACTTGTGTTCCATTATGTTCCACAGTAAGTTCAAAGAAAACAACAAGGTATGGATATTTCTGTCCCCACTCCCCTCCCCTGGCCTTAAACCATTGTGATGCAGGAGCCAGAGGGGAGATGCCTACATGACCTTGTCAATCACTCCTACTTTGATTCCCTTTTTACCCTGCTGCATCTCTTTCTCCAACCAGAATGGAATGATTGTATTTACTCCACTTCCTTCACAACAACACTTAATTGAGTGTCTTGAAGGCTTTGACTCGAGCAGTAAAAACCAAGCCTAAGGCAAAAGAAGGCTTTCTGCCATAAAATAGCAGTGAAGTTTTGGGCAGGAACTGATAATTCCTGTCTATAGGTTAGATTCTGTAACTTACACAATAAATGTGCACAGCACAATAATTATTAGTGTAGGAAGTTGTTAGCAATGCATTCCACATATTTAAAAGCACACTAATTCATTTAATGTCAAACTACTGCAATGTATTCTCCCAGAAAACATTATTTCACAACTTCCAAAAGCTGACTGATGAAATTAGTGCTTTAGTGCTAGCACAGAACAGGCCATTCAGCCCACAATGTTTTGCCGAACCAGCAAAAAAGCAAATCAAAAATTTGCTGAAGATTGTTCTTCCCATGGTATTAATCAGAGTGTTTAAGGTGTCTTAATGATATTTTAGATGTTTTATCAATACTTCATGGATTTTTTTTTATCCAAAGCCGCTGTATTTGGTTAATGCCTCTCTCCTTTACATATCATGTGCTCGGCCAACTCGCCAGATATCAATGGGTACACTGCAGTGTGGATCTCCCAGCTGTGTTGCTTTTTAGAATGGGAGGTGACTTGGGAGGAAAAAAATGTCTGGTGTGCAGTAGGTTCAGCTTGAACCCCAGCTTCTCCTCCAAAACCATGACAGTCCTGTGAAGTTAGATTGTATCTATGGTGTATGTGTATGTTTTAAATTGGATATGAGGAACTATGAAGTGGGGAAGTTAGGGAACTTACTCTGCCCTGGGCCAATTGGGCTAAAGATTTCAATGTAATATACTATATTTAACTTCTATTTGCTTTGTGTATCCACAGTTGAAAATAATACTGATATATATTCTCATACTGTTTTGAATTTCTTAAACCTTCCAATCTGATTTGTAATTTGTATGTAATTTGAACTGATATTTTTGCAGTTTGTTAACCTGTCTATATTTTCCACAATCCATAGCCACAAAATGAGATTGTTCTTTTTAATCTTTAACTCACCGAGGGTCATGAATTCAGTCACAAGCAAGAGAAAATCTGCAGATGCTGGAGATCTGAGCAACACACACAAAATGCTGGAGGAACCCAGCAGGCCGGGCAGCATCTATGGAAAAGAGTACAGTCGACGTTTCGGGCCAAGACCTTTGAGTCCTGCCGAAGGGTTTCAGCCTGAAACATCGACTGTACTCTTTTCCATAGATGCTGCCTGGCCTGCTGAGTTCCTCCAGCATTTTGTGTGTGTTGCAAGGGTCATGAATTAATGGTTTAATATATGTTTCCTATAAGATGGTAATTAATTTCAATCATTAGGAACACTAAGATGTACGAAAACTTTAAACCTGAATTCTGTAAATTTTATCTTGTAATCATTATTGCAGTTGATGCTATAATTTCTTAAACTGTGGGATGCAAGATTTTAATTAATGTTTATATAATTCTTAGACATTGAGATCTTGGGATGTACGGTGGCTTCCAGTTATTTGGGCCATTGGTTAATCGGGCAGCTGTTTATTTGAGACAACTAATAAAGAACAAAAACAAATCGAGAAATTAGCTGGTCTTGGCATTGTTTAATTGGGACACTGTACTGCTTAATTGGAACAGGAGACTTATAGAACAGTTTCTAACTAGCATGCACTTGTGTGGCCATTAGAAACTATGCTGTGCTTAGAGCGAACAGTTTTTAAATGGCTTCAGTTGCATGTACTTGTGTTATCCATTTGGGCCAAAAGGCACCGATTCAAAATGTCATGATTTTTGATCACTTTGTGCCAGGAAATTTATTGGTGGATTATGACACTACTTCAGGCAGGAAGGCAATAGAGGCAAAGATTTATCTGCACTTAAGTGTCTGCACTGATTTTGTTCAATTACAATCAATCAAAAGAGCACGACAATGTACCCTGGTTAATACTCCATTGATAACTACTGTATTAGGAACTAGTACACTTCTATAGTAGTATTGGTAGTGTTCTAATTTGTTCTGTATTTCATTTAAATACATAATTAGTTACTCGGTTAAACAGTAGTTTGTCTTTTTTATACCTTTTTAACTATTTCCATGAAACTTCAGTTAATTAGGGCACCCATTTGATTGGGCCAAAATGTACTGGTCCTGATGTGTCCTAATTAACCAGAATCCACTGTACTTCCATCTGAACATTTGCAAGTTGTGTCAATATTTGAGTGATACCACAGTGTTCCTTATGGAGATTATTATATTGTGTCATTCAGCTGATAAAGAACATGGATTTTATATCTTTGTACAACTATAGGGATCTACGTATACTGTATCTATTGGGATTAATACTGTATTATTCAACTCTAAATTAAACTTTTATTTCACTGTACACTTTGAAAATAGAAACTATCTACTACAATCTGAACATTGGAGTTGTGTCTGATTTATGTTGGGATAATCTTTCATCTGAGAAAGGGTAAATTTTATGATGCTATTTAATTCCTACATAGTCGCAGTGCCAACACCACATAGAGGGTTAGACTTGTAAGTCAACCAAGAACCCAGTTTAAAAATAAGACCCGTGAAAGAGATTAACTTCAAGCTTGGGAGATCGCCAATAGTAATTACATTGACATTGCTCTTCTTTCAGCTTTATGGATTGAAATCTATTGGGGACAATGCGTTGGATATTGAGTGATTTTTCACTAGTGCTTACATCTTGACAAAAAGTAGCCAACATGCAGGAGCAAAAGGTAAATTGGATAGATAGGTGACAAAAGGAGTTTTCATTCAAAGTATTGTAAGGTATTGATTTTGGAAATTATAACAAGGGAAAGGAATACACAAAGTACAAGAGGATATTGGCGTGTTTGAGTAACAGAAATATCTTGGTGTATACATAGATCCTTAAAATTAGCAGGCCAAGTCAGTGAGGTAGTTCAGAATGCATAAGGGACCTTTTCATTTATTAGCTGGGACACAGAATATCAGAACAGGGGAGAAGAAAACAAGATAAAAAAAGGAAGATTAAATAAGCTAGCTTTGTTTCTGTGGAATAGAGTTCAATGTGAATAGAGTCTCAGATGAGGCAGGTAAAACTCTAAGGGGTTAGAGAAAATAAAACAGTACAGCAGAACACTGGAATAATGCCCTTGGCCCATAATGGTGTACTGAACTAATTAAACTAGTAATCAAATACCTAACTAAATTACATCTGCATCCCACCATTTTCTGCACATTCATGAGCCTACCTAAAATGCCTTTATCATGTTTGCTTCCAAGACTACCCCGGCTGTGCATTCCTACCATCCACCACTCTGTGTTTCAAAAACAAAACTTGCCCTGCATACCTCCTATGATCTTAGCCACTCTCCCCCCAAATATGTGCCCTATAGTATTAGATACTTTGACCCTGGGAATGAGATATGTTTGTTTATCTATGCTCTGTCTGTCTGTCTGTGTCTTGTTTTACGGCGGTTGGCACCCAGCTTAATGGTGCATTACTGCCACCTTCTGCTCCGGAGTGTGCAATAGACTTACATTCTAAATCCCTTCACCCAATCTCACACACACACACACACACACACACACACACACACACAACACACACACACACACACAACACACAACACACACAACACACACACACACACACACACACACCCTAACCTATATTTTATCCTCCCACCTTTGGCCATCCTAGTACCCTATTCCTGTTTATCCGTCATATCCTATAAAAAACCCCTGTACCCCTTAAGAAAGCTAAAAATACCCTAACCTGTGCTCTCTCACCCATGCCCAGCAACCCTTTTAATGTGAATTCCTGCACCCTCAATTCCCTTAGTTTAATTCTCATCATCTCTCTCTGTATCCCATACTTGCTGCAACTCAGAACTACATGTTCTACTGACTCCTCTTCCTGACATTCCTCACACAATCCTCTCTGCTGTTTCCCTATCATTTTCAATGTTTCATTTAATGCACAGTGTCCCAGCCTTAACCTAGTCCACACAGTTTCCTCTCTTCTGTTTCCACTACCTACCCTAGTACCTGCAACACTATTTTGTATTTGATATAAATGCCTCCCTTTCCCCTCCCTGTCCCACCTTTCTTGCTATATGCTCTTATAAACTAGAACAAGTATACACTTAGTGGCCACTGTATTAAGTGCACCTGTACACCTTGTTAATGCAAATATCTAATCAGCCAATCATGGGACCACAACTCAATGCATAAAAGCATGCAGAAATGGTCAAGTTGTTCTTCAGACCAAACATCAGAAGGGAAAAGAAATGTGATCTAAGTGATTTTGATCATGGAATGATTGTTGGTGCCAGGCATGGTGGTTTGTGTACCTCAGAAACTGCTGATCTCCAGGGATTTTCACACTCAACAGAAGGGTGTGAGCAACAAAAAAAATCTTACAGTGAGCAACAGTTGTATGGAAAGCTCCCTGTTACTGAGTGAGGTCAGAGGAGAATGGCCAGACTGGTTCAAGTTGACAGGAAGGCAACAGTAACTGAAATAACCAGTGGTGTGCAGAGGAGCTTCTCTGAATGCACAACACATCAAACCATGAGGTGGATGGGCTACAGCAGCAGAGGACAACAACATACACTTAGTGGTCACTTCATTAGGTACAGGAGGTGCCTAATTGCCCACT
Organism: Mobula birostris; assembly: GCF_030028105.1. Classification (NCBI taxonomy): domain Eukaryota; kingdom Metazoa; phylum Chordata; class Chondrichthyes; order Myliobatiformes; family Myliobatidae; genus Mobula; species Mobula birostris. Next base: position 157,862,862 of record NC_092377.1, on the reverse strand, counting down.
GAGTGTATTTTCCTCAAAAGTCAGGTCAAAAACCACAGGGTAAAAACTTAAAGTTATTGATACAAGGATGAAAGGCAAGAACAGGAAGATATTTTTTCATCGAAAGGGTAACATGGATCTGGTACTCAGAGCCTGAAAGAGTAGTAGTTTCTGAGAAGCTCACTGCATTTCAAAGGTATTTGGTTGTATAGTGAAAAGAGCAGGAAACTAGGACTGTGGACCTACGTTTGGAAGTGGAATTTGGTTAGGTAGCCTTTTCAACTGGCGCAGACAAAATTAATGGAGTGACCTTCCTTGTCATGAATTGTATGTGATTCTGATTTTGTAGGTTGTGGTAGAGGTCATGAGTTTGGTCAGAGGTGTTGAAAAGCCTTGGTGAGTTGCTGTGGCCCATCCTGCAGATAGTATACACAGCAGCCATGATGGGCTAATGTTGATAGGAACGAATAGTCTTCGATATGGTGCGTGCAGTGCCAGGCAAGCTGCCGGACTGAAATTTGACCGTTGTTGGAGCTGCACCCGTCCAGACAGCCCATCACATTCAAAACATGAAGCTTGTAACTAGTGGAAAGACTTCTATCAGAAGGTGGGTCACTTGACCAAAACCACATATACAGTCATAAATTGGGACAGGTGGAGGTTGTTTAACCCTTTTTGGACAGAAAGTGGAAGTGAACAAAAATATTAAGAAATAATAGGCACTTCCACTTGTTGTATCCATTTTGTGGATAATCCATCAGCTCCCCAACCCAATGTGTACCATAGTAATCCAGCATTTCCAATTTCTGTAACCTTCTGCCACCTATTAGAGAGATTGAGGTAGAAATCTGATACTGTTATTTCATTCAATTAATTTTGACAATAAAATAGTTTTTGCAGTCTCTTGATTTCATATCATGCCATATAAGTTATTTGAGCAAGACTGAGATTTGTTCTTCCCTAAATTCTCATGCATGGTAATGCATTACATCCAAAATATATTTGCATGCAAAAGCATTCCAGTATCATGCTTCATAGGAAATCTATGTCTAATTTTTTGGCTACTAAAATCAAAGATTTTCATCCTGCCCCACCTTACCCTGACCTAGACTGAAGCTATACAGTACCAGCAAACGGAAGGTAGTTTTGTTTTGGCAAAGTTGGAAATGTTTTCCTGGGAAAAGAGTTTGCCATGCAACTTTAAAAGAATTGTAATTGGTTACACTATTAAAATTCAAAGTAAATTTATTATCAAAGTATGTATGTATATGTCACCATATACAACCCTGAGATTTATTTTCTTGCAGGTATGCTCAATAAATCTATAGTGTAATAACCGTAACAGAAACAATTTAAGACTGCACCAACTTGGGCATTCAACCCGTATGCAAAAGATAACAAACTGTATAAATACAAAAAGAAATAATAAATAAATAAGCAATAAATATTGAGAACATGAGATGAAGAGTTCTTGAAAGTGAGTCCACTTTTCCCACAACATTTCATTGATGGAGCAAGTGAAGGTGAGTGAAGTTATTCACTTTGGTTCAAGAGCATGATGGCTGAATCTGGTGCTGAGTCCTGAGGCTCCTGTACATTCTTCTTGATGGCAGGAGTGAGAAGAGAGCATGGCCTGGGTGGTGGGGTCCCTGATGATGGGTGCTGCTTTCCTGCCACGGTGTTTCATATGTACTGTAATGAAGTTAATCATGCTATTAAGAAATAATGGAATATCAGTAGTGTTGATCATTTGTCTATATGTGCAAAATTGGTTTCTGTTGCAATACAAAGTGGTTAGAGGCTTGTTCTATTTATTCACTTTTTTATTTCAAATATTAGTATAGAAAATCTTTTAAGGTTGTCAGTCACCTTAAACATGAGCGATTGTTACAAACACAACACAATCTTTTTATTTATAAATCTCACAGAGGTTTATTTGAAAACAAAATGTCGCATACCACTGCTTTAAAAATATGCTCTCGTTTTGCCCATGGGCCACATCCGCTTCATTTCTTCAACATTCTGTTCTGCTAATGTATCGTTGGCTGACCCATCTCCCCCTCAGCCCCAGTCTCCTGCCTTCTCCCCATAACCCTTCATGCCCTGACTAATCAAGACTCTATTAATGGACCACCTTTGAAGAGGATATATTTCAGGAAGCAGTTGAGGCAAAAGAGTGTCAGACAAATGCAGAGCTTCCTTCATCCCAGAAGAGAAAAAATCGTGACAAATGTTGGGTTGTATATAACCACCAAGAACTAGGCTGATTACAAAAATAAATTGGAGAGGAAATGAAAACTGAAAGAAGAGAAACAAAGCCTGAAAAAATAAATGGGAATCCAGAATTCTTCTATCAGCATATAAATAATAAAACAGTTGCAGGGAGTATAAACAACAAGAAAATAATGAACTTGCATAGTGATGTCGAGTGCACTGTTAAGGAACTTAATTACTTTTCATTTGTTTTCATCAGGAGAGTAGGTGCTTTCAACATAATAGTGAAGGAGATGATTGAGACATTAAGTATGTTTGAAAATTGATGGTGACTTTGAAAACAACTTTTTAAAATAATGCTGTTTATAAGATTTGTACTTTTAAACAAACTTGTGTATTTTTTACACTCACTGGCAGAGGTATAGTAGCTAAACCAGTGGTTTATCACCTTCAACACTCATAAAAGTTGCTGGTGAACGCAGCAGGTCAGGCAGCACCTCTAGGAAGAGGTACAGTCGACGTTTTGAGCCAAGACCCAAGGTTGGGTGTTGCTTGAAATTCCAGCATCTGAAGATTTCCTTGTGTTTGCGGGTTTATCACCTTTCTCATTTTTCATTGGCTAAGTATTAGTACATTATCTACATGATGTAATTGTTTTAATTATGTAGCCTATTAACTAGTTTATTCTCTATGTAAGGAATTTCTCTTATCTATAAAAGTGCTGGATTTTTCAGAGGCACCTGCATTCCTTTGTCTCTGCATCCTTTCAACTGTTATATTGTTTCCCAGCTCTTTATTTAGTTCTCTTAACTTTTGTATGTTTGTACTGTACTCTAAAATAAACTGAAATCTTGGAATTAAGACTGCTTATCCCAGAAGAACCCTAAAGATCAGAAAATAAACGGAGATCCAACAGTATCGAGTTCTTAAATAACTTGGATGCACTTGAAGTCATGCAGGACTGGATTGGATGCTTTATAGGATTTTGAAGGAAATACAGTAGGACGTCACGGAATTGCGAGCATAATTGTACAGTGTTCTTTGGATACTGAAGTTATGTCTGAGGACTGCAGAAGGGTGAATGGTATTCCCCATCTTCAAGAAAAAAAACAGTAAGGATAAGCCCGACAAATATAGGCCAGTTGGTTTAACCTCAGTGATGAAAGAGCTTCCAGAAACATTGATCTGGGAGAGGATTAACAGACCAGAGGAAATTGGATTAATTGAGACAAGACTGTATATATTTGCAAAGGAGAACTTGTGTTTAACCATTTTAATAGAATTTATTGATGAGGTCAATTGGACAATTTCAAAGTGTTGTATTTTGGTAAGTTAAACCAGGGTTGGATTTGCACACTAAAGTGTAGGGGGCCTTGGAGAGTATGTTGTGAACAGAGAAACCAAGGGGGTACAAGTAAATGTTCCTTAAAATTGGTGACATGGGTGAACAGGTGACAGAGAAGCCTGTTCAGAAACTTGCCTTCATTGGTCAAGGCTCTGAGGACAAAAGTTGGGACATCATGTTACAACTGTACAAGACATGGACGAGACCAGCCTTGTGCAAGACTATTGGGGAGCTGTTCCTGTTGGCGCAACGGTCAAGGATTGGAAGTCAGATGTATATTTAAAAGGAAAAGGGAAGAGGATTATAAGTGACGTGAGGAAAATCTTTTCTGGAAAGGTGTGGTTGGAATCTGGAATGCACAGTGTGCAGATGTGAAAGAGGCAGATTCCACGGTGGCCTTCTCAAGGGAACTAGATCAAGCAGAGTTTACATTTGCCAGACTGCTGAGAAGGAAGCAGGGTTGGAGTTGAACTAGCAAGTTGCTCTGTTAGAGCACCAATTAAGAGTTTTATTAGTGTTTACATTTTTTTTTACAAACAGCAGGCATCTAATAGTTCAGTTGCCAAGCTCCAAATGAGGTATTGGTGATTCCGCCCTAACACCACCTCCCAAGGCAATGACAGAAATGTGCTTAGCATCTCATTCTTGAGGAAAATCTTTGTGTTGCACATTCTCTCCAAGACCGCGTGGGTTTCCTCCGGGTACAAACTCCACATAGCACTATAGGACGGAATTGTACCCAGTTCTCTGAAACTATGTGGCAGTAGCACTAACTGTTGTGTCGGCTGATTTATGCTTGTGCGTATGGGCTACGCCGTAGCCCTAATTTATACTTTTGCATAGCCCTACGCCGTAGCGAGCATGCGTAGTTGTGTCTGCGTGGCTCTGCAATTCACCGCCAAAACACTAGTTGGCGGTGGGGTTTCTATGTCACTGTGTTAAGTTTATTCGTGAGAGACATGGATGAGGAAATACATCTCAAATATTCTCGGATTTCGGCAGGTAGATTTGACAATTTGTTTTCTCGTCTCCAACCATTTATTTCATATCAGTGCACAGACATGGTAGAGAAAAGCAACCGAAAATGTGTAGGAGGAAATGTGACGCTACCAAGCGAACCAATCACAGTTGTTGCTGTCTGCGTTGACACGACGTGTGAGTTACATTTTTGGGGAGGTGCACATCCCCCTGCGGCGTAGGGTATGCGGTACCTACGGTGTATATTTGATGCAGGAGTATAAATTGGGCTTAACCCTGCAGCAAAGACAGCGGGACTAGACAACTTCCCATCTTCCGCACTGAAGATCGGTGTTCCTGAACTAGTGATGTTTTAGCTCAAGCTGTTCCAGTACAATTAGAGCAACTGCATATTCACCAGGGTCATAAAGAGTTTCAGTGAAGTTCCCTGACGGCAGAAGATGTAGGAGTTCTGGTCCCATATTGTGAGGTCCATTTACCTCCACGGCTCATGGCGGTGGACTCAGTTTAGGCTGTGGGTTGATGTTTAATGTCCGCAGTGCTGAACGCACTTTGTTATTTGAGCCATTTGATCGAGACGCCTTGGCAGCTCGTGGCTGTGGACTTATTTTTGGGGACAGCCATTCAATATTTAGTGTTCTGTGTGTTTTGCTCGCTTTTTGCTATTAGTGCGATTTGTTGCTATGCGCGTTTGATGGTCATGTTGTGTGGGGCTTTTCTTGAAACAAGTTATATGGTGTTTCTCTGTTGTGACTGCCTGCAAGATGAACCTCAAGGCTGTAACACACACACAAAGCTGGAGGAACTCAGCAGCTAGGCAGCACCTATGGAAAATATAAACAGTCGACGTATCAGGCCTAAGCCCTTCGTCAGGACTGAGAAGAAAGGGGGAAGATGCCAGATTCTTGATTAATAGGGGCAAGCAGGGATATGGGGAGAAGGCAGGAGATTGGGGCTGAGAGGGAGAATGAATCAGCTTTGATGAAATGGTAGAGCAGACTCGATGGGCCAAATGGGCTAATTCCTCTCCTATATCTTAAGGTCTTAAACCTTAACCTGACCCCAGCCTCTCCAAACTGTCCCCTTGCTTGGATCCCTCTAAACATATGCATTCTATTTTTAGAGTGTTTGTAATTGCAAAAACCTTGGTAATCTATGCCCTCTTTAATTTTGTAAACCCCTATTAGATCCCACCCCAAATCTCCCCCAATTCAGGGAAACCACACCCAGCCTATCTGACCTCTCCTCATTAATGGAAACTCTCAGTCAAGTGAATGGAAATCAAAACAACTTTTGATGTTGGTAATATCTGTGTGGACTGTGTGTCTCGCAAGACGATCCAGGTATTCCCTAACTGGAAACCTTGAATGAATTATGAGGTCCATTCCCTTTTGAAGGCTAGAGCTGCGGCTTTTAGGTCCGGGGATACCAGTCACTATACGGAATCCAGGCGTGAACTCCAGAAAGCCATTAAGGGTGCCAAAAGGCAATATCGAGCCAAGTTGGAAGCCCAGGCTAACCAGAGGGATGCCAGTAGACTATGGCAGGGTCTAAATGAGATCACCGGGCGCAAAGAAGAGGCTGGGAATATCAATAACTGCAGCGCTTTTCTTCCTGACAAACTTAACGTATTCTACGCAAGATTCGAACAGAAGAGGAGCGTCCCGCCCCCTCTGGATGAACCGGACCTGGTGGCATCGAGATTCATCGTCACCGAGGAGGACGTTAGAAGGGCCTTCCTGAAGATAAATCCAAGGAAGGTGACGGGCCCAGATAGGTTCCCGGGACGGGTTCTCCATGCCTGTGCAAGTGAGCTAGCTAGAGTGTTTGCTGACATCTTCAACTGCTCCTTGCTTCAGTCTAAGATCCCCTTGTGTTTTAAAAAGGCAACGATAATCCCGGTGCTGAAGAAGAGCAAGGTGGCATGCCTGAATGACTATCGACCTGTGGCTCTGACATCAATTGCTATGAAGTGCTTCGAGAGATTGGTTATGCACACATCAACCACAGCCTACCGGTCAACCTCGAAGCTTTGCAATTCGCCTACCGGAGCAACAGGTCAACGTCAGTTGCCATCTCCCTGGCCCTACATTCCTCCTTAGAACACCTGGAGAATAAAGACGCATATGTAAGGCTCCTTTTCATTGACTACAGTTCTGCCTTTAATACCATCATTCCAAATAAACTGATTCCTAAGCTCCGGAACCTGGGCCTTAGCACACAGATCTGCAGCTGGATCTTCAGCTTCCTCACAGACAGGATCCAGGCTGTAAAAGTAGGGGACAAGCTTTCCTCTACAATCACTCTGAGCACCGGTGCCCCACAAGGCCGTGTACTCAGCCCCCTGCTGTACTCACTGTACACCCATGATTGTGTAGCCAAGTTTCCATTGAACTCAATATATAAGTTTGCTGATAACACAACAATTGTAGGCCGTATCTCAGGTAATGATGAGTTTAAGTACAGAGAGGAAATTAAAAACCTGGTGGCATGGTGCGAAGACAATAACCTATCCCTCAACGTCAGCAAGACGAAGGAATTGCTTGTTGACCTCAGAAGGAGTAGCGGACTGCACGACCCCATTTACATCGGTGGTGCGCAAGTGGAACAGGTCAAAAGCTTTAAGTTCATCGGGGTCAATATCACAAATGACCTGACTTGGTCCAACCAAGCAGAGTTCACTGCCAAGAAAGGCCCACCAGCACCTTTACTTCCTGAGAAAGCTAAAGAAATTTGGCCTGTACCCTGAAACCCTCACTAATTTTTATAGATGCACCGTGGAAAGCATTCTTCTAGGGTGCATCACAACCTGGTATGGAAGTTGTCCTGTTCAAGACCGGAAGAAGCTGCAGAGGATTGTGAACACAGCCCAGCACATCACACAAACCAATCTTCCGTCCTTGGACTCACTTTACACCACACGCTGTCAGAGCAGTGCTGCCAGGATAATCAAGGACACGACCCACTCAGCCAACACACTTTTCGTCCCTCTTCCCTTCGGGAGAAGGCTCAGGAGCTTGAAGACTCGTATGGCCAGATTTGGGAACAGCTCCTTTCCAACTATGATAAGACTGCTGAACAGATCCTGACCCAGATCTGGACCGTACCCTCCAAATATCTGGTCTTGCTTCTTGGTTTTTTTGCACTACCTTACTTTCCCTTTTCTATTTATGATTTATAATTTAAATTTTTACTATATTTACTATCGATTTGTACTTTAGGGAGCATGAAGTGCAGAATCAAATATCGCTGTGATGATTGTATGCTCTCGTATCAATTGTTTGGTAACAATAAAGTAAAGTAATAGAATAGAAAACATTACAGCACAGTACAGGTTCATTATGTTGTGCCAACCTTTTAATCTTCTCTAAGGTCAATCTAACCCTTCCCTCCTACATAGCCCTCCATTTTTCTATCAATCATCTGCTTAGCTAAGAGACTCTTAAATGTCTCTAATATATCTACCTCTGCCACCATCTTGGCTGCGCATTCCATGCACCCTCCACTCTCTGTGTAAAATCTTACCATTGACATCCCCCTACACTTTCAACAGTCATCTTAAATTTTTGTCCCCTTGGATTAGCCATTTCTGCCATGGGAAAAAATCTCTGGCTGTCCACTTGATCTATCCTCTCATCTTGTAGACCTCTATCATGTCATTTCTCATCCTTCTTTGCTCCAATGGTAAATGCCTCAGCTCACTCAACCTAAGACGTGCTCTCTAATCCATACAGCAGCCTGGTAAATTTTCCTCTGCAACCTCTCTGGAGAGTCCAGGGTAGGTGTCACGAATGATCCCAGGAACGAAAGGAACATTGCATGGACCTAGGCCTGTACTCAGTGGAGTTTAGAAGAATGAGAGCGGGTGTCGGGGTTGAGGGGGGGGGGCTCCTTGTTGAGATCTATTGAATATTGAAAGGCTTAGCTGGAGTAAATGTGGAGAGGGCACTTCTTATAGTGGTTGAGTTTAGGAGCAGGGGGCATAGCCTCAGCAAATAAGAACATCCTTTTAGAACAGAGATAAAGAAGAATTTCTTTTTCCAGAGGGCAGTGAATCGGTGGAATTCATTACCCCAGACGTCTCTGAAGGCCAGGTCATTGGGTATATTGGGTGATTAGAAAGGATGTTAAAGGGTATGGGGAGACAGCAGGAGACTAGGAGAGAGAGGGATAATAAATCAACCATGATGGAATGGTGGAGCAGACTCAATGGGCCAAATGGACTAATTCTGCTAGTTTGTCTTATGTTCTGAGAACTAAATCGCCTCTACACCCTTTCTAAGCTGAAACAAAACCAGAAAATGCTGGGAACATTCTAAGGCAGGGGTTCCCAACTGTTTTTTAATGCCATAGACCCCTACCATTAACCGAGGGGTTAATCTTGGACCCTGTTCTGTAGAGAGAGAAACCAGAATTAGTGGTTCAGGTGAAGGGTGCAGCCTGATTCTTTATTGCAGCGTTGTCCTATTTTGTTTTTCTGCTTTGGTTCTCCAGTACTGCAAGAACTGGGGTCCATGGCAATCCAGGACAATGAGGACTGTGCCTCAGTCTAAGCCCAAACGAACTACGAATCTGATCACAATAATGACATATCAGGAGCCTCTGGAACCAATTAGCAGGAAAACATCCACTGATTCCAGAGCAAGAAAATCAAATCTACAAGATGATATTCTACATGTTTTTTTTTGCCAGAAACATCATATACTATACACCTATCTCGCTTCAGTACTATTTTGAGGCCCTTTGTATTGCCAGCACTCCTGATTGTTGCTGTCACTGACAGTAATAAAGAGATCTGAGAAAGTCCCCTGTTATTTCATTCTGTTTCCTTTCATCTTGGACCCATTGAGGGGTCTGGATGAGTATGTGAATCACCAAGGCAAAGAATATGGATCAAGTGCAAGCAAGTTAGATTATTGAGATGTTTCCACTGGTGGGAGTGTGTGGGAGCAGGGGGCACAGCCTCTGATCAGAAGTAGGTCCCTTTAGCACAGAAATGAGGTACAATTTCTTCAGCCAGAGGGTGGTTAATCTGTGTGAATATATTGCTACAGACAGCTGTGGAGGGCAAATCATTTGGGTATACTTAAAGCAGAGGTTGATAGTTACTTAATTCTAAAGGTTACAGGGACAAGGCAGAGCATGGGGTTGAGAAGGAAATTAAATCAGCCATGATGGAGTGACTGGGGGAGCAGACTTGGTGGGCTGAATAGCCTATGTCTAGTGACAGGAAGGACATGGTGGGCCAAAGGCCAGTTTCTGTGCAGTATGACCCTGACCTATGTCATACGTGGATTTATTGAGAGGATGGTTGACAGCTGGAAGATGCAAGATTGATGTCAATCAACTGGACAGGGTGCTAAAAAAGATCCAAAGATGTCTCCAGGACTGGAGGGCTTGGGTTACAGACCATGACTCTTTGCCCTGGAACACTGGCGGCTGAGGGGTGGCTGTATATAGGTTTATTAAATCATGAACAGTTTAAATAGGGTGCCAATATGTTTAAAGTGGAGGGGGAAATTCTTCCTCATTTCTGTTCTGATGTGACCTCCCTCAATTCTGACGCTCTGCCCCCTGGTCCCACACTCTCCCGCGGGCAAGTCCAAAGCTAGAGGCATGGGTTTGAAGTGGGAGAGGAAAGACTTAAAAAGGGCGTTATATGTGATGAGCTGCCAGAGGAAGTGGTAGAGCCGGGTACAGTTACAGTATATGAAAAGGCATTTGGAGAATTGCATGATGGTTTATGTACCAAATAGAGATAGATGGTACTAGTTACATCAGGCAACTTGGTCAGCGCGCATGAATTGGGTCAAAGGGTTTGTTTCCCGTGCTGTACATCAAGATGTTGCATCCAGCGGTTCCCAACCTGGATCCATGGACCCCTTGCTTAAAGACATTGGTCCATGGCATGAAAAAGGTTGGGAACCCCTGGTTGCAGTTATTACTGATAGTTAATGGAGGCAGTACTCTCACAGCTTTCAAACAGATGAACATGTCATGCGATGCAAAGGCTGATTGCTAGATAAAGAGTTGGGACGGACGTGTGTACACTCATTGTTAACGTGGCAAGATGGGGCCGAATTGTCCCAAGAACGTGGCAACATAACACACGATGGGACGTTCGAAATCAGCCTCGGCAGGGTAGACACAAAGGGTTCTTCCATCGCCCCTGCGAAGCTACACTGGTATCCTGAGAAGGGTTCTTTAGGACGGGCAGTCAGTGCTGCCATTGCCCGAGATGTCTACATCTCGGCAAATTATCGAACACTAAGTGCGGAGTTCGCATGTTCAACCCGCGACCGCCTGGGTTTTCCTTCCACGTCCCAAATATGAGCTGCCTGGTAGGTTCATCCATTAGCTGTTGTAAGTTGCCCCTGAACGTAGGTGGGTAGGAGAATGGGGATGGGGACGAGAAGGATAAGCCGGTGGGAAAGCAATGGAGAATAAAGAGGATTCGCGTAGATGGGTACTTGGTAGTCGGCGCGAACGTTTCCATGCTTTGTAACTAAACAATTATATTTACGCATAATTAATTGGTACTGTGAGCAGTGATTAGAGACAAGGTCTGCTTTATTGGGTACTAATAGCAACACGACAATACTACAGATCAATAAAACCACCTTTTCGGAAAAGTGGCGTCCAAGAGGGCGAAACGGGAATCATTTGAGAGCTGATTTGTTTCAGCAAGAACCTTAATTTGATACAAAACGTATACGTACAGCAACGCTGGCATAGCTGTTTCAGAGACGTGGGTGGCTCTTAGAAGAGCCTTTGTTTGAGAAAGGTCTTTTTTTTGCAGTACGTTGTAGAGCTTTACTTGGAGCTGGTGTACTTGGTCACCGCCTTTGTCCCCTCCGACACGGCATGCTTGGCCAGTTCCCCAGGCAGCAGCAGGCGCACGGCGGTCTGGATCTCCCGGGAACTAATGGTCAGCCTCTTGTTGTAATGGGCCAGCCGCGAAGCCTCGCCGGCGATGCGCTCGAAAATATCGTTCACAAACGAGTTCATGATGCTCATGGCCTTGGAGGAGATGCCGGTGTCGGGGTGGACCTGCTTCATCACTTTGTAGATGTAAATCGAGTAACTCTCCTTCCTCAACTTCCTCCGCTTCTTGGTGCCCTTGGCAGGCGCCTTATTGAGTGCTTTTTTAGCGCCTTTCTTCGAAACCACTTTCTTCTCTTCGGGCATTTTAAATGCAGACAGTCTGAGACACAACGCCTGACGTCGCCGTTCCCCCGCTTATATAGGCAGCGTCCTCCGTCCTATGCTAATGAAGGATTAGTCCATGTCTTGATTCCGATTGGACTGTGGTGACATAATTCGTGTCGTGTCCCTCTGATTGGCGAAGTTATTGTAAAGCGTACGGAACCAATGGCAAGTTTGCACACTGCAATCCGTGAGATCCTTGGCCAAGCGGAGGCTGCGAGTGAACCTGCCTCGCCGCCGCTTCCACATCAAGGGGCTGGATTCAGTGTAGCGGGCTCTCAGCAAGTGTGCGGTTCAAAGAGGCCACACGAATGGCGCTTTGTGGATACTATGTAAAATTAGACGAGATTTGCTGTGTCGCCAAAAAAACACTCGCAAATTTCTATAGATGTACCGTGGAGCGCTTTCTAACTGGCTGCATCACCGTCTGGTATTGTGGGGCGCGGGAGGTGGGGAGGCTACCGAACAGGATCAAAATAAGCTGCAGGGACTTGTAAACTTAGCTCCATCCTCCTCAACATCCAGAACATTTTCAAGGAGCGATGTCTCAAAAAGGTGGCACCATCATTAATTACCCCCTTCAACCAGGACTTGCCCTCTTCTCATCGCTAGCATCAGGAAGGAGGTACAGGACCCTAAAGGCACACACTCAACGATTCAGGAACAGCTTCTTCCCTTTGCCATCCGATTTCTGAATGGACATTCAACTACCTCACTACTTTTTATTTTTTTTTAATGCCTCAAAAAGGCAGCAGCCATCATTATGGACCCCATCAACCCAGACATGCTCTCTTCTCATTGCTGCCATCGGGAAGGAGATACGGGAGCCTGAAGGCACAAATTTCAAAACATATGCTGGAGATGTTAAACTGATACAGTTCCTCCAGTCAATTGCTTGTTGCTCTAGTTTCCAGTATCTGCGTCCCTTGTGTCTCTAAAGTAAGATAGATGGATAGATAGATAGATAGACTTTATTGATCCCGAGGGAAATTGGGTTACAGAAATTACAAGATATGTTTGTCTTGTAATTACTGTATATATTTATGAATAAAGTTTACTTTTAAAATAAAAAGTTTCTGTTAACGGCAAGGAGACTTGAGACCACAGATGCCGGAATCTGGAGTGGAAAATCAAAACAAGCTGCCGAAGGAACATCTGTCAAAGGAAACAGACTGTCAACATTTTGGATCAGGACCTTTCATCTGGACTTCTCCAGCCCAGACGTAGGGCCTTGATCTAAAATGTTGACCCTGGAAAGGCATCCATTTCCCTTCATAGATGCTGCCTGATCTGGTGGTTTATTCCAGCAGTTTATAATTTGCTGGTGGCTAAGGGACCAGGCTTTTTTTTCCCCCTGAGTTCTGACAAAAGGTGTCAAACTTGAAACATTAACTCTGTTTCTCTCTCCACAGATGTTGTCTGGCCAGCAGAGTGTTTCCAGCATTTTCCTGTTTCTCATCATCATTATTACTTGTTAAACTCTTTCTAAAGCAATTATTTAGGAAATAAAATGCCATAATTAAGAACTATGAAAGTGTTCTTCCTGTCCATTATGCCCTTTCTGCCTGAGGACTCAGTATCTTCAATATGAATCTGCTGCTGAACAATATTTCATTAATGACTGGGAAATGCCTGTAGGTGGCAGGGGGACTCATTTCTCTGGATATCTGTACAATCATTTGATTACTGTTATTTACCTTTAGTTTTGTTCTATTGTTTTATCCTGATCAGTGAGCTGGAAGGCAGATTCAGATTTTAGGCTATTCAGCCCAACAAAAGAATGTAATCTACAACTTTATTCCTTCAATTAAAGTGCATGACCGTACACTTCCCTGCATTGTATTCAATCTGCAGCAACAGACACAAAATGCTGGAGGAAATCAGTAGGTCAGGCAGCATCTATGGAAATGAATAAACAGTCAACATTTCATGCTGAACCCCTTCCGTCAGGAATGATGAGTCCTGTTTACTCTTTTCCATAGACGCTGCCCGACCTGCTGACTTCCTCCAGCATTTTGTGTGTGTTGTGTTTGTGACTGTATTCCACCTGCCAATTCTTTGTCCATTCTCCTAATCCAAGACTGTCTGCACACTCCCTGTTTCTCAGCACTACATATCCCAACGGTGATTGATTTCCTGATGCTCATGGAATTTGCTGAGCACTTTTGTTTGCCTTTCACTCCTCTGAAACTTCAATACTCTTCCAAGAAGCTGCATTTGAAAACTCCTAAAACCAAAAACATCTTTCAATGTAAACTGCTCCTTGCAGGAATACCAATTCCCTGGGCCAGGCAGGACGAAATAGTGTTTATCTATCAGATAGTTTGTAATTTGTGCTATTTCATGCTGTTGTTTTTAATTGGATAGCCATGCAGCTTGTGAACACATAGGATCCTTTTGCCCAAGAGCTAAAGTGGTATTAAGATAAGATTTTAGTGCACAAGTCTAAGACATTTTCTAAGACATTAGCTGTAACTACACTGTTGTAATGTTGACACAGTGTTTTCCCAACTGATTGTGATCATAATGTTGGAGCAATCTTACCTTTCTAAATTATTGTGCAGGCGAAGAGGGAACAATCTTAATTCTCCCGTTCTGTGTTACAGATTGATCATCTGCATCACTTGGGAGTGAGATTGATCCTTGTTGCAAAAAGCAAGTGAAAAAGTGAATGAGAATCTTTTAGAAGTTTGTGTCAGCATTGCTACATCATTGACCTCATGCAGAAAGAGGGCATTCAGCTCCTAGAGTTCCTGTCAGATATTTTCAAGTAAAATCTCATTCTCTGCTCTCCCCTTTGTCAAAACATTCAGATATAGCCCAAGTGCAGAGAGGTACTGAAGCAGATCAACAGTTCACTGACTTTAATGAGAACTGTTGTAGAAAAACAATAAACACTAGGCCAACATGGTCTTTAACTAAAACACTCAAATTGAAAGTTTAATTCCAATACTGTGGCTGGAAGCAATAAATAACTAAATACTAAATGAATGCCGTTCCTTTACGGCATCAGTCAAAATGGTAGTCCTCTTTCCCCAACAGGGATGAGGGTAAGCAGGGACCGTAAACATTGCTGTGGTTTTGGTCAAGTCTTGACAAGACTAGAATAAAAGGAATGGAGTTAAGTACCACTGTAATGAGACAGTAATTAGCTGAAACAAGCAAACTCACGAGAGCAATTGCCGAACCTGTTGTGTGGCCCCACAGCAGAGTCCGTGGTTTTGATGGAGAGGGGAGCTGTGGTGTGTAATAAGAATTGGCTGGAGCAGATTGGGATATAAGCAAAAGCTGGGTCTGTGGAAATTGAAATCTCTGTCAATATCTGGGAAGAATTTGTTTACCAGGTGTGATATGCTCCCAAGGCTGCTTTATCTGGTGCATGCTTGGCCTGTTTCCCCCACCTCCCTGCTTCAGGAATCACTCAGGATATCTTCCAGTTTATCCGAGATGGAGTAGGTCTATTGGGTCATATTGTGCAAGTCCCCACAGAATGGGACCCAACGTTGTCCTCATCCTGATGCCCACTTTCATATGTGGCTGTATCAGGTGGTATGTGGAACAAAAGTCTGTGTGCATCAGGTGTCACCACGTTCTGAGGTTCTGCCTTTCCCTGGTGTGGGGAAGGTTAAACCTGACCCTTCCACTATACAACGCCTTAGTCAGCTTAATGCTGCTGCACTACTGGTGCTCGGTAGAAAAGTCCTTCCAAGTTAACACCTTTGACCACAGGTGGATAAGGAAACCCCTCAAACAGTGAAAGGGGAAGCTGAGTGTGTGGCAATGTCATTAGTTGTTTTTTAAAGTTTATACTACTGAATATAGCAACCATGAATGTTAAAGATTTCTTTTGCACTTTCTTCCTTTGTATATATTTCTTATTATTTTGATATTTTTAAGAACTTATTTAGAGATATAATACAGTAACATGATTGAATTTATTGTCATACACACAAGACGTATGCACAGGTGCAATGAAAAACTTAGTTGCAGCAACATCACAGGCACGTACCATCCACAACGAAACATAAATAAAATATAAATTATGCATAATTTTTACAGGAAAGAACACAATCAGAACAACAAGAAATTAAAGTCCATGTCAGTGTAGTGGTCATAGTAACACTCATAACACGCTGGAGGAACTCAGCATGTCAGGCAGCATCCGTGGAAATGATCAGTCAATGTTTCGGGCTGGAACCCTTCGTTACCGTGCTGAACACCAGCTGTCCATTAAGTAGCTCCTCCCTTCTCTCTCTGTAGGAACACAGAAGCTGACAGTGTCCTTGCAAAAATGTAAACATGCTGCAGAGGAACCATAACACCATCTCAAAGCAGTGTTCACCTCTCTCTCTCTTAATCACAAGGTGTTTGTGTTGTACAACTCTCTCTCTCTTTTTAAAGGCATAGTCCATAGAAAATATGACCCCTAGGGGTACATAACACATCCTTCACATACATGAGGAGTAAAACTCTTTATGTTACATATCTGTCTAAATGTGCAACGTGCACTCATAGTAATTTATAATAAATAGAACAGTCAATGTAACATAGAATACACTCAAATCAGTGTGAATGAATCAGTCTGATGGCCTGGTGGAAGAAACTGTCCCAGAGCCTGTCGGTCCTGGCTTTTGTGCTGTGGTACCGTTTCCCAGATGGTAGAAGCTGGAATAGATTGTGGTTGGGGTGACTTGGGTCCCCAATGATCCTATGTCCCTTTTCTCACACCTGTCTTTGTAAATGTCCTGTTCACAACTACAAATGCGCTGGGCTGTCCGCACCACCCTCTGCAGAATCCTGCGATTAAGGGAGGTACAGTTCCCATACCAGGCAGTTATGTTGCCAGTCAGGATGCTCTCAATTGTGCCCCTGTAGAAAGTTCTTAGGATTTGGGGGCCCATTGTTGTGCCTTTTTCACCACACAGCTGGCGTGTTCAGACCATGTGAGGTCCTCCTTAATGTGGATGTTGAGGAACTTAAAGCTGTTTATCCTCTCAACCCCAGATCCAATTGTAGGGGTTAGCCCATCTCCATTCCTCTTGTAGTCCACAACCAGCTCCTTTGTTTTTGCGACATTGAGGAAGAGGTTGTTTTCTTGACACCACTGTGTCAGGGTGATGACTTCCTCTCTGTAGGTCACCTCGTTATTGTTTGAGATTAGGCCAATCAATGTAGTGTCACGGGCAAATTTAATTAGCAGATTAGAGCTGTGGGTGGCAACACAGTCATGAGTATACAGGGAGTAAAGGAGGGGACTTAGTACACATCCCTGAGGGGCTCCTGTATTGAGAGTCAGAGGGGTGGAGGTGAGGGAGCCCACTCTTACCACCTGCTGGCGATCTGACAGGAAGTCCAGGATCCAGCTGCACAAGGCAGGGTCAAGGCTGAGGTCTCTGAGCTTCCTGTCGAGCCCGGATGGAACTATGGTGTTGAACGCTTAACTGTAGTCCAAGAACAGCATTCTCACATAAGCATCCTTCTTCTCCAGATGTGTATGGACGGTGTGTAGAGCTGTGGCTATTGTGTCGTCTGTCGATCGGTTGTGTCGGTAGGCGAATTGTAAGGGTTCAGTGTGGGTGGCAGCAGGCTGCAGATGTAGTCCTTGACCAGCCTCTCAAAGCACTTGCTTATTATTGAGGTGCGTGCGACAGGACGCCAGTCGTTCAGACAGGTTACCTTAGTCTTTTATTGGTACAGGGGCAATGGTGGATAAACTGAAGCAGGAGGGCACCGTATACTGGGAGACGGGGCCTTGCGACTGTCCACTCGTTGGAAACACCTGCGTACCTCAGAAGAAGGAAAAGAGAAGGTATGAGGCCAGAATGCCCAGAACGCAATACTGTATAAGATGTTGCTCCTCCACCCTCAGGGTGGCCTCATGTCGGAATGAGAACGGGAATTGGAATTAAAATGTTTAGCCACCGGGATGTTCCGCTTGTGGCGGATGGAGCGGTGGTGGTGGTGGTGGGGAGAGACCATCTCGTTCTTGCTCTGAAGTTGACGGGCTTTTCCAAAGGGACGGCTCCTTCCAGATTCGGATTGGCAGGGGCGCGGGCCAATCAGCGTGAGGGAAGGCGGGGCATTCGCTGTGATAGAGAAGCCCGATTGGCCACTGCCTCACGAACCGTCTCCTCAGCGGGTCAGGCAGCGATTCCGAACTGAGATAGATGGCACGAATGGCCCAGGGGGCACGTTTCTCCCGTCGCCCCGACAGCCGGTGACTAAAGTGAACCCGGCGCTACTAAAACCCCACTGAGCTGTTCCCTCCACTAGTCGTCCTGACATCGCTCGGGACTTCAAGGCAGGTCGACAGGGAACTCTCCCTCACTCTCAGCCCGACAAAGACTCTTTTAAGTACCGCCGTAAAGAGACGCTTCCCTATTTATTCTACCTGACGGTCCTGTTGTTTTCTTCGTCTCCTTGTATTCATTTATTACCAATCGGTATGATGTGCGCGCGTGGTAAGATCACGGGATCTTTAACGATCTGGTCTTCAGGCTGAAAAATAGAACTCGGTGTGACTAGTACTTGTGAGAACAAAAGTAGAAATCGGTCAACATCCACGCAAAACTCATTGATCATATCTATTTCAACACTACTGTGCTAGCTCCTTATCACTAAACTGAGAAGCAACCGGTGACGAAAGTGACGCCAGCCATGGATGCACTGCTGCCGACCTAGCACTGTGGCTCTGAGGGAGATCTGGTACCAGAGACATCCGAGTCGCTCCTCCACAAACTGTCCTTCCAGGGACTTCGGGACACCACCACTGCCAGAGCTCTGTCATTATAGACCCGCAGGAGGCTGGTAGGGCTCTGTGAGGATACTGACCTTTGCTTCATCCATTCCAAATTTGCCGGCACCCTGAGGACATGCAGCTAACCTGTTGCAACTACAGGTAGTGTGCTTGAAATTCTCACTCTCAACCCAACAAAGGCTCTTTCAAGAGCCACAGTAAAGAGCTGCCGTGTGTTTTCATTCTTCACTAAGTTCAAAGTACATTCATTGTCAAAGTATGTATGCATTATTCAATCTTGAGACCCGTCTCCTGTCAGACAACCACGGCATCTCAGTGCCTTTCGAAATAAACTGAACAAGTTTAAATGGAAAGCACCAAGTGACCGCAATACAAAGAGCGAGCCGCTTGAGAAAAACACAAGGAACTCTAAACGATTAACGACACTCGTTAACAACAATGAACCAATTCAGGTGCTCGTAAAAGAGTTGCAGGAAGAAGAGAATACAGAGAGAGATGATGAGAATTAAACTAAGGGAATTGGGGGTGCAGGAATTCACTTTAAAAGGGTTGCTGGGCATGGGTGAGAGAGCACACGTTAGGGTATTTTTAGCTTTCTTAAGGGGTACAGGGTTTTTTTTACAGGATATGACGGATAAACAGGAATAGGGTATTAGGATGGCCAAAGATGGGAGGATAAAGTATAGGTTAGGGTAAAGTAAAGCTACGGCTTTACTCTTTGGAGAGAAGGAGTATGAGACATGATAGAGGTGTACAAGATAATAAGAGGAATAGATAGAGTGGATAGCCAGCACCTCTTCCCCAGGGCACTATGGCTCAATACAAGAGGACATGGCTTTAAGGTAAGGAGTGGGACGTTCAAGGGGGATATTAGAGGAAGGTTTTTTACTCAGAGAGTGGTTGGTGCGTGGAATGCACTGCCTGAGTCAGTGGTGGAGGCAGATACACTAGTGAAGTTTAAGAGACTACTAGACAGGTATATGGAGGAATCTAAGGTGGGGGCTTATATGGGAGGCAGGGTTTGAGGGTCGGCACAACATTGTGGGCCGAAGGGCCTGTACTGTGCTGTACTGTTCTATGTTGTGTGTGTGTGTGTGTGTGTGTGTGTGTGTGTGTGTGTGTGTGTGAGAGAGAGAGAGAGAGATTGGGTGAAGGGATTTAGAATGTACGTCTATTGCACATTCCAGAGCAGAAGGTGGCGGTAATGCACCATTAAGCTGGGTGCCAACCGCCATAAAACAAGACACAGACAGACAGACAGGTGCTCGTAAAATCCTTGCAGCCCAATACTCTCCTGTGCTCAAAGAGCTCGTTACAGTGTCTTCTTTTGCACATTGGTCATTTGTCAGTCTTTGCATATGTATAGTTTTTCATAAATACTGGTGCATTACTTTACTTTCCTGTAAATACCTGCAAGAAAATGCATCTCAAAGTAATATATAGTAACATATACAAGGGGTGATTGATAAGTTTGTGGCCTAAGGTCGAAGGAATCAATTTTAGAAAACCTAGCACATTTACTTTTCAACATAGTCCCCTCCTACATTTACACACTTAGTCCAGCGGTCGTGGAGCATAGTGTCCACAGATGAGTAATTGATAAGTTCGTGGCCTATGGTAGAAGGAGATGAGTTATACAGCTCTCCTTACATGCACATGCATTTCAACTCTTTGAGTGATTATGCAGAAAGTCTGAAGTTAATAACCCATCTCCTCCTACCTTAGGTCACCAACTTATCAATCACCCCTGATGAGTTATTAACTTCAAACTTTCTGTACAGACTGGCATAAAAGGTTCTTCCATATGCACATTTGTGAGGATGTAACTGAGCTGTCCTCTACTGCAAGATGTGGATCACAGAGCTCTCTCCCTCTAGAAGAAGCGAGAGTAAACTTAACCTGCGCCCAAGACTGGACTCAAGATCAGAAGATGATCTTGGAGGGCGCTGAGGCCAGGCCATCATTGCTTTATATTTTATGATGAATTTTGCTTGAATGGAGGAATGTTGCCTGCATTTATGTAGCTCCCAATAATAAATTAGAATGGGGGAGGGGGTGAAGATATGTTTCTACCAAAGGAGGTGTAGGGAACTCTGTAGCTCTGCTAGCCCCCTGTAGATCACCCTTGGGCAAGGTGTAGCACCTGCTTAGCTTCCACTCTCCCATCACACACCCTTCCAATCAGCGTCATGAGAAACCATGGGAGCAGGTGGTGGATGGTCGTACGAGCAGCTGGTGCATATCACAAGTCCTGGTTTTGCAACCACTGACACCAGGCAATCTCTGAGGATAAAGACACTGCCCAGAAGAAGGCAATGGCAAACCACTTATGTAGAAAAATTTGCCAAGAACAATCATAGTCATGGAAAGACCATGTACACACATGTCATGTTACATAATGAACAAATTAATCTTAAATTGACTGATACCACAATAATCGTCCACAATATTTAAACTGGAGGTGGCAGTGTTTGTTTTTACGAGGTCGAGTTGCGAGCTCGACATCCACCCGGCACGGATGGAGAGTACGCTCGGGAGCGGTCTGTTACTGGATCGAACTCGGGAACCTCCATTCTCGAGCCCGGCGCTGATCTCACTGCGCCACCAGCCGACGATCTTTGATAGAATGTACAGGTTTAAATAAATTAGTCTTAATGAGCATATGTACATCGAAACATACCGTGAAATCCGTCTTTTGTGCCAACGACCAACACAGTCAGACAGTGCGTTGGGGGCAGCCCACAAGTGTTGCACCAATGTAACATGCCCCAACTTTCTAACCCCAATCTTCTGGAATGTGGGAGGAAACCAGAGCATCTGGAGGAAACCCACATAGTCACAGGGCGAACGTACAACCCCTTGCAGGCAAAGGCGGGGATTGAATCCTGATCGCTGGCGATGTAAAGCGTTTACGCTAACTGCTACGCTACTGTGGCACACCATGCAGACTCTACTGATAAATAATTCTATTTTTGGACGCTGAGGCTGTAATTTAAACGTTTTCTTGAGGGAAGGACCAAATCGAGTGGTCTTTAAACAATTACTCTGACCCGGAGTTGGGGAAGGCAGTCAGGCGCAGGCTGCAGTTACACTTTCCCACCGCTGTGGGGCAGTGCGCAATGCTGAGTGCGAGTGGTGAGAGGTGAAGGGGCACGTGACGTCATCCAACGTGAAGATGGCGACGGAGAGGCTGGAGTTCCACGAGATGGGTCTCGATGAGAGACTGATCGAGGTAACCGGTCAGGTCGGGGGACGGAGAGGAGGGAAGGCTTAAGGAGAGGGGCGAGGGGGATGGCGAGGAGGGAAGGGGAAGGAGAAGAGGGAGGGAAGAGAAGGAAGAAGAAAGGGAGGAGAAACAAGAGTTTTCATTGGGGTGAGAGCGCAGGCCAAGGGAGAGGTTTGATTTTATGTGGATTTAGTTCTTTTTTTTCCCTTTTTGTTTTTCTCAGCCCTGCCTGTCACAGCGTAGGTGCTGGGGACATACACAATTCGTCTGCAGGGGCAGTGGCCAGGGATAACACTAGATCTGGGGTCAGATTGGTGAGGCGGGCAGTAAGGAAGCTTTGGACTTTGGAGGGGCACATCGGGAAGAGGTGGGAAGGGTGCTTGGAGAAAGAGGTTGAGCAGGTGGGGGCTTGTTGAGAGAATGGTAGCAAAAGGTAGAAATTGTTTGAAAGAGGAGGGATATATTAATGTTGGGACGTTTATGGGCATGATATCCTGTGATGGGGTTGGAGAGGAGTGATAAGATGCCTGGTAGGTCAAGGGAGATGATGCTGGTGCAAAGGGAGCGGGGTTGAGAAGAGGCAAGGACACACAGGGGAGAGTTGAAAGCATTGTATTTATGACCAAATGTTGTGCAACCTTGTGTTTTTCCCACCCTCAAAAAAATACTTAGGCCATTGCCAAACTGAACTGGGCGCAGCCTACTCTAATTCAGGAAAAGGCCATTCCTCTGGCACTGGAGGGGAAAGATCTACTGGCCAGGGCACGCACTGGGTCTGGTAAAACTGCAGCCTATGCCATTCCCATCATCGAACATCTTCTCAACACTAAAAAGGTAATCTCTCCCACGTTTGTCCCATTTGCTCTTAAATAGTCTCTGTCTTTCAAGTTGAAGGGTCCGAATTTGTCTCTGTTCAGATTCTGATTTACCAACTGCACGTACAACGAAACATACTGAGAAGTGTGCTGTTTCCTTTAAAAACCAGCACACCCAAGGGTGTGCTGGGATCAGCCCACGAGTGTCACCATATATTCTGGCGCCAACACGGCAAGGCCGTCAGAGCAACACAAGCGACAACCTCAACGGAGCGGCGGGGGTGCAAGCCCGACTCAGCAGACGCGGCTCAACGGGGGATGGCGCAGCCGTGACAACAGGACCCGAGAGAGCTGGGACGGGCACGCCGGCCATAGCAGCTCTCTCTTGCGAGTGGAAGGCAAGACGAAAGAGACGGAGAGTTCTGTAAGCCAGAGTGGCAGAGAGATGCCACGGAGCCACACGTTGGCTTAGGTCACTAGAGCAAAAGGAAGGGGAGCTCTTTTCCCACTCACCCTAATACAGCCCAGTGTGACCAATTTAATGTGTGTTTCCTAGGCGTGCTCCTTTGAAGCATTGGGTCAAATTCCAGACAAGTACACAGGCAATGAGTTGTCTTTGGATAGAAAAGGAAGTGCAACTGCACTTGGCTGTTTTATGATTTGCATTCTCCCACTCTGGAGATTGCTGGGCGTTAGCTCAGCAACTGTGTGGGGAGTGGAGTAGCATGAGTCCTCCTCAGTGTCAAGTTTGGCTGGCGGCTTTGTAGCGTAGCAGTTAACGCAGTGCTTTACATCAGCCAGCCATGAGATCAGAGTTCGATTCCCATCGCTGCCTGTAAGGAGTCTGCATGTTCTCCACGTGATCGCGTGCATTACCTCCGACTTCTCCAGTTTCCTCCCATGTTCTAAAGGTGGACGGTTAGGGTGGTGAGTTGTGCGCACGCCACGTTGATGCCAGAAGTCTGTGACACCTGTGGGCTGCCCAGCACAATTTTTGCTGATTTGATTGGATACAAATGATGCATTTCACTGTATATTTTGTTGTACGTGTCAGAAATAAACACTAAGGTTATTCTGAATTTTGTGCATGATCACAATGTATAAATTCCTCACTCTGTGTAATATTCTTGCTGGTGAGGTGCTGCTGAATCCACTTGCTGCCATGGGGAAGCTGATTAATAACAGTGTGGATGGACAGGATATAAACACGAAGTCAGCAGATGCTGCAAATCCAAAGCAACACACACACAAAATGCTGGAGGAACTCAGCAGGGCTGGCAGCATCTGTGGAAATAAGTAAACAGTTGACATTTCAAGCTGATTCCCTTCTTCAGGAGTGAGAAGGAAGGTGGGGGGTAAATGCCAGAATTAAAAGATGGGGGGAGGGACTGGAGGCTAGCTGGAAGTTGATAGGTAAAGCCAAGTGGGTGGGAAAGGTCAAGGGCTGGAGATGAAGGAATCTGAGAGGAGAGTGGACCATCAGAGAAAGGAAAGGAGGAGGGGACATGGGGGAAGTAATAGCAGGTGAGAAGTGTTAAAAGGTCAGAGTGGGGAACTGATGGGGTGTAGTTTGTTTACTGGAAAGAGGACTCTATATTCATACCGTCAGGAATGAAAATAGATTATGAGGTATTGAATATAAAAGATAAGATGTTACTCCTCTGCCCTGAAATAGGTCTCATTTTGGCATGTGGAGGTCATGGGTCAACATGTCAGACAGGAACCGATTTGTATTTGACTGAAGTATCAGTGATGTTTGTGACAGAGCTGGACTTTCTTAAACCCTGTGTCTCTCCTCAGTCCACTTGCGAGCAGGCGGTGCGAGCCCTTGTGTTGGTTCCCACGAAGGAGCTGGGTCAGCAAGTGCAGCAAATGATCCGACAACTTACAGCCTATTGCACGTGGGACGTTCGAGTGGCTGACGTCTCGGGGCAGGCGGATATATCAGCACAGAGGTAGAAGAAAAATGAGTGTTTGTCTGTGAGGACTTCCTCCTGTTTGTACCTTGTCGCGTGGCCCTTTTCAATACTGGTTCTCTCTTTCAGGCCCATATTAATGGAGAAGCCTGATATAGTCATTGGCACCCCCTCCCGCGTTCTGCTGCACGTGGAACAGCACACGCTGAGTCTTTGTACCTCCCTGGAAATGCTTGTGATCGATGAGGCAGATCTACTCTTCTCATTTGGGTTTGAAAATGACCTGAAGAACCTTCTGGGGTAAGAAACTAATTTTGAGTTTTTTTTCTTGACGGGATTTCTATTTATGTTGGTATATTTATCTGAAAATAGATTTATCTTTCAGTTTGCCCTTACAGATTACCTTCTTTCAATTATTGTTACACCTATTGACTTAAAATGAACGTGTATGAATGTGCCATTGAGTAAGATCATCACCTTCATTATGTGCCGTGCCGTATGATGTAGATTGTTGTTGTTTAGTATGGCAGGTGGTTTTCTTTTCACACTTCCAGCTGGTTTTTTGACAAATGATGAAGTGTGGCCTGGAGTCTGTCCTTTTGGGAGCCAGGGTTGGATCAATCTTGGTCTGGCATCTCGTCCACAGCTGTTCCAACATGGGTGGCCCTGAGTTGCTATCGCCTGATGAAATCCTTGAAGCACGCAAGCCTGTACACGATGTCAACGTGTTGATCCAGGTTGTGGAAGTGTGGTGTAGGTGATCATCGTCCATCCATGACCATGATTGTTCTTGGCAAATTTTTCTGTGGAAGTGTCATTGCCGCCTTCTGTGCAGTGCCTTTACAGAGATGCGTGACCCCAGTCATTTTCAACACCCTTTAGAGATTGAAGCAACACACACAAAATGTTGGAAGAGCTCAGCAGGCCAGGCAACATCTGTGGAAAAGAGTAAGCAGTTGATGTTTCGCCCTGAGACCCATCATTAGGACTCGCGCCTTACTCTTCAGTGATCTTCTGCCTGGCGTCAGTGGTCACATAACCAGGACTTGTGATATGCACCAGCTGCTCATACGACCATCCACCGCCTGCTTCCATGACTTCACCTGACACTGATGGGTGGGGAGGGAGCCAAGCAGGTGCTACACCTTGCCCAAGGGTGACCGGCAGGCTAGTAGAGGGAAGGAGCGCCTTACACCTCCTTTGGTGGAGACACATCTCCACCCCGCCACACGTCGGTAAGATCATGCCATCCATAAGATTATTGAAGTAATAAAGATGAAAAGGGAATACAGAATATATCGTAGTTGTAGCTACGGAGAAGGTGCAGGTAAAGAAATAAATTTCAAGTAAATAAATAAACAAACTGCAAGGGGCCCTGGCGAGGTAGTTTGCAAGAACAAGAGTTTGTCTTATGAGAATAGAAGCTGCCCTGGATTAAGGTTTACTTCCCACATGTACATCGAAGCACATCGTTTGCATTAACAACAAACACACCCGAGGAGGTGTTGGGGGCAGCCTGCACGTGCCACCATTCATCCTGCATGTGAATCTGCAAGTCAAGGCCCAAAGTGCTCCCAAAGTCAGCCACCCTGGAGGTCACGTCAGTCAAGGCCCGAAGGTCAAAATCCAAACCAGACCGAGTACTGGGGTTGAGACCCGGAGTTCGACCAAGTCTGGAGTCCAGAGTTCAGCAAGGCTGGAGGTTAAAAGCCAGAAAGTCAACATGAATGGAGATAGAGACCCAAAGGTCGAGACTGTGAGTCTTGAGAGTCCAGGGCCAAAGACTGGGGACCTGGAGGCAGCCTGACCTGGGGTGGGAGGACTGTCTGTAAGAGTGAGAGAGTGGGGGGTGGACTTATTTTACTGTTAGTGTCTTATTTAATTCTATTCTTACTGCTGTATGTGTTGCTCTGCTGAACATTGTGGGTAGGCGATCTGGAGTCTGGTGGTGGAAAGATTCTCCCACAGACGGTCTCCACCTGGAACATTCAGTTGCAAATTTATGACATTCAGTCGATTTAGGATGGGATTTATATAGGATTAGTGTAAGTGGGTGCTTGACCAGCCCAGACCAGTTGTGCTGTATGACTGGCTCTATACGTGGAAAGAACATGGCAAGGTAACGCAAGAACTTCTGGTTAAAGGCCTGGTACAGATAAAACAATTAACGTAATAATTTCAGAGCAGTCCCCAACAAGTTATAAATGACAACTGTCTCTTACATATCGGGTCAAATCATCAGGTTCGCTGACGACACAACGGTGGTTGGCCTCATCAACAACAATAATAAGACAGTGTACAGAGTGGTGGTAGAGCTACTTGTAGAATGGTGCGAGTACGACAAGACTACAGGGATGATTCTGGACTTTAGGAAGATGCAGGCTGACCACTCCTCACTGCGCATAAATGGCTTGTCTGCAGAGAGAGGAGCACCAGCTTTCTGGGAGTGCACATAATGGATGCTTTCACCAGGTGCATCAACAGCACCTTGTTGGTCAAGAAAGCACAAGCAGTGCCTCCACTGCCTGTGGAGAATGAGGCAAGGGACGACCCCCCCCCCCCCCAACTACTCCAACCAATTTTTACAGGAGCACCATTGAGAGTGTCCTGTCCAGTCGCATCACTGTCCGGTACGGGAGATGGAGGACTTCCGACTGAAAGACCCGACAAAGGACTGCTGAGGGGAACTCTTCTGCTCTTCAGATATTTTTCAGCAGCGCTTCATATACAGGGCCCTTAGTATTGTTAAAGATCCCTTCCATCCTTCCCACCATCTCTTTGACCCCCTATAAACAGACAGGAGGCACCGTGGCATTAGAACAAGGCCTGTTAGAATGGGAAACAGCTTCCTCCCCAAGCCTGTGAGACATCTGAACTCCTTGCCACCACCCAGCTCTCATCACTTATGAAAAGCCAGCCGCGTTATAATGTTTACTTTTTAACTTGTGTCTTAAGTGCATCTTGTGCTTAACTGTCAATCTTCTGGAATATATTTTATTATTTGTAGTAATATTACATTGTGTTGTGCACCTTGGCCGGGGGAATCTTGTGTCATTTGGCACTGTACATGTATGTGGTTGAATGACAATAAACTTGAGCTGAACTTGACTTGAAGTCCAGAAATCATGGCCCATTGATTGGAACCTGGATCTGCAAATCTCTGCGAGCCGGCTGGGGCAGTTGAAGGCCTAGTGTCTGCATTTCTGATTCCGAATCAGAGTCCGCTGGAGGCTGAAGAAAAGAGACTGTCTTGTGTTTAGAGGACTGTGGTGGGAGGGAGGAGTGGGCTGGTTTTAAGGTTTCGGGGCTTTGTTGTGGTGTGTGTTGTTTTGCCAAGCATTGTGGGCATTGCTATGTTGATGCCAGAGTGTGTGGTGACATGTGCAGCACACCCTCAGCTGTGTTGGAGTTGTAATGCAAATGACGCATTTCACGGTTGCTTTGATGTACGATAAGGTAAGATCTTCCGATAAGATGGTGGTGCGCTCAATCGCAGCAGCTTCTACGGGCTTGACCAAAGGTGTTACTGTCCTTTTTAAGCTTGATTTTTTACGATTACAAGACCCTGCTGGATATTAAGAATTTAAAAGTACAGCAGCCCATCAGCGAGTTGCTTGTTAGCCAAGAGATGGAAGGAGCTGGGCTTGGTGCGGATTGTGCTGCTGCCTGCGGCAGAGAAGCGTCTGAGGAGTCAATGCGCGAAGGAGCTGTGCAGTCTGACAGTAATGATCGTCTGTCGCTTTTCTTGTGATCACAAGACCCTGTTGGTCATTATTAATGTGGAATTCAGCAAGTCTACTTCACTGGTTTATTGGCTGCTGCATGGCCTCGGTTGTAGTGAGGACTAGGCGTCAGGCTGTGGTGTTGACTGTTTACAGCCGCCCAGGGGAGAGGCATCAGAGTCTCACCTCCACTGGAGGTGGTGTGGCACAGCATCCAAGCTGGAGTCAGATGCTGTCCCCTAGTGTTCGCTCAGCAGAAAACAAGTTTATTTGTGTTCAATTTTAGATTTCAGCAACATCCATGGACTCAGGTCTTGGACGATTTTTTTGTGTGACTGTATTTTATTGGTATCTCATATGTGCTTGCTATCATATGCGCTATATGTGGTTTTTCCTGTGTGTGAATGTTGGTACTGCGTTTTGCACTTTGGCCCTAGAGGAGCACTGTTTCATTTGGCTGCTTTCATCGGTTTTCATGTATGGTTGAATGACAATTAAACTTGATAAGTGAACTTGAATCTTGAATATAATGCCTTTAATCTGCTTTGCAGGATGTCTCAAAGTACTTTACAACTGTTGTGCATTTTGTTTTGAGTGTTGTCACCTGTGTTGGGAATAGAGCAATGGTGTTTGTAAACAACTCTCAAACAGTAATGTGATAATGACCAAGTAAGCTTTCATTTTAATAATGAGTATGGAATAAATGATTGCGAAGATGTCTGGCTCCATCTACTGGTGCACTTCAGGACTGTGTCATCAAATTCTTTATGACTGACTGACTGAACACTGCCTCTCTTAACTTCTCCCTAAGGCCATGCCTTCATCAGTTCCACCCTCTTGGGGACAGAAGTCCGAATTTTTGTGCTCATTGTCAGCATAGTTTTCCGAAAGGAATATCTTTCCTGACAAATCTGTTGGAATTCTTTGAGGAAATAATAGGCAAGATTGACAGAGAAGTGTCAGTAAATGTTATTTACTTGGATTTTCAGAAGATCTTTGACAAGGTGCTGTGCATGAGGCTGCTAAGCAAGGCAGAGGCTCAGGAAAGATGGCAGCATAGATAGAAGATTGGCTGACTGGCAGAAGGCAAAGAATGTGGGGACCTTTTCTATTCGGCTGCTGGTGACTAGTGTGGGTCTGCAGGGGTTGGGGTTGGATCTGGTTCTTTCATGATAAAGGTTAATGATCTGGGTGATGGAATGGATGGTTTGTGCCCATGTTCGAGGATGATACAAAGATGGATGGAGAGACAGGTAATGTTGAGGAAGCAGAGGGCCTGCAGAAGAACATGCAGAATAGGAGAATGGGCAAAGACATTGCATTTTGAATACAGTGTAGGGAATGTATGGTGATGCACTTTTTAGCAGGTATAAAGGTGCAGATAATTTTCTATAAGGGGAGAAAATTCAGAAATTGAAGGTGCAAAGGACTTGGGAGTCCTCATGTAGGATTCCCTAACGGTTAACTTGCAGTTGGAGTTGGTGGTAAGGAAGGCAAACACAATAAGACTGGAATATAAAAGCAAAGATGCAATGCTGAGGCTTTATAAGGTCTTGGGGCATTTGAGTCCCATAATCTAAGAAAGGATGTGTTGGCATTGGAGTTGGTCCATAGGAGGTTTATGAGAATGATCCTGGGAATGAGAGGGTTAATGTATGAAGTGTGTTTGGCTGGGTACCGGATTGTAGGAGCAAACTGAAAGATCACAAAGACTTGGTGTTCAAAATAACAGGTGATTTATTAAAAAAAAACTGGTGTGCACACCGGGAGACCAGTCAAAGATGATTTAGCTGAGCATGAATTTGGTACAGCTTTTACATTCTCAGTTGATGAGCTTGCCAATAAGACTGCATTTTGATAACAGAACGATGACTACAGGAAGACTTAATTAAGTAACAGACTAGGTCCTGGTTACAGAATAAAATTATTATTCTCGGGTCTAACGGTAAATCCAGTTTTCTACTACAACAATGGGTGCATGACCTATGGACTCATTTTCAAGCATTCTCCATCTTATATTCTCAATATTCAGTGCTAAATTACTTTATTTCTTTCTATTTGTAGTTGCACAGTTTGTTGTGTTTTGCACACTGGTTGAATGTCCCGTTGGTGCGGTCTTTCATTGATTCTATTAATGGTTATTATTCTATTATGGATTTATGGAGTATGCACACAAGGAAATGTATCTCGGTTGTATATGGTGACATATTTACTTCGATAATAAATTTATTTTGAACACTGTAACAAAATTAATGAAGTTCTGGAAACTTGCATGTTGTCACTACTGCATTCCATGGCTGTACTTCTAGGCTTTGTCTGTGTTTCCCTGTTAACCATATTAGCACAATCCACATCCCTATTTGCTAGTTATCAGCCCTCATTATTGTTTCTCCTACAACATGGACCTTCGATATGTTTTCAGCAAGTCATTAGTGTTAGAGAAGATGTGACATGTAACCCCCAGGCAGTGTGGACTATGGAATTTATACCTGTCTGGTTTATTCTCACTTCTTGCAGACACCTTCCGAAGATTTATCAGGCATTCTTGATGTCGGCCACATTTAATGAAGACGTTCAGGCACTGAAAGAGCTGGTACTTCATAACCCGGTAAGAATTCTATAAACTACTTGACCATCTTGTTGGCCTTGTTTCAGTGGTGGTAATACGGATGACCCAGAATTTCAGATATGTGAAGTTCGCTTCCACACTCAGATCTGGTGTATGCTGTCTGCTTTTTTGGATGAACAGTAGATATTCCATTAGTCTCTTATGAAGGGGAAGGGCTGGGTGTTAGGACAGTTTCACTTGGCCTTAAGGCAGTTTGATGTTGAATATTGAACCATTTAGCAGCCATCTCTACCTATTTTTGGAGTTTTACGTGTTAGAAAGTCTTTGTGAGGTGTCCTGATAATTTAAACAATTCTTACAAATATAAATGGTTCCTCTTGGACACAGACTGTGCAATAGGAATCAGTCATTTATTCACGAATAAGCAAGCAAATTATATTCTCTCCATTGGCATTTGGCTATCAGGCTTCGTAATTGATGTGAATAACTTCAATTAACTGATTCTATAACATACAGACTCTTTATAACTCATGTTCTCAGTATTATTTGTGGTTTTCCTTTTGTACATTGGTTGTTTGTCAATCTTTGTCTTGCATAGTTTTCCATAGATTATATTTCTTGTAGATGCTTGCAAGAAAATTAATCTCCAAGTAGTATATAGTAGCACATTTTTACTTCGATAGTAAATTTATTTTGACTATTTTGACTCTTGTCTACTCTTGGTTAAATTCATCACATTTGTAAGGTGACAAAGTTAGACTGTGGCTGTGATGTGTTGCTGTAATGTCATCTTATATCCTTTAGGTGGTTCTGAAGCTTCAGGAGTCTCAACTTCCAGACAGCTCCCAACTGACTCAGTACCGCATAAATTGTGAGGAGGAAGAGAAGTTCCTGCTGATCTACACATTACTCAAACTTTCCCTTATCCGAGGCAAGACTATTATTTTTGTGAACTCTATTGACAAATGTTACCGGCTGAAGTTATTCCTGGAGCAGTTCAGCATCGCCTCCTGTGTCCTAAACTCAGAGCTACCAATCCACTCCAGGTACAGCTTCACTTGTTCTTTTTCACAATGCATCTCTTTTTTTTTTCCCTTCTACCTTTGCTTTCCTGATTCCAACCAGGGCGTCCGGATTACGTTTCGATAGGGGAAGGGGAGTAATGTCATTTGTATACACAGAAGAGTAAAAAATTAAATTAGCTTTGAATGCCTTAGTTCCTGCACTGTTCTATCATATTAGGTTCTGAGTCATAGCACTGTCAGATACAGTGTGTCATGGTTTGATGTGGGGAATAGTATAAGATGTAGAACTAGCAGCCATTCAGCCCCTTAAGGTTGTTCTGCCACTCTATAGATCATAACTGATTATTTAACTCAACGTGCTTTCTTGCCCAATCCTCGTATACCTTGATTGCCTCAGATCACAAGGACATCCCTTTAGAACAGAGTTGAGAAATTTCTTTAGCCAGAGAGTAGTGAATCTGTGGAATTCATTGCCATTGATGGATGTGGATAGCAAGTCATCGTGTATATTTAAAGCAAAGCTTTACAGATCCTTTATTGTCAAAGATTACAGGGAAAAGGCAGGGGAATGGGGTTGAGAGGGATAATAAATCAGCCATAATGGAATGGCAGAGCAGACTTGATGAGTTGATTGACCCAATTCTGCTCCTGCGTCTTGTGGTCGTATGATCGCTCCAATATCCAGGAATCTGTCAGTTTCAGTCTTGAAAGTTGAACCTCTGACCCTACAATCTCCTGGGGCATCTGACCCCACTATCTTCCCTCCACCAGAGGGTGTGGCAACTGGCCCTTCAGTCTCCCTTCCCAAAAGGGCATGAAAAGCAATAGAAACCTGCAGATGTTGGAAAACCAAAATAAAAATGCAAGTGCTGCTGATGACTGATCATGGATCAGAAATATTTGTTTTATTCTCCCCAGGTGCTGCATGACCTGCTGGGAATCTCCAGCTCATTTGCTTTTTATCCAATAATCAGAGGATCCAAGACTCTTCCCACTGTGCTGTGGTTAGAGCAGGGGCGGACACTTGTAAAGAACCATGGGCAAATGGTTTCTCGATCCTGTCTGGGTATTCTCACAGCCATGCCTGACTACGTTGCCACCATTTTTCCAACCTATCACCACGACGTTGGATTTTTCTATCTATTTTTAAAACTATTAATGAGCCTCCACAGCCCTGCAGAGAATTCCAAAGGTTCACCGTTTTCCAAGGGAAGAAATCTCTCGTTGTTTCAGTCTAAAATGGATGACCTTTATTTCAGGGTTGGATCTTCTCGATTGGAATATTTTACCTTTTACTGTCCTCAGTCTGAACCAAGATCAGTCCAGAGATTAGAGAGGAGGTACAGGAGACTGAAGAGACACACTGATTGTCATCAGATTTCTGAATGGACAGTAAACCCTTGATCTCTCATCCTCATTATGTGCCGTATCCTGTGATGTAGGCAATGATGGTTCATGTCCATGATCGGCAAATTTTTCCACAGAAGTGGCTTGCCATTGCCTTCTTTTGTGCAGTGTCTTTACAAGACAGGTGACCCCAGCCATTGTCAATATTCTTCAGAGATTGTCTACTTGGCGTCAGTGGTCGCATAACCAGGCCTTGTGCACCAGCTACTCAAGTAACCATCCACCACCTGCTCCCAGTGCTTCACATGACCCTGATCGCTAGGACTAAAGAGGTGCTACACCTTGCCCGAGGGTAATCTGCAGGTTGGCGGATGGAAAGAGTGTCTTACTCCTTCTTTGGTAGAGACGTATCTCCATTCCACAACCCTCCATGAACATTATCTCACTATTTTTGCTCTCTTTTTGCCCTAATTTATTTTTTATATATTTCTTGTAATAATATATTATGTATTTAATGTACTGCACTGTACTGCTGTTGCAAAACAACAAATTCAGTGACATATATCAGCGATAATAAAACTGATTCTGATTGAGAGAGGCTACAGTAAGCACTTTGGTTTACAAGACAGCTGTTGAGAGCAGGGGACAGGCTGTGGTGTGAGAGGGGACAGTGATGAAGGTAATAGCTGCATTGCCGAGGTGCCTTACTTATCACTGTGTTTTATCAGGTGTCACATCATCAATCAGTTCAGTCGGGGTTTTTACGATTATATTATTGCAACAGACGAGCATGACCTGACTAATACTTCCAGGGCAGATGAGGTGAAGAAGAAGAAAAACCATGGCAAAGGAGCAAAGTAAGTATTATTTTCAATGGAGTCAAAGCCATACAGCGTAGACCTGGATGTTTTTGTTTATCGTGTCCATCAACCACTCATTTACACTGATTCTAAGCTAAACCAAGTTTGTGTAATAGTTAGAGATGTGGTGCAATTCTGAGAAGGTTGAATCTGATGGAAGTAGTGCGTGGATTAAGTGAGCGGAAACATGGGGCCTCGTGCCACTAGGATCGGGAACAGTTACTACCCGTCACCCATCAGGCTGTTGAACTGAAGGGGAAAACTTCACTCAACTTCACCTGCCCCATCATTGAGATGTTCCCACAAGCAATAGACTCACTTCTGAGGACTCTTCATCTCATGTCCTTGATATTTACTGCTTATTTATTTAATATTATTTCTTTTATTGTGTATTTGCATAGTTTGTTGTCTTCAGCACTTTGGCTAAATGCCCTAGTTGGGTGGTCTTTCATTGATCCTGTTATTATTCAATAGATTTATTGAGTATGTCCACAGGAAAATAAATCTCATGGTTGTATATATATGGTGGCGTATATGTACTTTGATAATAACGTTTACTTTGAACTTTATAATTTAGACGCAAAAAGAATGACACTTGATAAGGACAGTGAATGTCCTCAGTGTGGGTGTGTTAGAAAGTACAGGAGAATTAAGGATACATATTCTCAGACTTCTGAGTAGGGCATGTTACTTCAGTAATTAAGTTATAGAGCATTCCAGATGCTTAGCTTTATTCATTGACATTACTGATAATTGGGAGGTCCAACTAATCATATATAAAATAATAACTAGGCCATAATATGAGTACTGTGTACAGGCCTGCTTACCAAATTGGAAGGAGCATGTGAGCTGCTGGGGAAATAGTATCTGAAAATTGGTCCACAGAATCCAATGCCAGTTACTTTGGGCAGCCTTGTATCGTTCTGCTTAAAATAATGAATTGTTATTCCGATGAATGTATAACTTTTCTTCAAGACCAAGCCTGCTGATCATCTGGGGTTCTCCTATGTTGTGTATTTTGAGTCTGTGTAATTCTAAGCACAGACCCTGATAATTATAACAGCAAAGATCAATCAACTTTTTTTTAACCTCCATATGTTGTTGGAGAAACTTTTTCGCCCAAAGGGTCATGATGACACGAAGGGGTGGAGAAGCAGAAGACCTTGATGCATTTAAAAAGTCCGGAATGAACATTTGATCCCTGCTAATCTGATGGGCTAAAAGTTGGATTAGTTTAAGTACCTTTTTTAAAATTCAGAATAGGTGTAACAGTAACTGCCTTGTGTCCCTTTTATTTTATCAACATTTTGATTAAAATTGTTTTTATAAACCATAGATTTCTTTATTTTCTTGTTAGCCCAAATATGTATGTTAGTCACTAGATGTTTTTCTCCATCAAGCCTCAAAGTTGTTGTGCCACCTGGGGTTGCATGTGATTGAACACATAGTCCTTCAGATTGGACCTGATAAGTACAGCAAGTGCCTGGGCTTTTGATTAATGATGTCCTCTGTATATTATCTGTTCCTACACTCAGTGACCACTTTATTAGGTAGACCTGTATGTTAATGTAAATATCTAATCAACCAATCATTTGGCAGCAACTCAATGCATAAAAGCATGCAGACATGGTCAAGAGGTTCAGTTGTTGTTCTGACTAAACATCCGAATGAGAAGAACTGTGATCTAAGTGACTTTGACCATGGAATAGTTTTTGGTGGATTGAGTACCTCAGAAACTGCTGATCTCCTGGGATTTTCACACACAACAGTCTGTAGAGTTTACAGGGGATGGTTAATAAAACAAAAAATATCCAGTGAGTGGCAGTTCTGTTGGTGAAAGTGCCTCATTAATGAGAGAGGCCTGAGGAGACAGTAACTCAAATAGCCACGTGCTACAACAGTGGTGTGCAGAAGAGCCTATCTGAATGCAGAACACATCGACCCTTGAAGTGGATGAACTACAGCAGTAGAAGAACACACCGGGTTCCATGTCTGTACCTAATAAAGTGGCCAGTGTGTATCTCTAACCGGCAACAATGTCAAGATGTTCTATATAGAACTTAAAGGAAGTAGGAAATTGGGACTTGATTGTATGGTCCACAACCATCAAGTATCAAGGCACACTTGGTCTGACTTGAGGTGGTGATTGGTATAATATATTTTTGGATAAAACATTTTCTTGTGTTCATGATTAACAGATATTTTTTCTATTTCAGAGGGAAGGATAATGAATATGGGGTCTCCCGAGGGATAGACTTTCAGAATCTGTCAAATGTAATCAATTTCGATGTCCCACTCACAGTAGAGTCGTATATCCATCGTGTTGGAAGGTAAATCATTATGTACATTGCATCTAGACTATAAGACATAGGAGTAGAATTAGGCCATTTGGCCCATCGAGTCTGCTCCACCATTCAATCATGGCTGATCCTTTTTCCCCCTCCGCAGCCCCACTTTCCAGCCTTCTCCCCATAACTTTTGCTGCCGTGTCCAATCACTAATCTGTCAAGCTCTACCTTAAAAACACCCAACGACCTGGCCTCTACAGCTGCCTGTGGTAATAAATTCCACAAATTCACCACCCTCTGGCTAAAGAAATTTCTCCACATCTCTGTTCTAAATGGATGCTGCTCTATCCTGAGACTGTGCCCTCTTGTCCTAGACTCCCCCACCATGGGAAACATTCTTTCCTCTTCAACTCTGTCTAGGCCTTTCAGCCTTTGAAAACTTTCAATGAGATACCCCCTCATCCTTCTACATTTCAGCGCGTACAGACCCAGAGCTATCAAATGTTGCTCGTATGATAACCCTTTCATTCCCGGAATCATCCTTGTGAACCTCCGGGAATGAAAGGGTTATCACACGAGGAACGTTTGATAGCTGTGGGTCTGTATGCGCTGGAACTTAGAACGATGAAGGGAGAGCTCATTGAAACCTTTCGAGCGTTGAAAGGCCTAAATCCCTTCTCATTTTCTTCCCAGCTGTGGCCTGTAGTTATCTAAAATTACATAGGGAACTTAATCAACTAGGTCAGTGGGTCAAGGAATAGCAGATGGAGTTTAATTCAGGTAAATGTAAAGTGTTGAAACTTGGTAAGGCATATCAGGGTGGGAGTCTTGGGAAATGTTTTAGCACAGACTGACAAGCACGTAGTTTCCTGATAGTGGACAGGTTGATGAGGAAGACATTTGGCATTCTAACCTTCATCAGTCAAGGCATTGAGTATAAGAGTGGCAATGTGATTTTGTTAAGGCCATATTTGGAGTACTGTGTACATTGGTGAGACCTGTCGTAAGTTGGATGACTGCTTTATCAAGCACCTCTGCTCCATCTGCCAAAAGTGGAACTTCCTGGTGGCCAAACATTTTAATTCAGATTCCCCTTATGATATGTCAGTCCTTGGCTGCCTCTTGTGCCACGATGAGGCCACCCTCAGGGTGGAGGGGCATGAAGATCGAATTATCTTTCCATTAAAAAAAATTCCCCTCCCCTCTCCTCTTCTATTCCCTACTCTGCCCTCTTACCTCTTCTCACCTGACTATCACCTCCTCCTGGGTCCCTTCCTGCTTTCCTTTATCCTACGGTCCACTCCTCTCTTATCAGATCCCTTGCTCTCCAGCCCTTAACCCTTCTTACTCATCTGGCTTCACCTATCACCTGTCCTCCTTCCCCTCCCCCCATCTTTTTATTCTGGCGTCTTCCCTCTTCCTTTCCAGTCTTGATGAAGAGTCTCGGCCCGAAACTTCGACTGTATTGATTCCCATAGATGCTGCCTGACCTGCTGAGTTCCTCCAGCACTTTGTGTGTGTGTGTGTGTGTGTGTGTGTGTGTGTGTGTGTGGTATGTACTTCCCGTTTGGCTGTCATTAAGCTGAAAAACGTGCAGAAAGGATGAGATTGTTACTGCATCTAGAGAATTTGGTTTATAAGGAGAAACTGGATAGGCTGGGACATTTTTCCTTGGGGCATAGAGGCTGAGGGTGGCCTTTTTTGGGGTGGGATCAAAGTCACCGGAGAGCCATTGAAGCTAGTGAATATAGAAGTGTTTTTATAGCAAAAATAAGCAGCACACATCCTAAGCCAATACACTTGGAAGAAGAGACCTGGTCAACCCAACATTACATGACATTTTTAAATGCTGAAGATCAAAGGTAACGGCAGGACAATGCTTTAATTATAATGTATCTACAATGCTTCCTTTGAATTACATATAATTTTCAAACACCACCTTTGCACCCACACTCCAGACACCCAAAATGAATATTAATCCCCGCTGGCTCTGGGGTGCATTTATGCAAATACAGGCGTCTGAGGTCCAAGTGGAGTGTTTCTTTATTTGTGATTGACCCCAACCTGCAGTTCCAGGAAACCCATTGTTCTGAGCTGCATTTTAAATTCAGTTTGCAATCCATGTTCAAATCTGAAGAATGGCTGCTGTTGAGTTTCATATTTGCTGTGTACCTTAACTCCAGAATATGCCCTAACCAGCTTAGAGTTTAGAAAGGTGTGAGGGGCAATAGATATGGTGAATAGTCTTTTCTCTATGGTTGGGAGTCCAGATCTAGAGGGCATAGGTTCAAAGTGAGAGGGGAAAGATTTAAAGGGAATCTGGGGCAACTTGTTCACACAGAGGCTAATGTGTAAAAGGAACGAGTTGCCAAAGGAAGTGGTATAGTAGGGTATAATTACGGCATTTTAAAGATATTTGGACAGGAATATGGGTTAGGAAAGGATTAGAGGTATGTTGGCCAAAAACGGGCAAATGGGACTAGCTTGGTTAGCCAATTTGTTTCACATGGAGAAATGGGCCGAAGGGCCTGTTTTCCACACAGTATACCTCAGTGACCTCTGACTACCTGCTAGCCTTTGTGTAAAACAAGTTGTTAGTCACTGAAATGAACCACCCAATGCTACTAAACATTAAAGTGGTTTTTTTAAATGTGTGCTGAGGTTGATAATGGATTTGAATTCCACTTATTCCCACAGAACAGCTCGCGTGGATAACCAGGGTACAGCACTGACCTTTGTGTCGCACACGGAATTGCAGCTGTTACAACAAGTGGAAGAAGCACTAACTGGAGGTTAGACCTGGCTGTTGGGTTGTGAGTCATAGAACACTACAGCACAGAAACAGGCCCTTCAGCTCATCTAGCCTGAACTATTATTCTGCCTAGTACCATCAACCACACCTGGATCATAGCTTTCCATACCCCTTCCCATCCGTGTACTTATACAACTTAAATATTGCAGCAGAACCCTCATCCCTCACTTGCCCTGGCAACTCGTTCCACATGTCCCACCTTCTGAGTGAAGAAGTTCTCCTTAAATATTTCAGCTTTCATGCTTAACCTCTGATCTCTGTCTAGTTCTAGTCTCATGTAACCTCAGCTAAAAAAACCCTGCTTGTCCATGCCCCTTATAATTTTGTACACCCCTGTCAGATCTCCCCTATGCTTCAGGGAAAAATGCCCTGACCTGTTCAGTCTTTCCCCTAGTTGGGCCAAAGCAGAGGTTTATTTCTCTGACGTTTGAGTGGAAGGCTTGATCAGAAACCTGTCTTCCTTGAAAGATGCACTGACAGCAATCAAACAAGTCCCAGCATCTTAGCTTGAAACCCCGTTTACATTTCCATTGTGATTCAGTTCATGCGTTAAAGTAAATAACCATAATTCATACCCTCACAATACACACAAAACACTGGAGGAACTCAGCAGGCCAGGCAGCATCTCGGAAAAGATGATGTTTCGGGCATCCTGTCGAAGGGTTTCTGCCTGAAATGTTGACTGTACTCTTTTCCTAGCTGCTTCGTGGCTTGCTGAGTAACTCCAGCACTTTGTGTGTTGCTCGGATTTCCAGCATCTGCAGATTTTGTCTTGTTTAGAATTTGTACCCAATTTCTTAACTGAATGTGCTTTCCCCTTTTCTACAATTTACGCTAAATGGTAGCTGAGCACACATTCCAGTTGGTTATTCCCAACACTAAAAAGTGGTTTTGAAAGCAAATGTGAAGTAAAACTATAAAGAAAATAAGCTGTAAGACATTGGAGTAGAACTAGGCCACTCAGCCCATCAAGTCTGCTCTGCCATTCCATTGTGACTGATTTATTATCCCTCTCACCCCATTCATCTGCCTTCTCCCTGTAACTTTTGGCACCCTTACTAATCAAGAACCTATCAACTTGAAATTCACCCAATGACTTGGCCTCCACAGACATCTGGCATTGAATTCCACAGATTCACTACCCTTTGATTAAAGAAATTCCTTCTTATCTCTGATCTAAGGGAGCTCCTTCTATTAAACTGAATAAACTGTCTGTTTCCCAAGAACTTTATCTGTGCTGTAAAATGGAAGTTAATTGATGGCTTGATTTTCTTGCTATTTATCAGTGGATTAAATCTGTACCTAGATGGCAACAAAAACCCAAGATTTCCTGATGTAGAAAATTGCAACTCAAGTATTTTAACAGTGGTCTCTGTTGCTGCCCATTACCCGAAACATCTATGGTCCTCTTGAGGAAGAAGATCTCAGAAGCAGAATAGATTTAATTGTTCAGTAATAGATTTAATACTAATTCTTTTATATCAACAGAGAACATGGACTGTGCTTTGAAACCCTACCGGTTTCGCATCGAGGAGATTGAGGGTTTTCGCTACCGGTGTAAGGTATGATGATCAGAGTGTAACTTGCCTGTTTCTGTTGCACCTATTTTTCTTGGGTCTGTCTTTGTGTAATATTTTCATATTCAATGCAAATATATTTTAAAATTGTGAAGACAAAGCTCTCCCCTTGTGTACACTAAAGTACGGCATTCACTAAAGTAC
Source organism: Mobula birostris (assembly GCF_030028105.1). Lineage (NCBI taxonomy): Eukaryota > Metazoa > Chordata > Chondrichthyes > Myliobatiformes > Myliobatidae > Mobula > Mobula birostris. The sequence goes on along the minus strand of NC_092377.1, from coordinate 157,822,082 downwards.
TGAGCCTCTGAGAAATGGATGTGTTCCTGATGATCAGTGCTACAGATCAGAAAGCATCTTCAGTTCCATTCAATTTGTTCAGTTCCATTGACAGGGGTCCGGAGGTTTGGCTGAAAGTTGTGGCCAACACTTTTCTCTGTAAATCAGAAGGCTTAAGTCCCACTTCAGAGTCCTGAGCACAAAAACTGACATAGATACTTCACGGTGTTTGGTGAACTTTAGATGACGACATTTTTGGCTGCAACATTAATATGAAGCCTCATCTGCCCTTATGGACATAAGAAATCCTGTGGCACTGTTTCTAAGAACAGCTGTGCTGTTATTCCTGCTGTTGTGCTCAATAGCCATCTCTCTTTTGCAATTTATTCATTCCCTTATGTACCGTGTTGTATGACATGGGCGATCATGGTCATGGCAAATCTTTCTACAGAAATGGTTTGCCATTGCCTTCTTCTGGACAGTGTCTTAACAAGATGGGTGACCCCAGCCATTATCTATACTCTTCAGAGACTGTCTGCCTGGAGTCAGTGGTCATATAACCAGGACTTGTGATATCCACTAGCTGCTCATACAACCATCTATCGCCTGCTCCCATGGCTTCAGCTGACCCTGATCGGGGGGCTAAGCAGGTGCTACATCTTGCCCAAGGGTGACCTGTAGGCTAACGGAGGGAAGGAGCACCTTATTCCTCCTTTGTTAGAGATGTATCTCCACCCCGCCACCCGATCCTTTGCAATATCTTTGGTCAATAAGATCTTGACCATGAGACATAAGAGCAGAATTAGGCCATTCAGCCCATCAATTCGGCTATGCTATTTGATCAAGGTTGATTTATTTTCCACCTCAATGCCATACTCCTGCCCCTTTATAACATTTGACTCCTTTAATAATTAAGTATGTCCAATGACTTTGTGTCCGCAGCCAAATGCGGGAATAAATTCCACAGATATTCAGACAATGCTAATTGCTGAGGGTAAACTGTGCTTATTGGCTGCACTACAAGATCACATCTCACAGGTTTCCGTGCCTGAAAATGCTTTGGATGCCCTGAAATGGCAAAAGACCAAAGGTGCAAGTTTCCACATTTAAATATTTTTATCTCTTTTTAGGATGCCATGCGTTCAGTTACAAAGCAGTCAATTAAGGAAGCTCGGCTCAAAGAAATCAAACAGGAACTACTCAACTCTGAGAAACTGAAGGTGAGGCAGAGGAGACTCTCCATTCTCTTTTTGAGTGTTGGTGTACCAATAGTTATGGGACCCCCCCCATCCCACCCCCATCCTCTGTAGGAGTGTTAGTGGACCAGTAATTATGGGATCCCCGTGTTCTGTTAGAGTGATAGTGAAATAGTAGCTATCAGACTCAATCTTTTATTAGAGTGATAGTGAACCAGTAGTTAAGAACCCCCATCCTCTGTTGCATTAGTGAACTGGCAACAAATTTTATAAGATGGCCAAGGGCAATGTAGAGTACAGAGGAAAGTACAATTTTTTAAATTAAACTATGACTTAGTCATACCTTTTCAGTGACCCTATATTCTTTTATAGACCTACTTTGAAGATAATCCTAGAGACTTCCAGCTGTTGCGACACGATAGACCTCTCCACCCAGCAATTGTGAAGCCGCATTTGAAGAATGTACCAGATTACCTGAGTGAGTCTCCTAACCAGTGACACAGCTCTTTAAAGCAGTGGTCCCCAACCACCAGGCCGTGGACCGGTACTGGGCAGCGCGGAAACGATATGATTTGGTGATATGAAACGATATGAGTCAGCTGCACCTTTCCTCATTCCCTGTCACGCACTGCTGAACTTGAACCCTCCCCACCCCCCCCCCCCCCCACACGGTTGGCCAGTCCGCAAGAATATAGTCAGTATTAAACCAGTCCGCGGTGCGCAAAAGATTCGGGACCCCTGCTTTAAAAGAACCAAATTCGTTAAAAAGAAAGATCAACTTAAAGCTATCAGGAAAACAGGCTGAATATTTTATTTGAAGGATATAATGTTGAGTCTGTAATTGTATGAAAATTTTTAGAAAAGCTACATGTTGGAATTCAGGGGAAAGAACTGAAAATCCTGAAAATACTCAACAGGTTTGTTAGTATCTGTGGAAGGAGAAGCAAAATTAACATTTCAGCTCTTTTTATATTGAACATGTATTCCTTTGTCACTTTATTAGGTGTACCTGTACACCTTGTTAATATATATATCTAATCAGCCAATCGTGGCAATAACTCAGCACATAAAAGCAAGCAGACATGGTCGAGAGGTTTAGTTGTTATTCAGGGTAAATCTCAGAATAGGGAAGAAATGTGATCGAAGTGACTTTGACTGTGGAATGATTGTTGGTGCCAGATGGGGTGGTTTGAGTATCTCAGAAACTACTGATCTCCTGACATGTTCACGCACAAGTCTCTAGAGTTAACAGAATGGTGCAAAGATCAATAAACATCCAGTGAGCGGCATTTGTATGGATGAAAATGCCTTGTTAATGAGAGAAGTCAGAGGAGAATGGCCAGACTGGTTTAAGCTGACAGGAAGGTGATAGTACCTCAGATAACCATGTATTACAACAATTATGTGCAGAAGAGCATCTCTGAATACACAACATGTCGAATCTTGAAGTGGACGGGCTACAGCAGCAGTAGACCATGAACATGCACAGAATGGCTACTTTGTTAGGTGCAGGAGGTACCTAATAAAGAGGCCACTGAGTGTATGTTGCCTTTGTTTCCCTGAGTATTTTAGCTATGTTGCACACTATGTACCACACCTAATCCCTTTAATTTAGGGAATTAGTGTCCTGATGAACTAGTGGTCCAAAATGTTGACTGTTTATTCCTGTCCGTAGTTGCAGCCTGATCTGCTGAGTTCCACCGGCAATTTGTGCGTGTTAATATAGAGAATTAATGTGGTATTCTGTACTTACATGTAGTTTGTGTCGGTGCAATACAAGAGGCTTGCCTACTCTGTTTTACCAGATCCTTTCATGAAATAAATGGCCGAGGTTCAGGGTAAGTAATGGGAAGTAAAAATGGAAAATTAACTATTTGACTTGGAAGGCAATGCACAAGAGGGTGAAATAATTTGTGGAAGAGTTAGAGGGAGATGATGAAAGAAAGTGGTGAGAAAAGAAAATGGGATTTACTGCCTAAAGGTATAGCAGAGGTAGTGACCCACTATATATTTTACAATACTAGCAATACTGTGAGCCTGCTGCCAACGGGTCAGATTAGGCTGGATAACACTGATTTGACCAGCATGAACATGATTGTCCAAATTACAGTTTGTTGAAACGCTACGAAAGAGTCATGGAGATTTAGGACACAGGAGATCATTCAACCCATTGTGCTCAGGGCAGCTGACAATGTAGCTAATTAGGCTACACCTTGTTTTCCAGCTGAACTTCTTCAAATGATCATGGAAGTAGAGTCCATTTAAAGCAAAGCTCGACAGGTGATAAGGGGATGAAATTCTATCTTGGGTGGAGGGGAATACAGAGTTAAGTCAGCCTTGCTACTAAATGGTGAGGGAGATTTTAAAAATTGAGACACAGAGCTGAGTAGGCCCTTCTGGTTTTTAAGCCATGCTGCCCAGCAGTCCCCTGATTTTAATCCTAGCTTAATCATGGGACAGTTTACAATGATCAATTGACCTACCAACTGGTAACGTCTTTGGACTTTGGGAGGAAACCAGAGCACTAAGAAGAATCACGGGGTTGCAGGGAGAACGTAAAGAACTCCTTACAGGTAGATTTGAAGGACTGAGATGTCTACTCCTAACTTGCGTGTTTCACGATTCAAGGAATAAGGTTGGCTTGGACACAAAATTCCCCTGTAGTTAGACCTTAAGACACAGGAGCAGAGTTAGGCCATTTGTCCCATCGAGTCATCGATGGCTGTTTTATTATCCCTCCTAGCCACATTCTTTTGCCATAATATCCTGAGAGATTGATAACATTAATCTTTTATGTCCACCTGAGAGGGCAGTTGATGCCCTGGTGTTATGCCTTATCTGAAAGGCAGTCACAGTATAGGACTCCCTCATTAATGCTTTGAAGCGGCTTTGATTGCATTTTTCAATCGCTGGAAAATGAAGGCTGGATTTTCTATCTTGTGAAGAATGTAATGGCTGTCATATCTACCATTATTTGGTTATTCTTTCTGGCTGCTGGTACCTTGTTATAATTTTGAAATTGATTATCTTTTCAGTAGTTGAAGTAGTTATTGATGATTGTGTTTTCATACCGCCAGTTCCAAAAACACTCAGAGGAATCGCTAATCCTTTCATCAGTAAGAGGAAGAGATGGAGAAACAAATTCTCAAAAAATAACCAGCAGAAAAAAATCAAGGTGAGAAGATCCAGTCAAATCTTTGAGACATGTATGGTGATATATTACTCAGAAACTTGTTCTGTTGTTTACCCTCAAATCAGCCCCTCTAAATGAATAGTTAACAAATCTTATCTACAAGGATTGTACTTGCTAGGTAAAGACTTCTCCCATTACTTGTCACTGCAGCAACAGCTTTTGACAATCCTCTCATTCTTTTTTCTAACTATGATCTATTTTGATGTAGAAGTGTGTTGGGTATGAATGTAGTTCAGCTGGGAATGGTTGTAGTTAACTTGGGTTGAACTTACGCCAGAATATTGTCCACGGATCGTATTTCTGTCTGGAGAATGTTACAAATGCTTGGCTTCTCTGAGGATCATCACCTTGCTGTGATGGAGAGGATTGTGAGTTCCTGAGGGCAATGCCATCTGGAATCTAGCTCCTGATAGGGTCACCCATGGTGGTAAGGTCAAGGGGGAAGTTCCAGACGGAGAGGATCCAAGTAAGACCTCAGTGGTAGAGCTGGCGAGAGGTCTACAATGGCAGTGAAGATAGAAGAACGCTACAGCAGTGAAGAGTTCCCAATCATCTTGCATTCAATGCCACTGAGCCCTGACTCCAATCTGTCAAGGACCGGCTGGTGGTTTCCTGTGCATTAGCCTCCCCGTGTTAAACAAAGTCACACACAAACATTCTCCAGTTACGGGAATCCACCCTTGATAACCCCATAGGAGAACATCATACTCGACTGGAGTGATTGCATGCCAGTGCTCCTACATATTCTTGGTGTCAGTGGTAAAGAAGAGATGGAGGGCAGGGCTCATTATTCCAAAAAAAAAGCCCTCAAAGATAGGAAACCAATGTTAAAGATGGCATTGCCCTTTGAAGCCCAACGTGTACATTGGAGGGAGCAGTCTGAGCCCAATGGTTAGGATCCAACACCTTGTTTGTTGAAAAAGAAATACCACAATGATGAATAAAATGAGACAATGCTGCTGAGGTGTATTGTGACTGGAATACTTAGTACTCTAAAGCACGTATGGGGAAATACTTGTGTGTGTGGATTAGTTGGTGGCTAAAGATGAGAACTTCGGAGACAGGAGCTGTGAAAGATTGTATGGCCCTTTGAACCTTATTTGGCATTCATAAATATCATTACAGAACATCTATATTAACTCTTTTGCTGCTGTGCCGCAGAGAATAAGGAGCAGATGCAAAAGGAAAGACTGAAAATCCAAAATACCCAACCATTAACCGTAATCACCGATTACTCTTGCCCACACTGCATCAGAATATATGGATCCCAGATCAGCCTCCACAGCCACCTGAGGACCCACCAATAGACAACCCTTAGGGGTTGTCTATAATACTCAACTCGAGTGATTATACTTGCTTGCTTCCTTAAGCCCATCACCCTTACTGGGACATAGGCTACTGACAACATCAATGGAGAGGAATAGAGAGCCAGAGTCCTCAGTCCTGGGCTGATAGAAGGATGTTTGGCCCCGTGGTTTCTATTTTTACCACACGACTTCATATGTCTTCTAGCTGAAGATCCTTCCTCCCCCAGGATTGAGGTCTGTTGGTGTTTCTGTTGCTCTGGGTTTTTATGGGATGGGTTGCTAGCCTCATGCCCAACCCTCCTCCTTATATATATCACAGTCCTGATGAAGGGTCTCAGCCCAAAATGTCGGCTCTCTATTCCACTCCATAGATGCTGCCTGACTTGCTGAATTCCTCCAACATTTATTGACAATATTCACACCCAGCACTGGTGTGCATCTGTCTGCAGGAGGTGGCAGTTTCAAAATATACTACAGCAACTCAGCAGGGCTATCTGAAACAGCATCTTCTAGATCTCCAGATACTTGGGACAAGGCAGCAGACGTATGGGGACACGGCCATTTGCTTCACTCCAAAATAACACCCATCACTTAGACTTGGAAACTTATCATTTGTTTAAAGAGCTAAATCCTTTAACTCTTCTTCAATGACATTCCTGGAATACCTTAAACAGAAGGCATCTGGCTGTTCAAAGAAGTGGCTCACTACTGGTGGACACAGCCCAGTCCGTCTCAAGCAAAGTCCTTCCCACCACTGGGCACATCTCGGGGAGTGCTGCCACAAAAAAGCAGCATCTGTCATCGAATACCTCCACCATCTAGATCATGCTGCCATCTGGAGGGAGGTACAGGAGACTTTGGTCCTACACCACCAGATTCAGGAATAATTATTGCCCTACAACCATTAGGTTCCTGAACCTCACATACCTCAACACTTAACTGATTCCACAGCCCATGGGCTCATTTTCATGGACCCTCCCACTCATATTCTCAGTATTATTTGTTTAGTTTCTTATTTGCAGTTTGTCTTTTGTACAGTAATTGTCAGTCTTTATGTGCAGTTATTCATTGATCCTACTGTGTTTCTCTGTTTTACTGTGAATGCCTATGAGGAAATGAATCTCAGGATAAAATATGGTAACAGATATGTACTTTGATAACAAATTTACTTTGAAATTTGAATTCTTAAGGGAAAATAGGAGTGGGTAATAATTTTTGGAGTCGCTGTCCACATCTGCAAATCATTTAGAGGCAATTACTGATGAATGGTGCAGGCTGCAGTTAAGTGTGATGTTTAGAGTTTAAGCTCCCCTTTGGTCTACACACCTAATTACTTCACCCAGCTTTACTTGTCGCATCATTGAAATGTTCCCACAATCTATGGACTCCCTTTCATGGACTCTTCATCTCATGTTCTCGGTATTTATTGTCTATTTATTATTATTACTTCCTTTTTCTATTTGCTCAGTTTCTTATGTTATGCGCGCTGGTTGCTGTGATCTTTCATTGATACTGTCATAGTTGTTAGTTAATTATGGATTTATTGAGTATGCCTGTGCCCTCTATAGTAGCTTCAAAGTTCAAAGTAAATGAATCGCAGGATTGTATATGGTGACATATATGTACTTTGATAATAGATTTACTTTGAACTGTGAACTACTATAGAGGGCACAGGAAGAGATGATGTACTGGCGGATTTATTAAGCTGAGTGTTTTTCTTCACAGGCTTACAAAAAACAGAATCCACTGAAGAACTTTACTCTCACAAGGAGGAAAAAGACAAAAACTAAAGAGAAGCCTGCAGAACCGTGAAAGAGAGGACTTGACTATATGCAAATCAGACAGTTTTATGTTTATGCCTTACCATCAGCACAAGGTCCTTGCCTACCTCTTGGAGACTGAAAGTATTGAGCTGCATTCCTGTGCTTGACATCAGGACAATGGCATTGTCTGAAACATTTCTCCATTTATACAGGAGAGGATACTTCAAAGATGTATTGAATTCTTATGTCGTTTAGCCTTAAGAAATGCTTTCTATTGACGCAGCAGTGTTGTACATTATTCAGTTAATTCCCTATATGCAGCATCTCCAAACTTGATCTTGCTGGTTCAGTTATTAAGCTGAAAACCAAAGACTTGGAAACCTAGAAGCCTACAGGAGATGAGAAAGCCCAATCTCATTTGGGCCACAAGTTACTTATTAAACTAAAGCCTCCCCATCACACTAGTCTCCACTGTTTACCATCATTTAATCAATTTCTCTACCTCATACATACACACACTCTCACTCTCTGATGTGCACGCGCATTCTCACACTCATGCGTGTACACACTTACATTTTTATATCAAAATAACTTCAAAGAGGTTCCAATATTCTATCTGAAATATACACATAGAACTTGTTTAATGCAAGTAGCTCATCGTGCTAAAGTCACAATGTCCATTCAACCTCAGTTCTGAAAAAAACAGGATTTTGATCTATAACCTTGCCATTCCAAGATAACAGGTCGATTTCACCTGAGTAAAATATTGGTATTGTAATGGTGCAGAATGACTGTCAAAGTCATTTAGTCCCTTAAGCATGTTATACAGGAACAGGAGAACTTCAAGGGGCAGAATGTCCTTTTCCTATTCCTATGTAATAATCTTAAGAAGGCAAAGCTTTCCATTTATTCATGTGCAACAGGCTGTATGCATTGAATGCTCATCCTAGGAGGTAAATGACACTGGAACTCAACAGATGGGGAGGCTAAGCAGGGTTCGACAATTCAATAGTACCACCCACTGGTTCTGGCTTTCACAGCAGATGTCACAGAGTATGTGGATCTCGGAGGATCTTTATTCATCTGCTTTATTCTGCTGCTCAAGGTTCGTGTTAAGAATTGTATTAATCCCATATGCCTGTTCATTTTCCATTCTTTATTCCCCCTTCTGAAATCATTCACTTTTTAACCAGGAGTGTAGAGAAAGCCTCTATATACAGGAAACAACTCTGGCTGACTTCAACTTTGTAAAATTCTAGATGGAAACACCTGCATTTCAGATGTGACATATGGCAGCTTCTGTTGTGTAGTGGATAATAAAGAGTTAAATTTGAGGTCTTTCAGGACGTGATTCTAAAATCAGAAGACTGTGAGCACAAAAGTCACCATTGATGGGAATTAAAATGGTAAAGTAGTTCAGGTGCAGAGTGCATTTTGGAATTTTGTGTTCTATATGAATTTATTCTTTCGCTTTACCTTTTTGCTCTACTGGTTAAAATTGGTGTTAAATGCCTGGGTAAGTTAACTCTACTAGGGTCTAAAAAGCAAATATCTTCAGAATTAAAAAGAATAGTGTTTGGAGGAAAATCACAGTCACAGATTTATTCTCAAAAATCAAGAAAGAGTTGTATGTGTGTGGGGTTTCTTCCACATTTCAAATGTTCTGCTAACAGAATGTATGAGGAAATTCTGAGGAACTGTGAGGAAATTCATCCTCGTTGCACATTGTTCTCCCAGGTTTGAAGCAGACAAATTTACCTTCCCTACTTTAATCAAAACAATTCCTCTGTCCTCTTTTTCCTTTTGAGGGGCAGGGGTAGTGAGATGTTTGAGATTTCCAAAATTGGGTAGTCAGCATCAAGCTTCAGTGGGACCTGGCAGAAATCTGAAACTAAGTCAGTAGACTAGCTGCAATAAAGAAACATCTTTGTGACCCAACCCACCAAGCAAATGAAATGGTCTAACAAAGATAGGACTGATGCTTCCACATTAAATATTCTTATTGTCCGTCTTGCTACAGTACATGGTTATTCTGCAAAGGCAGGGCCCTTCTGCCAAATCATCCATGCTGATCAAGATGCCTACCTAAGCTAGTCTCATTAAGCTGCATTTGACCCATATCCTTTTAAAGCTTTTCTATCCATGTACCTACCCAAGAGCCTTTTAAATGTTGTTGGTGTGCCTGCCTGCACCACTTTCCCTGGCAGCTCATTCTGTATAGGCATAGAATGGTAGTGTAGCAGTTAGTGTAATGCTTTACTGCGACAGTGACCCTGGTTCAATTCCTGCTGCTGTCTGTAAGGAGTTTGTACGTTCCTCTGGTGACAGTGTGGGTTTCCTCCCATATTCCAAAAACATAGGGTTAGTAAATTAGTCATATGGGTGTAATTGGGCATTATGTGCTTGTTACCATGTGTGTCTTTAAATAAAATTAAAAAAAATATGGACCACCATCTGGATGAAATAGTGTTCCTTAGGTTCCTATTAGAACTCTCCCTCTCACCTTAAATGTACGCCCTCTAGTTCTTGTTACACCAGTCCTGGGAAAAGACTGTGTGTATACTTCCTACAAAGGGAAGATGTGCTTGATTGGTCCTTCCTGTAGCATCTTGACCCATAAGTGTGTTGTGAAATGCTTGTATCTAGTAAGATCTGTAGAAAGACCCTACTTTGTAACTTCCCTATGAAAATGATTGATCTTTGTCGGTGTGGGGCATCATTTTTTTTCCCTGTGGACTTTTATGGCAAGTATTACTGCTGGTTAGAACTTTTGAGGCTGAGGGAATAGCCTTAGAACCAGCTTGTCAGAGGTGTTAGAGCAGTAGAAATATGAAACTCTTCAACAAATGACAATCGATAAGGGACAAATTTAAAAGTAAGATTGATGGATTTCTGTTAACTAGTGGTATTGATCAAAGGTATGTAGAGTTCGATCATACCTTAATATTTGGTAAAGAAGGAAAAGATTCCACGGGAACTTCGAGCAACAAACAATCTGCTGGTGGTACTCAGCATCTGTGGGGAGGTAAATGACACCGAGGGATTCAAATGGAAGGGCTGTTTAGGGCACTGGATGGTGGTAACGGAGGAGGAGAAAGAGGGGCAGATGTAGCAGTTCCTATGGTTACATGGGTAGAGTGCCTGGTGAAGGGGAGGGGTGGGTGAGGGTAGGATGGGGAATCACTAGGCAAGTGATTCCTGTGAGTGACTGCTCATCTCCCTTCACAAATGCTACCTGACCCACTAAGTACCAGTATTATAGATGCAATAATGAGTTACTTTTGCCAATTGTATTTTTGTAACTACTGTGAATACCAGCAAGAAAATGTATCTTGGGGTAGTATATGGTGATATATATACATACTCTGATAATACATTTATTTTGAGCTTTGAGGAATTGTTGGCGTTTCGGGCTTTAAATTTTGCTTTGGTTCTGAGAGTGGAGAGGAAAAAGGGACAGTATAAAGAGGGAAGCAATGAGTTCAGATAAGTTGGGCTGAGGAGGGTTGAACGATTACGGCAGATAGAAGCAGGTTTGGAGTTGCGGCTGGCTGCCTTTTCCATCTTTGCTCTTTATATTGGCCCTCTCCCATGCAGCCAGTCAATATACAGTACTCAACACCACACATCTGTAGAAGTTTGTCCTACTTTTATATCATGCCGAATCTCCGCAGACTCCTAAGGATGCTGTTTTCAATATTTCCTGTTTCTATTTCAGATCTCATCATCTGCAGGATTCAATGTAATGGGGTGGCTCTGCTGGGTCGGGTTGAACCTTTATTGGGCGTTCGTGTATACCCCGTTAACATCAGTAAAGGAGCCGACCGGCTCTCTCGGGCAGGTGACGGCAGCGGCGCGCGTGCGTACTGACAGCCTGGAGGCGGGTAGCTACGCAGGCGCACCGCCTCTTTCAAACTCAATCACGTGTCCCGAAGAGCAACCGTCTCATCTCGCGCCTCTGCTTCGATTGGACGGGGCTACCCCACATGATCTTCGCGCCCCGTAATGATTGGACGGTTGTCCCAGCCGCGGGCTCCTGCCTAAATTTAAAAAAATACATAGAATTACAGTAATCAGCAGCTTTCGGGGGTGTCTTGTTACTTTTCAAAATTATTATTTTGCATCGAGGAAGCTCTTGCGTGCGCTGTGCGGTGAAGGATGGATGACAGGCCGGTGGGTGTTAACAGGTAAGCAACGTCAAATGGTTGCCTTGACTCCGCCACCTCCAGTTTAAACTCCATGCGGAATATTCTGGAGGATCAAGAACCAGGACCCCAGTAGCTAAGCTTAGACTTTTGTTCTGAAGGCTGCTCGATTTGACAGACGGTACTGAATTATATAGAAAATATAGAGCGTGTAAAATGGATTCAGCAGTGGCTGGATGGGAGACGCCAGAGAGTGGTGGTGGATAACTGTGTGTCAGATTGGAGGACGGTGTGTAGCGGTGTGCCTCAGGGGTCTGTACTGGGTCCAATGTTGTTTGTCATATGTATTAGTGATCTGGATAATGGGGTGGTAAATTGGATTAGTAAGTATGTAGATGATACTAAGAGAGGTGGCGTTGTGGATAATGAAGTAGGTTTTCAAAGCTTGCAGAGAGATTTAGGCCAGTTAGAAGAGTGGGCTGAAAGATGGCAGACAGAGTTTAATGCTGAAAAATGTGAGGTGCTACATTTTGGTAGGACTAATCAAAATAAGACATACATGGTAAATGGTAGGGCATTAAAGAATGCTGTAGAACAGAGGGATCTAGGAATAATGGTGCATAGTTCTCTGTAGGTGGAATCTCATGTGGATGGGGTGGTGAAGAAAGCTTTTGGTATGCTAGCCTTTATTAATCAGAGCATTCAGTATAAGAGTTGGGATGTAATGTTGAAATTGTATAAGGCATTGGTAAGGCCAAATCTGGAGTATTGTGTACAGTTCTGGTCACTGAATTATAGGAAAGATGTCAATAAAATTGAGAGAGTACAGAGGAGGTTTACTAAAATGTTGCCTGGGTTTCATCTCCTAAGTTACAGAGAAAGGTTGAACAAGTTGGGTCTTTATTCTTTGAAGCGTAGAAGGTTGAGGGTGGACTTGATAGAGGTGTTTAAAATTATGAAGGGGATTCATAGCGTTAACGTGGATAGGCTTTTTCCTTTGAGAGTGGAGAAGATTCAAACAAGAGGACATGAGTTGAGAGTTAAAGGACAAAAGTTTAGGGGTAACGTGAGGGGGAATTTCTTTACTCAGAGAGTGGTAACTGTGTGGAACGAGCTTCCAGCAGAAGTGGTTGAGGCAGGTTCGATGTTGTCGTTTAAAGCTGGGTTGGACAGATATATGGACAGGAAAGGAATGGAGGGTTATGGGCTGAGTGCAGGTCGGTGGGACTACTTTATACTTTATTGTCGCCGAGCAATTGATACTAGAACGTACGATCATCACAGTGATATTTGATTCTGCGCTTCCCACTCCCTGGATTACAAATAATAAATATTAAAAATAGTAAAAATTAGTAAATATTAAAAATTTAAGTTATAAATCATAAACAGAAAATAGAAAAATGGAAAGTAAGGTAGTGCAAAAAAACCGAGAGGCAGGTCCGGATATTTGGAGGGTACGGCCCAGATCCGGGTCAGGATCCGTTCAGCAGTCTTATCACAATTGGAAAGAAGCTGTTCCCAAATCTGGCCGTACGAGTCTTCAAGCTCCTGAGCCTTCTCCTGGAGGGAAGAGGGACGAAAAGTGTGTTTGTTGGGTGGGTCGTGTCCTTGATTATCCAGGCAGCACTGCTCCGACAGCGTGCGGTGTAAAGTGAGTCCACGGATGGAAGATTGGTTTGTGTGATGTGCTGCGCCGTGTTCACGATCTTCTGCAGCTTCTTTCGGTCTTGGACAGGAAAAACTTCCATACCAGGTTGTGATGCACCCTAGAAGAATTCTTTCTACGGTGCATCTATAAAAATTAGTGAGGGTTTTAGGGGACAGGCCAAATTTCTTTAGTTTTCTCAGGAAGTAAAGGTGCTGGTGGACCTTCTCAGCAGTGAATTCTGCTTGGTTGGACCAAGTCAGGTCATTTGTGATATTGACCCTGAGGAACTTAAAGCTCTTGACCTGTTCCACTTGCGCATCACTGATGTAAATTGGGTCGTGCGGTCCGCTACTCATTCTGAAGTCAACAACCAATTCCTTTGTCTTGCTGACATTGAGGGATAGGTTATTGACTTCGCACCATGCCACCAGGTTCTTAATTTCCTCTCTGTACTCGAACTCATCATTACCTGAGATATAGCCTACAATTGTTGTGTCATCAGCAAACTTATATATTGAATTTGATGGAAACTTGGATACACAATCATGGGTGTACAGTGAGTACAGCAGGGGGCTGAGTACACAGTCTTGTGGGGCACCGGTGCTCAGAGTGATTGTAGGGGAGAGCTTGTCCCCTATTTTTACAGCCTGGGTCCTGTCTGTGAGGAAGTTGAAGATCCAGCTGCAGATCTGTGTGCTAAGGCCCAGGTTCCGGAGCTTAGGAATCAGTTTATTTGGAATGATGGTATTAAAGGCAGAGCTGTAGTCAATGAAAAAGAGCCTTACATATGCGTCTTTATTCTCCAGGTGTTCTAAGGAGGAATGTAGGGCCAGAGAGATGGCATCTGCCGTTGACCTGTTGCTCCGGTAGGCGAATTGCAAAGTGTCGAGGTTGACCGGTAGGCTGTGGTTGATGTGTGCCATAACCAATCTCTCGAAGCATTTCATAACAATTGATGTCAGAGCCATAGGTTGATAGTTATTCAGGCATGCCACCTTGCTCTTCTTCGGCACTGGGATTATCGTTGCCTTTTTAAAACACGAAAGGATCTTAGACTGAAGCAAGGAGCAGTTGAAGATGTCAGCAAACACTCCAGCTAGCTCGCTTGCACAGGCCCGGAGAACCCATCCTGGGACGCCATCTGGGCACGTCGCCTTCCTTGGACTTATCTTCAGGAAGGCCCTTCTAACGTCCTCCTCAGTGACGATGGATCTCGATGCCACCAGGTCCGGTTCATCTGGAGGGAGCGGGATGCTCCTCTTCTTTTCAAATCTTGCGTAGAATACGTTAAGTTCGTCAGGAAGAGAAGCGCCACCGTTATTGATATTCCCAGCGTTTTCTTTGCGCCCAGTGATCTCATTTAGACCCTGCCATAGTCTACTGGCATCCCTTTGGTTAGCCTGGGCTTCCAACTTGGCTCGATATTGGCTCTTGGTGCCCTTAATGGCCTTCCGGAGTTTACGCCTGGATTCCGTGTAGCGACTGGTATCTCCAGACCTAAAAGCTGCAGCTCTAGCCTTTAAAAGGGACTTGACCTCATAATTCATCCAAGGTTTCCGGATAAGGACTACTCGGATTGTCTTGTGAGACACACAGTCCTCCGTGCATTTCCAAATAAAGTCCGTGACAGCTGAGGCATACTCATCGAGGTTAGCTGCCGAGTCCTTGAATACTAACCAGTCCACCAATTCAAAGCAGTCACGGAGGACCTCATCCATTTCCTTCATCCAACGCGACACTACTTTTGACACTGTGACCTCCCGCTTCAGTTTCTGTTTGTAAGCCGGGAGGAGGAGTACGGCCTGATGGTCCGATTTTCCAAAGTGAGGTCGTGGGACCGAATGGTAGGCATCCTTGACTGCTGTGTAGCAGTGGTCAAGTATATTCGGGCCTCTAGTGGGGCAGGAGACATGTTGGGATAACATTTGGCAGCGCCTTTCTGAGGTTGGCCTGGTTAACGTCCCCGGCTGTAATGAGCAAAGCCTCCGGATACCTGGTCTCAAGTTCACTGATGTTGGCATACAGTATGTTCAGAGCACACGCCACGTCCGCCTGGGGGGGAATGTAGACCGCTGTCAGTATGACCGAGGTGAATTCCAGTGGCAGATAGTAGGGACGACACTTCACCGACAGGTGCTCTAGGTCCGGGCTGCAGGAGCTTGTCAGTGCCACTGTGTCCGAGCACCACGCAGTGTTGATCAGTAGGCAGACACCACCTCCCCTCATCTTGCCCGAAGATGCCGTGCGGTCCATCCGATGGATTGAAAATCCCTCCGGTCGGATGGCACAGTCGGAGGAGGCAGGGGAGAGCCAGGTCTCGGTGAAACAGAATACACAGCAGTTCTGCATCTCCCTGCAGTAGGTGAGTCTCCCTTTAAGATTATCCACCTTGTTCTCTATAGGATGGTGGGCATAGGGACCCTGAAGCCCCTCAGCTTCAATCTGACCAGCAGCCCAGCTCTTTTCCCACGCTTCTTTGGTAAATAGTGCATCTTTCCAGGTTTCCATTGATGCAGTGTGTTGTTGGCAGCTCTTTGAGGTAGGAGGACGCGTCCCGTGGGGATTGATCTGCGGGTCGCGTTGTCGTGCGCTCCGGGTCGGGCTGAGTAATGGGGGAGGCTCCGCTGCCACTTCCAGCCGCCAGGGGCCTGGGCTGTCCATTGGGTCGGGCCCCGAAGCCGACACTTAATCCCGGATGGCCGGGCTCCTGGCTGAAACAAGTCCTTAAGCCGAGTCACGGTTGCGGAGGTGAGGGTAAGAGTTCGGCACGGACTAGAAGGGCCGAGGTGGCCTGTTTCCGTGCTGTAATTGTTATATGGTTATATGGTAAAAATTCACTCAACGTATATAGAGGTACACGATTAAGAAAGGTTCAAGGACATCCGGTTCTTGGACCAGAAGGCACCTGAACCAGCATGGATAATTTCACATTCCTCAACATTGAACTCATTCCATAACCTAAAGGACAGTATTATTTGTTTATTGTTATTATTTGCATGATTTGTTTCCTTTCGCACTTTGATTGTCAGTCATTGTTTTTAGTTCTTACTTTGTTTTATACTTATTTATGGGTATTCATAAATGGTATCTTTATTTTCCTGTAAATGCCTGCAAGAAATTTCAGAGTAGTATGGTGACATTTACGTACTTTGATAATACATTTACTTTGAACCTGCACACTGTTGTGTATTTGCCCTGGTTACACAACAATGCTATTAATAAAAACATTGGAGATGGGAGCCAAGATTCATGGTTCTGTACTAGCATAATCCGAACTCGGCACACACATAGAGATCAATACGCGCCTAATAGCGCATTCAATGACATGTTACTGAAACATAAAGTAGTCCCTTTTATACTGTAGGCTATATGGTACACTCCTCCCCTTTTTTAATAGTGTATCAACTTGTTTTTTACTGGGGCACTATGCTAAACAAATATGTTTACCCTTAACATACGAATGCCTACCATTTGTTTACTTAGCAACTTAATAATATCAAATTATAACAAAGTAACATAATAATATTGAATTATAACAAGCCTTTTTTTTAAACTTTTGGTCTAAGATCCATTTATAACTGGCTCTGGGGGGGGGGGGGGTCTTCTCTAGATTGTCTGGCACTGAAGCAAATAGGTCTTCACTCTATTGTCTGGAATAAATTGAACAATCCACAAATTGGCAGGTTCCAGCCATAACGAGTAGTCACTTCCACCTTGCAAAGATGTCAAAGCAAAGTGAAATCCGTGAAAAGGTGAATGTTATTCTTAAAAATATTACAATCATCAAAACTGAGGTGGCATTGGAAAGTGTCTTCAAATAGTGTGTGCTTCAGTCTATCAATAAACTTGTTTGTTTTAATACAGATTTCCATATAAAAGTCATGAAAAGTTGACCTCTGAGCATAGGGAGTTAAGAAGATGTGCGCCTCCAACTTGCTAAGAGTTCTAGGAAGCAGATCGCCTCCACATAATGAAGACTGCTCTGTGCAGCTGTCCTAGATATATACGCATCTTTGTGCTATCACTTGTCTTCCTTACCCATATCTCATTTGTTCCAGCTGAGCTAATTACACAGCCAATCTTCGTATTCTCCTTAGATTCCAAATAGCTAGCCTGACCTTTATGATACCATCTCTTATCATAATATAACTTGTTACGAACCCACAGGTTTCGTTTACTCTGGACTGTCACTTTAAGAGTGTCGAAGTGAGGCGGGACTATGACGTTGGTCAGACCCAGCCCATAAAACAACACCCCTATTGCATGAACATAGAAAAATGTAAACTGACTGAAAAAGAAGTTGAGTATATGTTAGAAAATGGTATTATTAGGCCTTCAACTTCAGATTGGAGTTCACCTTGTAGTATGGTATCTAAACCAGATTATAGTATTAGGTTTTGTACTGACTATAGAAAGGTGAATGCTGTAGCAAAAACAGATGCTTATCCCATCCCCAGGGTGGATGATTGCATAGATAAGGTTGGATAAGCTAAGTTTCTGACAAAGATCGATCTGTTGAAAAGGTATTGGTGTGTTCCATTGACGGATAGAGGTAGAGAACTTTCTGCATTTGTGACACCTGGGTTGTATGAATACAATGTTTTGCCGTTTGGGATGAAGAATACTCCAGGAACGTTCCAGACAATGATTAATTCTGTAAACTGAGGTTTAGAACACACAGATGCTTATATTGATGATTTAGTCACAGGAAATGACAGATGGGAAGCTCACATCTCTGCAGTAGAAAAGCTGTTTGACAAGCTTTCCAAGGCCAACCTTACAGTTAACCTAGCTAAGAGTGAATTTGGCCATGCCACTGTGACCTATCTTGGCTATGTTGTAGGTCAAGGCAAGCTGGCTCCTGTTCAGGTGAAAGTTCAGGCAATTTCTGAAGTGCCCATTCCAACTGGTAAAAAGGCTCTCAGACGATTTCTGGGAATGATCAGATATTACCGTAAGTTCTGTAAGAACTTTGCCGATATTGCTGTCCCTTTAACTAATCTCTGAAGAAGGGTGAAAAGTTTGTTTGGATTGAACCTTGTCAGGAGGCATTTGATCAATTAAAAGTCATTTTATGTCACCAACCTGTGCTCAGGGCACCTGACTTTCCAAAGCTATTCTCTAAAGCTGTGGATGCCAGCGATGAAACTGCAGGAGCAGTGTTATTACACAGGGGTGATGATGATGTTGATCATCCTGTGGCTTACTTTTCAAGGAAAGTTAATGAGCATCAAAGAAATTATTCCACCATAGAGAAAGAGTTGTTGTCACTCATTCTGGCTTTGCAGCATTTTGATGTTTATGTTTGTCCAGCTCAGAAACCACTTGTGGTTTGTACAGATGATAATCCATTAGTGTTTTTGAGTAAGGTAAAGGACAAAAACAAGGTTGTTTAACTGGAGTCTGATTTTGCAAGAATATGATCTTATGATAACTCACATTAAAGGCAAAGATAATATAATTGCTGATTGCCTTTCCAGATGTTAAGCTTGCAATGTATTGTTTATAGTGGAATAGAATCTGGTATTTGTATACGCTTCTGCAATATGTTATATGGTAATTGCAAATGTATTGTTTTATATATTGTAGTTGGCAGTTAAAATTTTGCTCTTGCAGATCAAAATTTTCCATTTTGGGGGAAGTGTTGCAAACCCACATGTTTCGTTTACTGTGGACTGTCACTTTAAAAGCGCCTAAGTGAGGCAGGACTATGACATCAGTTACAGGCTGCTGCGAACTTAAACTCATATACAAAGAGCGACCTTCAGTCAAGAGAGAAAGACTGGGGAAGCCGGTAGCTTCAGCTTGTCACAACTGGGGCTTAGAACTCTCTTATGCCCACAAGGGTGGGTTAAACATCGGCACGAGGTGCATAACGAATGTGTGACTGTCACTTCGTACAATCCATAGGAGTGGATTTTTTTGGGGTATCTTGTGGGACCACTTTTGTAGCCCTTGCCTGGGTATGTTGTGTGGTAACCTCTGGAAGATGATATTCCTGTGACAGGTCACTTTCGGTGATAATTCGTATGTGGATTTGGAACAACACGTCGGACAAGATCTACGGTGGCTGTTATCTCGTTTTACCATCGTGGAATCTGTGGAATACTTCGTACTTACCTTTTCTCTACGTTTAGATTAGATTATGAGGACACGCAGTCCTCTTTTATTGTCATGTAGTAATGCATGCATTAAGAAATGATACAATTTGTTCCTCCAGAATGATATCACAGAAACACAAGACAAACCAAGACTAAAAAAAACTGACAAAAACCACATAATTATAACATATAGTTACAACAGTGCAAAGCAATACCATAATTTGATGAAGAACAGACCGTGGGCACGGTAAAAAAAAAGTCTCAAAGTCTCTCGAAAGTCCCATTATCTCACGCAGATGGTTGAAGGGAGAAACTCTCCCTGCCATGAGCTTCCAGTGCCGCAAACTTGCCAATGCAGCATCCTGGAAGCACCCGACCACAGTCCGACTCTGAGTCCGTCCGAAATCTTTGAGCCTCCGACACCGAGCACCATCTCTGTCGAGCGCTTCGACCCCGGCCCCGGCAACAGGAAATAGGCAAAGCCGAGGATTTGGGGTCTTCCCCTCCAGAGATTCTCGATCGCACAGTAGCAGCGGCAGTGAAGCAGGCATTTCAGAAGTTTCTCCAGATGTTCCTCCGTGCTTCTCATGTCCGTCTCCATCAAATCAGGATTGTGCACGGCACCGATTTAACAAATACAATATCAATTTGGAGCGGCCGCGCACGCTGCGTCGCGCCGTCATCTTCTCCTCCCCTCCTGATTTCACCTTGGATTACAAATATCTCTCTCCCATCATTTTATTTCGTGGATTACTGAACTTTCCTACTTTACCATCTCAAGACTTTAAGCCTTATTCCCCCAAGCTCGATAGTCTGGGAGTTATATTTACACGCATATCTACACATAACACTGTTAACTTTTGTTTATCTTGGTTGTTACTATTTTTTAAGTAGTTACTAATAAATCGTGGTTTTAACATCAAAACCAGATTCCATGTGTAATCTATTGCTGCTGGTTTGTTTCTAAAATGTTACAATTCGTAACAAACTTCCTATCTTCTATTCGTGCTTCATATCTTTGTGCTGGTGATTCAGCAGGAGTGCTGGGAAGATGCTCAGGAAAGACGGAGATGCTGGTCTTTTCGAAGATTTAAGCTTATTGAGAGTTCGCAGATCTTCCATTGTCTGTTCATCTGTTAACAAGTAATTTAACTGTGCAGGTGCAGGTTTTCGTCTTTTGTCTGTAATTGGAACAGGGTCATTAGGTCTCCTTAGTTTCCTAGTCATTATTGGCTTTACCTCCATAGAATCTCCAGTGAGTTCCATTGTTAGCCTCTCATTCTCAATCATCTTTTTCTTTTCTTCTAACTCAATCTTTTTGTCTTCAAATTCCTTCACTGCTGCTTTCTTCTCTGCAATATGATTCCTTTCCACTTGTTCTGTCTCCAGTTGCAGAAAAAGCTCTGCATTTTGTATTCTTTCCTTGTATAGTTGATCTAGTTTCTTCATCCTTTTCGGATACTCCTGCAAAGTGCTTTCCTGTAACTACTGTAGCTGTCTTTTGAGAGATTCAATTTCTCCTGGTACATCTTCTCTCTTGCTTCCAGGTAGTCTTCATCATCTTGCTTATTGGCAATATCTGTCTCACTTGCGTCCTCTGTATCTTCATCTGAGTCGCGGCCACAGATACTGCATTCATCCTCATCGTCAATGCTGTCTAGCTCCTCCTCATCGTTGTAATAGTCGACAATGCGTGAGAGAAGTGCTGTGGACATCTTCCCTGCCAAGCTGCCCTCCTTTGTTGACAGATCTAGTGCCTTGATGGTGTGCCAATCCAACTAGATTTTCCGGAGCCATTCACATCCCATCAACGGTGGTCCTCCATTTTTCAGTACAAAGAGGTTCAGCTGTTGTGTTTTGTCTCCGTAGGTCACTGCCACTTTAATTTTACCTTTGGGATGCACTTTCTGTCCTGTGTAAGTCTTTAGCAGTAGTTTAGTTCATTTCAGAGGTATGTGAGAAAACAGTCGTTTGTAGTCGTGTACAGAGATCACTGTTAAAGCTGAGCCTGTGTCCAACTCCATTTTCAGTCCCACGCCTGCCACTTGTGGAGTGATCCTTATTACTCTTTGATCATCTGTCTTTTTCACGCTGTGAATTTACAGGCAAGACAATTCATTTTCATCTGAATCGTTCTCATCAGAACTGCTTTTTTCCATTTTGCTTACATTGTCGTGCCTTCCTTTCTGGGGTTTCTTGTTTCTCTGTATTTTGTCCTTTTTCTGCTGTTTACTAGCTTTGCATACTCTGCCAATGTGGCCCTGTTTGCCACAGTTTCTGTATTCTTTGTCTTTAAACCAACAGTCATCAGGGTCATGTGACATGTTCCCACAACGGTAACATTTCTTTCCTTCATTTCTGTTCAGTGACATTTTATTCATTTATTCCAGAGATTTTTGTTGTATCTCTGAAGCACCCTGTGCCCAGGAGCAGCTTCTGCGGGGTTTCACAGTGCATGCCACACACTAACCTGTCCCTCAATGCATCCGATAGACCAGCTCCAAATTGACAATGTTCTGATAATTTGCACAATTCAGCACAATATTCCGAAATCCTTTCATTTTTGCTCTGATTCCGTTTGTGAAATTTAAATCTTTCAGCGATGATCAGTGGTTTGGGGTTTAAGTGCTGTTGGAGAGTGTCTACTATTTGCTTGAACGTTTTGTCAGCTGGCTTTTCAGGGTTAACAAGCTCCTCAACCCCTGAGTTGAAAGCATGAAAGATCCCACACCCCACAATATGTATTAATATTTATCGTGTGTTTATTATGATTATTGAGCTCTTTGTGTTCATTTCTTCTGTGCCGCAATGGATCTGTTCTCCTTATTTCGTTCTCCTTACTCTTGTGTATAGGAAGTGACATTAATCTCAAGTCTTGAAACACAAATAAATCAATGAAAAACTGTACATAAAAAGAGGGACAAACAAACAAAGTGTAAAAAAAACAACAGGCTGCAAATACAAAAAGAATAAATAAATAAGCAATAAATATTGAGAACATAGGATGAAGAGTCCCTGAAAGCAAGTCTGTAGGTTGTGGGAACAGTTTGGAGTTGGGGTGAGTGAAGTTATCGCCTCTGGTTCAAAAGCTTGATGGTTGAGACACCTAAAAGAAGGAGCAGTATTCTACCCGAAGTGGTATGTTGTTGAAAGTGGGAAGGAAGTCAGTTTTGTTTTAAAGCACTGAAACTGAATTAAAACATGGAAATAATGGGACTGAGAATTTGATTTAAGTAAGTGAAAGCCATTTCTTAGGAATGACAGGATGAAAGGTTGATATATTAAGTCTATGAAAACCAAGAGATGCTTCCACTCTAATGTAATCAACTAAATCAGGCAGTTTATAAAAATGGGGTACTGAGCTTTAGGAAATGCTGGAACTATCACCAGCTGAACTAAGAGAAAGCTGAGCTTCCTACAGTTATTTGTTGCAAGAACAAGTTAATGCTTCAGAACAGGAACTTAAAGAAGCCCACCAGTTATGAGATACATTGAAAGAGAGGGAACGACGCAAGGAATACTCCAAATGAATTACTAAGGAAACTGACTGAGAACCCGTCGAGAAATCAGCTGGATGAACTGCCTCAATGACTATTGCTTAGTTGTACTCACATCTGGTGTGATGAAGTGCTTTGAAAGGTTGGTCATGGCAGAATCAATTCCCACCTTAGCAAGGTGCTGGACCCACTGTAATTTGCCTATTGCCACAATTGACCTACAGGGGATGCAGTCATACCTCAGTACTAATCAACAAACTCAAACACTTGGGCCTCTATCTCTCCCTCTGCAACTGGAACCTTGACTTTCTCATTGGGAGACCACACTCAGTGCAGACTGGACATAACATCTCATTGATAATCCACACTGGCACACCTCAAGGATGCAGGCTTAACCCACTGTTTTACTCTGTCCACACCCACTAGGCACAACTCAAACACCATCTATGAATGTGTTGATGATACAACTATTGCTGGCAGAATTTCAGATGGTGACGAGGTAGTGTTCAAGAGTGAGATAGATCTGCTGATTGAGTGGTGTTGCAACAGCCTTGCAGTCAACATCACTAAGACCAAGGAATAGATTGTGGATTTAAGGAAGGGGAAGTCAAGAGAACACACAACAGTCCTCATCAATGGTTCAGAAGTGGAAAAGGTTAGAAGTTTTACATTCTTAGTTGTCAACATCTCTGAACATCTATCCTGGACCAACATATTGATGTATTTACAAAGAAGGCACGACAGTGACTATATTTCATTAGGAGCTTGAGAAAACAGTATGTCACCAAAGACACTTGCATATTTCTACAGATGTATCCTGGAAAGCATTCTAACTGGTTACATCACTACTTAGTATGGAGAGTCCACTGTACAGGATCAGAATAAGCTGCAGAGAGTTGTAAATTCAACCTGCTCCATCATGGGCACTAGTCTCCCCAGCATTCAGGGCACCTACAAAAGGCGTTGCCTTAAAAAATTGGTATCCATCGTTAAGGACCCCATCACGCTGGACATGCCCTCTTCTCATTTCCACCATCAAGGAGGAGATACAAAAGCCTGATGACACTCAACATCTTAGGAAGCACTTCTTCCCTTCTGTCATCAGATTTCTGAATGGACAATGAATCTATGTATACTACTACAATTTATTTTGCTCTCTGTTTACAGCAGTTTATAGTTTATTATT
Organism: Mobula birostris; assembly: GCF_030028105.1. Taxonomy (NCBI): domain Eukaryota; kingdom Metazoa; phylum Chordata; class Chondrichthyes; order Myliobatiformes; family Myliobatidae; genus Mobula; species Mobula birostris. Next base: position 157,798,067 of record NC_092377.1, on the reverse strand, counting down.
ATTTATTATAACATACTGCTGCTGCAAAAGAACAAATTTCACGCCATATGCCAGTGATACTAAACCGATTCTGATTCAGAATGTTACTAGAAGAGTTTCATCTTTGCATTATATGGAGACTAAGTTTGGAAACACCCAATGTTATTGACACCTGTTGTGTTTGAGCAAACAAAATACAGGGATGCATTTATATTGACACTTCAGATGTTTGCTCTTCAGCCACATTTGCTTTTTAGCTTCCTTCCATGGGAGACATTGTTTCAGCACTGAACACTGCAATTAGCAATTAAAGTTAGTGAAGATTCAGGATTGAATTTTATCAGGTGTACAGTACATTGAAACATACAGTAAGATGCGTAACTTGCATTAGCAACCAACACATCTGAGGATGTGGTGGGTGCAGCCCACAAGTGTCGCCACACATTGTGGCACCAATGCAGCATGCTCACGACATTAGCAGAACAACACAGAACACAACATGCAAAGAAACAAGCCCTGTTCCTCCCTCCCACTCATGTACATACACAGTCCTCTAAACACGCCAGGCCGTCTTTCGCCTCCAGTAGCCTCTGATTCGGACTAAGACATGCAGGCATCGGCCTCTGACTACCCCAGTGAACTTGCAGAGATTCGCAGATCCGGGGTTCTGGCCAATGGGCCATAACTTCCGTGCTTCCAATTTGACCTCTGGGCCTCGATCCTTTGGTTTTTCGATGCAATTCTGCACAGTTGATGTATTGCATGCTGCACTGCATATTCTCACTGACTTTTTTTTTTAACTTTTAGGAACTCAAAATATGATTCATCTGCCAAGGACCTTGGCCTGGCAAGAGAATATTGTCTATTAGAAATGTACAAGAACAATGAAGTAAGTGTTGTTGCTGCTATGACTGGGACAATTGCACTAATGACTACAAGATAATTGATGCTAAATTGAATGGAAAAATGCTTGTATCACCCTGGTGCTGATTCTGATATAGTTTCACTATATAGTATACTGGTTCAGTTTATAATTTGCTGCTTTTACATAATGCTTATTAATATACTTATTCATTTACATAATCAATACAAAAGATCATTGTTCAATATAACATTTTTCAACTAAAACAATATTGAAAGGACTCTGTGTGAACCTGATTTCCAGCAATTGTACTGGAAACTTAGATATGGGTCAATTTGTTGTTATTTACCTTGATGTTAATTTGCAAAGATGACAGTAACAATGTGGCTATCTATAATATTTGTACATGTATTGTTGGGTATGATTATGATTCTATAAGTTTAATTATTTGTATATTACTCATACAGTCACATATCTTGAAAGGAAGGCTGAATATTTGGTACAGTTAGAGAAGAGGCATTCCCATTATAATAAACTTGAACATAAGGGTAGTTCAAAATAAATTTATAATCAAAGTATGTGTGTGTGTGTGAGTGTGTGTGTGTGTTTTTGTGTGTGCGCGCGTGCGCATATTTGAATGCATGCAGTATACGGAATAAAGAGAAGAACTTGTAGCATAGTTACAATCAGCTTGTATGATGCTGTGGGCATCACTGAATCGTAGCTGAAAGAAGATTTTACCTGGGAGCTTAATGTCCAAGAATGCACACTGTAGTGAAGGGACAGGTAGGTAGGCAGAGGGGGTTGAGTAGCTCTGTTGGTAAAAATATGACATCAAGTAATTAGAAAGAGATGACATAGGATCAGAAAATGTAGAATCGTTGTGTGTAGAGCTAAGAAACTTTAAGGGTAAAAGGACCCTGATGAGAGTTAGATACAGACCTCCGAACAGTAACAACGATGTGCTCTAAAAATTACAATGGGAGATAGCAAATGCAAGTCAAAAGCGCAATGTTAAAATAGGCATGGGGATTTCGATATACAGGTAGATTGGGAAAATCAGGTTGGTGCTGGCTCCCAAGAGGTGGAATTTGTAGAATGCCTGTGAGATGGGTTTTTAGAGCAGCTCGTGATTGAGCCCAGTAGGGGGTCAGCTATTCTGGTTTGGGTGTCATGCAGTGAACCAGAACTGATTAGAAAGTTTAAGGTAAAGAAACCTTTAGGGGCAGTGATCATAATAGAATAGAATTCACCTTGCAATTTAAGAAGGAGAAGTTGAAGTCAGTTGTATCAGTATTATAGCGGAGTAAAGGGAGTTACAGAGACATGAGAGAGGAGCTGGCCGAAAGTGATTGGAAGAGAACACTAGCAGGGATAATGGCAGAGCAGCAATGACAGGAGTTTCTGAGAGCAGTTTGGATGGTGTAGGATAGATACGTACATCCCAAAGAAGAAATTTTCTAAAGGCAGGGTCACGTAACCGTGGATGACAAGAGAAGTCAAAGCTAAAGAGAGGGCATATAACAGAGCAAAAATTAGTGGGAAGTTAGAAGATTGGGAAGCTTATAAAAACCAACAGAAGGCATTTAAAAAGTCATAAGGAATACAAAGGTAAGCTAGTCAATAATATTAAAGAAGATACCAAAAGTTTCTTCAGATATATAAAGTGTAAAAGAGAGGTGAGATCAGGTATTGTACAGCTGGAGAATGATGTAGGAGCAGAAGTAATGGGTGGCAAGGAAATGATGGCTGAACTGAATAAGTGCATTAGTCTTCACTGTAGAAGACACTAGCGGTATGCCAGAAGTTCGAGAGTGTCAGCAGGCAGAAGTGCATGCAGTTGCTATTACTAAGGAGAAGGTGCTAGGGAAGCTGAAAGGTCTGAAGGTAGATAAGTCACCTGGACCAGATGGTCCACACCCCATGGTTCTGAAAGAAGTAGCTGAAGAGGTTGCGGAAGAGCTAGTAATGATCTTTGAAGAATCACTAGATCCTGGAGGATTGGAAAATTACAAGTGTCGCTCTTCAAGAAGGGAGGGAGGCAGGAGAAATTATAGGCCTGTTAGCCTGACTTCAGTGGTGGGAAGATGTTGGAGTCGATTGTTAAGAATGTGGTTTCAGGGTACTTGGAGGCACATGGTAAAATAGGCCAAAGTCAGCATGGTTTCCTTAAGAGAAAATCTTGCCTGAAAAAAATTGTTAGAAACAAAAGGTTAGATAAAAGTGAATTGATGGATATTGTGTAGTTGGATTTTCAGAAGGCCTTTGCAAGGTGCCACACATGATGCTGCTTAACAAGTTCACAGTACATGGTATTACAGGGAAAATACTAGCATGGATGGAGCATTGGCTGTTTGACAGAGACAAAGAGTGGGAATTAATGGAGCCTTTTCTGGTTGACTGTCAGTGACTAGTGGTGTTCCACAGTGGTCTGTGCTGGGACTGCTTTTTACATTATATGTCAATAATTTACATGATGGTATCGATGGCCTTGTGGCCAAGTTTGCAGTCAATACGAAGATGAGTGGAGTGTGAGGTGGTGTTGAGGAAGCAGAGAGGCTACAAGAGGTCTTAGAACGATTGGGAGAATTGACAATGAAGTGACAGATGGAATACAGTGTCAGCAAGTGTATGGTATTGCACTTTGGTAGAAGAAATAAAAGCATGAGCCATTTTCTAAATGGAGAGAAGAATCAAAAATCTGAGGTGCAAAGGGACTTATGACTCCTCATGCAGGATTCCCTAAAAGTTACTTTGTAGGTTGAGTCAGTGGTGAAGAAGGCAAATGCAGTGTTAGCATTCATTTTGAGAGGACTAGAATATAAAAGCAAGGATGTAATGTTGAGGCTTTATAAGGCACTGGTGAGGTCTCATTGGAGTATTGTGAGCAGTTTTGGGTTCCTTGTCTAAGAAAGGATGTGCTGACTTTGGAGATGGTTCAAAGGTGGTTCATGAAGATGATTCTGGGATTGAAAGGCTTATCATATAAGAAACGTTTGATGGCACTGGGCCTGTGCTCTCAGGGATTGAGAAGAATGGCGGGGGGTGGTGGGAGTCTAATTGAAACCTATCAAGTGTTGAAAAGTCTCAATAGAGTGAATGTGGAGAGGATGATTCCTATGGTGGGGAGTCTCAGAATAGAGGGACATCCATTTAGAATAAAGATGAGGAAGAATTTCTTTAGCCAGAGAGTGGGGAATATGTGGAATTTGTTGTAAGAGGCAGCTGTGGAGTCCAAGTCTTTGAGTATATTTAAGGCTGATGGATTCTTGATTAGTCGGGGCATGAAGGGATATGGGGAGAAGGCAGGAGATTAAAGATGAGACGGAAATGGATCAGGCAACACACATAAAAATTGCTGGTGAACGCAGCAGGCCAGGCAGCACCTCTAGGAAGAGGTACAGTCGACGTTTCGGGCTGAGACCCTTCATCAGGACTAACTGAAAGAAGAGCTAGTAAGAGATTTGAAAGTGGGAGGGGGAGGGGGAGATCCAAAATGATAGGAGAAGACAGGAAGGGGAGGGATGGAGCCAAGAGCTGGACAGTTGATTGGCAAAAAGGATATGAGAGGATCATGAGACAGGAGGCCCAGGGAGAAAGAAAGGGGGGAAGGGGGGGAGAAAAGCCCGGAGGATGGGCAAGGGGTATAGTGAGAGAGAAAAAGAATGTGTGTGTATATAAATAAATAACGGATGGGGTACTAGGGGGAGGTGGGGCATTAGCGGAAGTTTGAGAAGTCAGTGTTCATGCCATCAGGTTGGAGGCTACCCAGATGGAATATAAGGTGTTGTTCCTCCAACCTGAGTGTAGCTTCATCTTTACAGTGGAGGAGGCCGTGGATAGACATGTCAGAATGGGAATGGGACATGGAATTAAAATGTGTGGCCAAAACTTCCGCTAATGCCCCACCTCCCCCTCGTACCCCATCCGTTATTTACTTATATACACACATTCTTTGTCTCTCTCCTTTTTCTCCCTCTGTCCCTCTCATTATACCCCTTGTCCATCCTCTGGGCTTTTTCCCCCCTCCCCCTTTTCTTTCTCCCCTTTTCTTTCTCCCTGGGCCTCCTGTCCCATGATCCTCTCATATCCCTTTTGCCAATCAACTGTCCAGCTCTTGGCTCCATCCCTCCCCCTCCTGGCTTCTCCTGTCATTTCGGATCTCCCCTTCCCCCGCCCACTTTTAAATCTCTTACTAGCTCTTCTTTCAGTTCGTCCTGACGAAGGGTCTCGGCCCGAAATGTCGATTGTACCTCTTCCTAGAGATGCTGCCTGGCCTGCTGCGTTCACCAGCAATTTTCATGTGTGTTGCTTGAAATTCCAGCATCTGCAGATTTCCTCGTGTTTGCGTAGGGGAAATGGATCAGCAATGATGAAATGGTGGAGCAGACTCAATGGGTCACATGGCCTAATTTTGCTCCTATATCTAATGGTCTTATGATCTTTTATCTCTATTTACCACCTTGAGATTCATTTACTCATAGGCATTTACTTGGAAAAAAAGAAATACAGTAGAATTTTATGAAAATCTATATGTAAAAAGACAGGCTGACAACCAATGTGCGAAATAAGACAAACTGCAAATATAATACTGAGAATATGAGTTGTAAAGAGTGCTTGAAAGTGAGTCTGTAGGTCGTAGAATCATTTGAGAGTAGTAGTTATCCATACCAGCTCAGCAGCTTGATTGTAGGGTAATAACTGTTCCTGAATCTGGTGGTGTGGGACCCAAGGCTTCCTGTTCAATGTAAATAGCGAGAAGGGTGCATGGCCTGGATGATAGGGGTCTTTGATGGATACTGCTTTCTTGTGGCAGCAGTTCATGTATGTGTACTCAGTGCTGAGAATGGCTTTGCTTATGATGGACCGGGCTATATCACCTACATTTCCATTCTTAAGCATCGGTGAAATATAAAATACCAGGCCGTGATGTAACTTATATACTGTATGCTCTTCACTGTAACCAGTTAGAATACTCTTCACAGCGTATAGAAATTTTTCAAAGGTTTTTGGTGAAATGCCAAATTCATGCAAACTTCTAAGAAACTAGAACGCTAAAATGCCTTCTTTGTAATGACACTTGCGCGCTGGACCCAATTACATAATGCAAATATTTCAATGTAATGGAAATATTCACCTTCCGAATGAACAAGCTGTGAATTTTATTTTTTTTTAAGAACTGAATCTAAATCTATCTGGAAATCAAAGGTACCAAAAAAGAGTGTTATTAGCTTTATACCCTACTTTATTTAGACCCTTCTGCTAGGGTTATCACTAATTTTCATAACTCCAAACCATTTAAGATTCAACATGGCAATAGACAAGGTTGTCCGTTGAGCCCTTTGCTTTTTGATCTGGCCTTAGAGCCTTTAGCCATTGCTTTTCGAGAATCTAACGATATCACCGGTATTTTAAGGAGAGACACTATTCATAAAGTCTCATTGTATGCTGATGATTTGCTGCTATTTATTTCTAATGTTGAGACTTCATTACTTCATGTGCTTTCTTTACTCTCCTGTTTTAGCTAGTTTTCAGGTTATAAATTAAACCTACATAAAAGCTTTATACCCTGTCTAGAATTTTTTTCCCCCAGCAGAGAGGCTAGAATGAAAACACCTGGATCTTTTGAAGATGGTGCATAATTTTAAATGAATAGTGGAAATCATTTCCTCAGGTTGGAAGGGATCATTATCTGAAAATGATAAAATAGTAAGGATAGCAGCTGGAATGTTTTATTTGTTTGGATAGATGTTGGATTGTCTGTAATTTACCACAGTGAACAGCTGATGGAGGGATAAATAAGATTATCCTGTTAAGTATTGGAGCAATGGTAACTTTGGGGATGGGAATAGAGTGAATTTGTTTTGACCATTTTTGAAGTTTGAATGATAAAATAAGAAAATGGTATTTGTGGCCTTAGGGCTATCAATGTCTTATAAAATGATAAGCAGTTCTTTTGACCGTCACTGTATTTGGAGTGATGTATGTCACAAGTCAGTTAACTCTGTTAAACTTGTTCATCAAATCATTTTATGTATAGCTACATATTCAAATAATTAATTTTAGAACAGTTAATTAGACAAATAATACATCCTTTGAAGTGCCTGGTTAGCAGAGTTCATATACAATTGGCATTGTAAAGTCCTGCCAGTTAACTTTCATTTAACATGCATTCTTTAGTGGGTGTAGACTGCAGTTTAATTACCAGATTGGTCTCACCGAGAGGATGGTGAACCTGTGAAATTTGCTACCACAGAAGGTTATGGACGCTAACTCACTGCATATTTTTAAGAAGGAGATGATCATGTAGGTTTCTAGACGTGAGCCATTTTGGGGTATGGAGAGAGAGTGTGCAGAAAAATTAAACTGGTACTATTGCTTAATATTTTCTTTGATTTCTTAGGCACACTGGGCAAAACAACAGTATGAAAAATGAGTATTTGTTTTGTTAAATAATAATGAAATTCATGTTAAATTCACTATTTCACAAGCAATGTTTTAATTTTTATCCAGATAATTTCAAAAAATCAAAAAAATGCTGTATCTTCGTTGAATGGAAACTCTACTTGTGATGTTAACGTGATGAAAAGATATGCTGGAGTGTTTAATGAATCTGACAGGTGGTGATGCATTTTTTTCTTTTTATAATTAGTATTTGGTTCTTGATTGTGTTTAGTGAAGCACATAACTAGTTAAAGTTTTGTGTAAGTGATATCACTACCCATTTCATTGATTGTAATGATCCAACTGATCAACTCTTCAATTTTTTCTTGGCTTCATCAAGTAACTGAAGTCAACCAGTGCCTTAAAAACAGGCATTGTGCTTGACATCATGTCTTGGGTATGCAGGACGAAAACCAAATAGGTTGCCCAAAAAGCATGTACTGTATATGGTTTGTGGATGTCAAATGTTGGCAGGATCTACTTTGAGGTTGAACAGAGTCAAAACCTACTTTATTGTTCAGTTTGAGAATTAGAACTGATGGTCATCAAAACCCAACTGAAGACACGATTACTGTACCTACAGAATATTTATAGCTCTTGAAATATTTGTCTTGATGAATACACATACAGGTTTCTCCCACCATCCAAAGGTAGAGCGTTCCTATGAAACGGTTCGTAAGCTGAAATGTCGTAAAGTGAAGAAGCAATTACCATTTATTTCTATGGGAAAATTTTGTGAGCGTTCGCAGACCCAAAAATAACCTACCAAATCATGCCAAATAACACATAAAACCTAAAATAACAGTAACATATAGTAAAAGCAGGAATGATATGATAAATACACAGCCTATATAAAGTAGAAATACTTTTCCACAATCATTGCCAGCACTGTTCTCTGAAGCGAAAATCTCAAGCAAGCGCTCTCAGCAAAAACACTCTCTCCACTAACCTTTAAGCTATGAAGCTGCCAAATCATACCAAATAACACGTAAAAATACACAGCCTATATAAAGTAGAAATAATGTATGTACAGTGTTGTATCACTTACTGGAATTGGGAAGACAGCGCAGAGCACACTGATGATGGTGTGTTAGACTGAGTCGTCGCAGGTTGAGTGGTGCAGTGGCCCCCACCCTCCAGGCCGCCGACCGATACATTGCCGCGAAACATGCAGCAGTAGTCGGAAGGCACACAGCACATCTTTAAGAAAAAAGCCAAAATAAACATGCTAATTAATTAGGTGCTGCCCGACATGTAATTGTCAGCCCAGATCAGTGCTGATTGCCATCATTGCATCGCCTCTAATCTGGGCCGACATTTACGTGTCGGGCAGTACCTAATTAATTAGCTCGTTTATTTTGGCTTTTTTCTTAAAGATGTGCTGGGTGTGTCCCAGCTACCGCTGCATTCCCTGCGAATCGGTATCTGTCCGTGGCCCGGGGGTTGGGGTGGTGGGACACTGGGGTGTCATCTCATCGTCATCTGTTTCCATTAGAGCAGGTGGCTCACCTTCTCGTATGACTGCCCACCTTGATGTCGAAGGTCGAGGTTCGTCGTCTGCTGTGGCTGATGTGGAAGGCTTGCTTGACTGCTTAGCCTTGCGCATTTTTCTATCATACAGTTCTTTGTAAGGACTCAAATCATCTTGCAAATATCCCCTAAACCTACGTACCCTTTCAAAATTAAAGTTGTACTTTATCATTGCAGCGAAAGTCTCATGCAGTTGCTTCACGTTCATTTCGCTACTGCATTTGGTTTCGATTGTTATCCTTTCCTCTTTCAATTGCATCAGCTCTTCATCTATCAGTTCTTGGTCATTGGATGCCAAAACCTCTTCAACATCATCTTCGTCGGCTTCCACAAGCCAAACTCACGTTGTCCTTACTTTGTTCACCACGATCAAAATGCTTAATTATGTCTAGTTTTACGCTAGGTGTAACACCCTTACGAGCTCTTTCAGGCTTTTCCAATACCTCAGAACTCATCTTGCAAAGGGCGGCTCACAGGCACATGTTAAAGCAATGCCGTTCTGAATCCGGGGAGAGCGGCTGCTCGGGGCGCGCGCTGATTTTTTTTGTAACAGTGAAAACACCTTCTGTTAGCGAAAACAGGGTACTAATGTAGGTCTTTCGTAACAGTGAGGTTTCGTAAAGCAAACATTCGAAAAGCGGGGGACACCTGTATTTTTATCTGACACACATTCACTTACTCTCTAATTCACTGTAGATACATAATATTTTGCCACTCGAATTTGTGCAAAATTCCAGGACAATTAAAAAGTTATCTTACTTTCCTTCTGAACTGGACCTCATGGTAGCATAACGGTTAGCACGACACCATTACACCTCAGGGCTTCAGAGTTCGGTTCTGATGTCAAAGAGTCTGTATGATCTCCCTGTGGAATGTGTGGGTTTTCTCTGGGTGCTCCGGCCTCCTTCCAGTTTAAAGATGCACTGGTTATCAGGTAAGTTGGCCATTGTAAATTGTCATTTATCAATTTCAAGAGCTATAAATAACATGGGCCTTGACTTTGCATAAAGAAGAAACAGAATAATAGATTACTTAATCTGCAGGTGATGTTTTAAAATGATCAAAATCAATAATCATATGATATTATGGATCTTGATAATTAAAAATATCACCTGTAGATTAAGTACAAATGTAGTTTATTATTCTGCTTCTTCATGCAAAGTCAAGGCCCATGTTATTTTCAGTGAAGCTGCTAATAATCAGAAAAATTGCTGGGATATCTGAGACAACCAGCCTGTTGGGTCAACTTGAAGAAGTGAAAAATTGTCAAGATCAACAGAAATATTGGAAGTTCTGTGTTAAAATTAAGGCTAGTTCTTTATTTTAATTTTACAAGTATAACTTCTTGTGTAGGTTTGAGGATGAAGATTTAGAAAACTTACCTTTGGGATCTGCCAAATTGGTAGTGGAACAGGTATGTTATTTTTTTTATTTTTAAAAGAATAAATTGAATTTTGATGGCTGAGCCGTTATGAAAAGGATGGGTCTGTGGATAACCATGGTGCAGGTCCTTCAACATCTGCCGGACGATGCTGAGGATGTTCTACGAGCCTGTGGTGGCCAGTGCTATCATGTTTGCTGTTGTGTGCTGGGGCAGCAGGCTGAGGGTAGCAGACACCAACAGAATCAACAAACTCATTCGTAAGGCCAGTGATGTTGTGGGGATGGAACTGGACTCTCTGACGGTGGTGTCTGAAAAGAGGATGCTGTCCAAGTTGCATGCCATCTTGGACAATGTCTCCCATCCACTACATAATGTACTGGGTGGGCACAGGAGTACATTCAGCCAGAGACTCATTCCACCGAGATGCAACACAGAGCGTCATAGGAAGTCATTCCTGCCTGTGGCCATCAAACTTTACAACTCCTCCCTTGGAGGGTCAGACACCCTGAGCCGATAGGCTGGTCCTGGACTTATTGCATAATTTACTGGCATAATTTACATATTACTATTTAACTATTTATGATTCTATTACTATTTATTATTTATGGTGCAACTGTAATGAAAACCAATTTCCCCCGGGATCAATAAAGTATGACTATGACTATGACTTTTAGGGTTTGTAGTTCTACCCTGGGTATATGCTGAGTCGGAAACGTTCTACACAGTCAGTAAACAGTATGTTCTGATGTTTTGCAGAGTATCAGGGCAGTAAATTGGCTATCTATCACTATTCACTAAACACATTGTACATTTATTGCAATAACATAGGTGTCAATGGCTTGAATTAGAGCAAGTTTGGGTTTACTTAGCAAGCCAGATAAACACACACATCATTTCTGAGGGCCACTCTTGTACAATATTTTGTGCTACATACCAGACCTTTTGAGTAGTGTAATCGTGAACAAATGCTAGCATGTATTAATTACCTTATTTCTGTTCAGAATGGGCTGAATGGCCTCCTGCACTGTAATAAGTAGGTAAATATTCACTAAGTGTTCAGTTTCTTCACTTTGAATTATTTCTTGCATGCTTGTAACATTTACAATTGTAAACATGTGAAAACATGAGCTTATTGTTAAACACAATGGTGATGATATTTGTATCCTCGTGCGTTATTTGGTTGTAGAAGTTGGTTGCTGTGGAGTATATTTTTAAGCGTGTTGCTATTTTTACTTTCGAAGAATTTTGAATGGCAAGATTCTCTCCAATCGAAGGAAATAAGACCAAGGAGGAACGTACCTGGTAAGGACATAAGAATCTATGTTAGGAGTAAGCCATTCAGCACTTACTGTCTTAGTTATTATGCATTCGAAGTCTACAGTGTCCCCATATTCTCTTTCATTAATGTCTGATATATAATGTTCTTATAGTTAATTAAATATATTCATCGAAGGGCATCCAATGTCCCCTTAAGGAATAGAATTCCAAAGATATTCTGTCCTCTAAACAAATTTCTCATCAGTCCTAATTGGTTCAAACCTTAGACTCTCTCCCTTAGTTCTCAGGAATAATAGAGCTAATGAGATCAACACAAAGTGATCATAGAAATGAGCTCTGACAGCACTGTCGTGCTGATAGTTTGGTGCAAACTCCTGCCTCTCTGGTGCTATTCAACACTGTGCTGGTACCTTTTTGAAGGCTTGGCCCATCTAATTCTCCCGTTGCAAAGACATGATTCCAGTGATACTCCCATAGCTTTCCATGGAAGGCCCCTGCAGAAACTCCCTGCAAGGTCTGGTATTTGACAGGCCGAGACAGCAATTCCTGCCTCATGCACTGATGGAAAGACCAAATTCTACGTTTTCTCTCATCAGCTCCTTATGGAGTGATGGAAACTGCTTATCACCCTCTTCATTTCGTTGTACATTTCTTCCCAGCCCAGATATCTATCTACAGTGGCCATCTGGTGTCTTGCCCCTTCCTTTCCAGTCCTGAAGAAGGGTCTCAGCCCAAAACGTCGACGGCTTATTCATTTCCACAGATGCTGCTTGGCCTGTTGAGTTCCTTCAACATTTTGTGTGTATTGCTTGAGATTTCTAGCATCTGTAGATCTTCTCATGTTTATAACCATCTAAAGTATTCATTACCAGAGAGAAATATACAGGCTGGGGGGTGGGGCTGAGTGTGAGCCCCACATTTCAGTGCTGAACAATCACAACAACCGTGCAGACCAATACTATTTTCTGGAAGTTTCCTGAGTGTTTTTTTTTTTCTGTGCCTGGCTGTGTGATGTGGATATTGCTATTGTAACGCTGTTTATAGAGGAGGGCAAAAGTTCGCACCAGGTCCCCAGAACAGTACCACTTCGTTCAAAGTCTCTTTTTAAGCACAGGTACTTGAGGAGTGTGGGGCTTTAATTACCTCTTGAGTGTTTTCTCTCTGGGACCATGAGTGTTAGAACTGTGGGTACCAGCACATCCTTTTCTGGATAAAGTCCAGAACTGCAGGCAGTTCTCCAAATGTCATCTTGACAAAGCTATGTACTATTTCAGCAAGTCTTTCTTGTTGTGTGAAGAAAATCCAACTTGTTAATATTCTTAACATATTAATAAAAGCTTGTATTTGTGCAATGCCCTGCGAAGAATTTCTTTAAGGTTTAGTTACTGTTAGGTTATCAGGGTTGTTGAACTAACTATTCAATTAATTTTTGTTTGTAATTGTTAGAAACAATTTTCCTTTTGATTGGCAGGCAAAAGAAAACCAAGAGCTGGAACTTTATGTGAAATAAAATTACCATCAGTTGAAAATCTAGATCAAACAATTGACAAGCTTGCTTCTAGACAGCTGTTACTTGCAAATAATAGTTACGGTACTGTGCAAACTTTGGATGAAAGGAAAATGTTGAAACTCAACAATCTAGCTAACCCTCGGCCTGGATCACAGCAAGAGTCCATTTGTCAAGAAGCATCCTTTAAAGCAACAGATGTGGATGTGTCAATTACTGCACCTTTAGGACTGGACTTGCATTCTAAAGACCTAGCGTTGAATGATCAATTTCCGTGTAAGCCTGTTACTTGGGAAAGTGAAGGTAATATATAATCCTCAGTGCTTTTTGCATGTATCCTGACAATATGATGAAGCTCTAAGTGGACAGCTGAAATATAAAATGCCCTCATGAAAGGTGGATAGTGTGGTACTGTTCAGCTAGGTCTTCTAATATACAGTAACAAACTACAACAAATTCAGAGCGGTTCAAATTATAAGTATGTTTATTACTTGCAAGGGAAGGTCTACCTCCATATGTTACATTGTTGGAAGGTAACTTCAATCTTACAACTCAAAACAAACCATTCTTATACATTTACAAAGTCCCGTAATTCATCAGCTTCATGTCTTCGGATCATTCCATCCCACAATGGCATTCCTTCCTTGTCTTCATTAATCAGTCCATTTGTCTTTTGAGGCTTCTTGTCCCCTCCCCCCATGACAGCTGTGTCCTGTTTTTCTCTGTAATTAAAACATTCCCTTTTATAAACACATCCCTTGCTACAAAGCCTGCGAGCGCACACACACAAACACACTTCTTGTAAGCCTCCATCTAGGCCAGCAAAGTACTCTGGGATCACAAAGGTTCCATTTTGTCACATTAAATTTTACAAAAGTGATAAATTCATGAAGACTTCAAGGTTGCAGATATATTTCCACAATAAGCTGGTGGGATAGATGGTGATTGTTAAACAGTGATGAAAATTCTGCAACCATTATCTATATAAATTTCCTAACATCTTGAACTTGCTGATTCATTTCCATGGGCATCAGTCTAATACTTTACCTAAGTAGCCACTGCTAAAGTGCCTAGCATGGAATTGAAAAGGTTATTTTGTTACAGATGAAATTTCTATTCTCTAAAACCAAATTTTGCTAAAGATGCACTTTTTGCAGAAATTAGACTAGTGTTTAGCAGCATGACATCTGAATGGAATTTTTCTCTCCCTAGTCAGATTTTATTATGCACATATGTAGTTTGATTGCAGCTGTTACTAAACTTTGAAAATAATCCCCAAATTCTGTTTTGTAACCTTCATAATATATTAGATTGCTTTCACCCAGGCAAGGGTTTTTAAGTCGTCCATGTACTGCACTGCTTTATTCTCCGTGACTGACTGTTTTGTTTTCTTCTGTAGGATCTACGACTGTTCCTTCCTTTCCAACAACACCTAGTGGTTGTGCTACCATCAGCAAGAATGATTCAGAAAATACTGCAAACAGATATCGGGATTACTTGATGAATATGGACAAAGAACAATCCAACTCCTGTGTGACAGAAGCACCTTCCCCTTCACTGGATACCTTAGTGAATGCTGCAGACAACTGGGAAATGACAGAAGAAATGTTTAACCTGAATTCAGCAGGTAGTGTAACATAGAACTAGAGTGCGAAAAATACCAGATCTTGTCCTTGCATTGCATTGCATTGTGTACAAAGCTAGACAGGGAGTTAAACTCCTCAAATATCACCCGAGCCGGAAGCTTTCTTCAGGGGTTTTAATGAGAAAACAGTGAAACTACAGAAAGTTAAGTAAAACACATTAAGTTCGATAGAGAGTTGTTGCATTCCTCAGTATGCTAATATTATCGATTATTTTCATGATCAGCATTAAACAAGGTTACACATACATGCAACTTTCTATGGTTATGTTGCGGACTAGAGTTTACTCATGAGGCATACTAAGGCATCCGTTAGTCTTGCGAGACCATGGATCTGCGCCTGGAAAGTCTTCACTCGCATCAGTGTCGTCACAGAGCACGTTTCCTCGGCTGGGGCTCGAACTCACAACCCTCAGGTCGATAGTCCAATGCCTTAACCACTTGGCCACGTGCCCACTCATGGGGCAATGATAAAAGATAAACCTAATCTTTTCTTGAAATTGCATCTAGTAAATATTTACCAATATTAACAAAGACATTGTTGTTTCAAGGATAAACAAAGAGTGGACGGAGATGGATGTCTTTCTCTCGAAATCCAAGTTAACACGAGCAGGAAATAAAAGCTTCCGAACAGGAAGTGATGTTTGTACAAAATGAACATGAGGCAGATTGTGTGCTGTGCTGGTTTGGGATGAGAGTAAGGTTGTCTGTAGTGCAAGGTTCCCTGTTCTGCCTTTCACCTGGACTGGGACATGAAATAAATTAGTGCTAAGAAATAAATTTTACAGAGACCATAAGACAGAATAATTAGGCCATTCAGCCCATTGAATCTGCTCGGCTATAAAATCATTGCTGATTTATTATCCCTCTCAATCCCATTTTCCTGCCTTCTCCCTTTGATACCCTGACCAATCAAACCTACCTGCTTTAAATATACCTAATGACTTGGCCTTTACAGCCGTCTATGTCAATGAATTCCATATTTGAAGCACTTTTATTCAACCATTGTACACTATAGCATCACTTCAGGACTTTTGATTCAGACAGATAAACAATGAGGATAAAGAAATCTCGGAAGTCCCTTGAATTCTATCTCTAATGCTCCTTGTTTAAGAGTAATTGAAGTTTACCAGCCATCTGTGCTCCATAAGTAATATATCCACTGTACTGTCATGTATCATCCAGTCAAAGATTAATTCTGAGTTTCACGCACAAAATGCTGGAGGAGCTCAGCAGGTCAGGCAGCATCTATGGAAATGAATAAACAGTCAACGTTTCAGGACGAGACCCTTCATCAGGACTGGAAAGAAAAGGAGAAGACTGCAGAATAATAGGGTAGCGGGAGTGGAAGGAGAACTAGCTAGAAGATGATATGTGAAGCCAGGTGGGTAGGGAAAATAAAGGGCTGGAGAAGAAGGAATCTAATAGGAGAGGAGAGTGGACCATGGAAGAAGGAGGGGCACCAGAGGGAGGCGACGGGCAGATGAGGAGTAGAAGTAGGAGGTCACTCTGGGGAATAGATGAAGAGGGATGGAGGGGGGAGAAAAAAAATAACTGGGAAGTGAAATCATTGTTTATGCCATTAGGTTGGAGTCTACCTGGATGGGATATGAGATATCCTTAATTATATGCCCATGTGTAACTGGATGAATGAACCCCTTCTTGTCAGACTCTTGAAGGTAGACACAAAATTAAATCAAGTTCTTAAAATTAAACATGAAATATAAAAGAAGGATTAGGTATAAATAATTATGATTGGGGGACGGTTATCTGCCTACTCATTAACTAACATTTCAAGGCAGTTAATTGTCTGTCAGGAGTTTGCACGTTCTCCCCATGACCACTTCATGTGCCCCTGATCAGGAGTTTGCACATTCTCCACATGACCGCGTGGGTTTCCTATGGGAGTTCTGGTTTCCTCCCACAGTCCAAAGACCTATGGATTAGTAGGTTAATTGATCACTTGGGTCTGACTGGGTGGCGGAGGTTCGTTAGGCTGTGAGGGCCTGTTACCATGCCGTAAAATAAATACATAAACAAACAAGCAAAATGCGTAAATAGGCAGTTTGTGTTTCTGCAATTAAGTGTGAAATCTTACTGCTAATTATTAAATTGTTATCACCAAATGTGCCATATGATGTGACTATAGGAGTAAATTTGATGCCCTCTCAAAAACTGGAAAATAGTTTTTACTAAAGTCACTTGTACCCAAAGGTTCTTTACTCTTAATATTTACAATTATTGTTTTACAGCGTTATAAACAACAAAAGGAGTAATGCTTTTATTTTAATGGTGTTTTTTTTAACTGGTTTTAATGCCAACGGGAGCATTTTTCAGAAGGCAGTCACCCATCCATGAAATCTGAGTACATTAGATAACTTCTAAGGTGAATCCAAGAATGGAGTTTCTAGGTATTAATAAATTACAATACCGGCAGTCATCTAAAGTTGCCATCTTCACACTAGTCACTCATACATTATGTACTGTGTCGTATAACATGGCTGATCATGGTCTTGACCGTGACTGCTCTTGGCAAATTTTTCTATAGAAGTGGTTTACCATTGCCGCCTTCTGGGCAGTATCTTTACAAGACGAGTGACCCCAGCCATTATCAGTACTCTTCAGAAATTGAATGCCTGGCGTCAGTGGTTGAAAAACTAGGATTTGTGATCTGCACACCACCATCCACCATCTGCTCCCATGGCTTCATGTGCCCCGGATCAGCAGGGAGGTGGGGAGCAAGAAGGTGATTGGGTCACCCGCAGGTTAGTGGAGGGAAGTAACGCCTTACACCTCCTTTAGTAGAGTCATATCTCCACCCTGCCACCCAAGTAATGTTATATTAGTAACATTGTTGTATTTTCCTAAATGATATGGAGGAAATAATCACTTGATTAATTATTTAAAGAGAATATAAGCTGTAAATAATGCACTTGTATATCCATCAAGATGAAAATGCAGGTGAAAATGTTTTTAATCAGCAAGCCCTCCACTGCAGAGTGTTCTTTGGAGGCAAGCCATAACAGACTATACCTCAGAGATAATTGCCCTTAGTTTGTTGTCAACAACCACAGCACCACCAAATTTCCATTATTAAATTTAAGGATTATAAAAACTAAGAAGATTACAAACTGGGAATGGTGATTATTTGATCGCTGCTTCTGTCAGCACTACTGGAACACTATCTGCAATTTGCATTATCATTTGGAGATCTTTTCTAACTTCTGAAGTGTCTTGCTAAGGTATGTCTCCTTAACTTACACCACGTTACTGACTATCAGTGAGTTGGAAGGCAATATTTCCTCCTGCAATGCCTTTTACCTTTAAATTTGAAAGTCTATATTTGGTGTTTTAGTGTACAAAATAATACATCAAAGTGAAATTCCAGCTTCACCTGGCTGTCCAAGATGGATGATGCATTTGATATTTTCCTAAACATGTGTTCCAGGAAAGTTCTCTGCGGGGAGAAAAAGATTCTCACGAAGAGCATCTTCTGTTGGAGCCCGAGGATCCCCAGAGACTAACAGTCTTATTTGCTATATTGCCAAACAAAAGATGCAGGTATATTTGAGTAACAAACATTACTAGCGAATGCTTAATTTTCTTATGTTACTGATGTTGTCTTGATGAATGTGGAATAAAAAAATCAGTGATTAATCTGCACCGCCCAACCCTCCATTTAAGTTGACTTTTTACCTGAGGGGGGGAAGAAGACGATATCAATTGATTGATTGCCTTTTTATTAGGAATCCCAGAGAGTTTTGGTGCTGAAGAGTAAGATTACAGCATTCATGGACACATTTCAAGCTGCAGAGCAGGATGCGAACAAATCTTCAACAGCAGAGCTCCCACATCTCCCAGGTTTATCCCAAACAAGTAGGTAAAAGGCGTATCTATTCATTAGTAGATATTGTTAATATACAATTAAAGGCATTTGTGTCCCAATATTCTGTGGTTAGTAAATGCCTTCTGATAACCACTGTTGACTTATTTAGTAAATGTACCATCCACTGCATCACATAAGCTCTCAGTTTAATGCTATGGGGTTAAATCTCCAATTTGTGCTGAATTCAAATTGGTACTAATAAAGGCATCCACAGCCTGAGCTACCTGGAGAAAAGAGATTGTGTAGTTAATGATCTGTAACTTCTGTGCATGTTTTTCTTGGTCTAGTTTAGGAAAAAAAAATGAAGTTTGCTGTCTTCACCACTACTCCCACCACCAGTCCAACAACCTCCTAACTCCATCCTTTGACAAAGTATCTGATAATCACCCAGATGCTGAAACTCCATTTTGCAAGTATAAGTTGACAGATATGATTTCACACCCACGCCTATGTTAGGGATGTTCAGATTAAAGACATCTGCATTTACAAAATACTCAAATCAGAAGTAAGAATTTTGATATAGAATAAAATTCACTCTTACGGAATCGGACAGGGGGAGTATATAAACCATAATTTTTTTTTTATTTTTTAATGCATGTGCAGATAAAGCAGCTTTGCCTTGGGAAGGATCGCAGTACAGATAGTTTTCCCGGAATGCATATTTCCCGCACCCCCGGTAACATGGGGGTGTACTTCATTATTTTGATTTTATCCACTTTCTGATGCCACTGCTTTTAGATTTATGCTGCATTACATCACCAGTGACTCAAAGTGCTGAAAACCAAATCAAATGACAGAATGTAAAATTACAGACCGTTCCTGGGTTACAAGCATCCAATTTATGTACCTGCAAGCAAATGAGCTTATTATATCTCAAAAGTCCAACAGTATGCTCATACCTTAATTCCTACAAATGGCAGAATTTCCACTCTTTCTGTTTAATAATTGTTCTTTCTTATCAGTCTTGCGTGCTTTTGATATCATAATTTACAGTAGTATGGTCTGTTTAGGGAAAGAAAATATTGTTGAAGTTTTTGTAATTTTAGGTTCAAAGGAGCAAAAGTCTATTCTGTCTACGAGCTGCCGTAAACCACTACAGAAGAAAAAAGTGACCTTTGGTGAAGCGCTGAGTCCTGAGCTGTTTGATGAAAGGTTACCATCCAATACCCCTTTACGCAAAGGGGAATCACCAGCACACCAGAAGTTAACTTTCAGTGATAGTCCTCCGTCTGCTCTGAAACAAAGATCAAAAGCCCAAATTGGTTTGGAAGAGGAAGAGGTAAACCTACCTGCTTTTGTTATTTATTTTTATTTCTATATTCCCTGTTCATTTATGTTCACATTCGTTTATTTATCACGTAAATTGAAATGTGTTGTGGAGTTCAGATTGATTTAGCAAGTGGGATCCTACTTGGTTTAACATAAAGCTCAAAGGTATTCAGCAGCATTCTGTTCATTCGTTAGGCCATTGTCAAAATGTTATGTGCGGTTTTTTTTTTTGCTTTGTAACCCTAAGATCTGCCTGCAGAAGCTCCATGATCTTATATCCACTTCAATATACAGCTGTAACATCATAACTGAAGTGTTATGACAAAATTTTAACTGAGATTATTGACCTGCATGAAATTAAGATGAGTGATTTCTTGATAGCATGTGATTATACATGTTAAGGATTTAAAAATATCAAAATCAATCCAATGAATGCACACTACTGCATTTGTCTTTGTGGAGCGGAGAGTGAGTTTATAAACCTGGCAGGAGCAAAAGATGTTGGGAACGGTGAGGGTGGAGCACCATGGGAGGGGTGTGGGATAGGTGAGAGAGAAGGAGTGCCAGGGGCAGGGGGTGGCATGGGTGCAAACATACCCAGCCCTGAGACACCAAGCAAGGTCATTTGATTCCAGACAATTGGTTTATTGATCAGTACAGAATGTCTCTTATGTGCTTCTTGCTCCCTCTATTCTCCCTTCCTCTTTACCCAACCATGATTCCCCTCTCCTTGCAGCTTTCCGACTCTCAGTCCACAACAGAGACCCATCTCAGAATCAGGTTTATCATCACTCACAAATGTAATGTTTTTTATTGTGGCAGCCTAAGTCTTTTGCACAGTACTGTATGTTCCTCCATGTTGTAAGCCCCGACCTGCTATTCAGTTGCATAAGGTTCCTGAGCAATGCATATTGTTGCCTGCTTCACTTTTGCACCCTGCCCCTCTTCGTTGTTAGCAGGAAGGCAGAGCCAGAGTGGAGCTGAGGGAGAATTGGTGGTAGCAATATACTACAGAGGTGAAGATAAGTTCTTCCTTCCATGTCATCAATCTGTCTGTCACTGAGCACACTTGTGGTTCGCCTTTAATGACAATCAGGACTTGTCTGATTTACTTACTGGCCTAAGGAAACAGGAGCTGGATCTGGTCAGATGCTGGAAAGAGCCTGGTTAGAAAGATGCTAAATGACTGTTTTCGTATCAGCAAAATTTGAGCTCAAAACATGATAAGCTAATGCCCAGTACACTCATAATTTGTGGGCTACATTTTTGAGATTCCATTGTAGAGGTGATTATGATCAAAGACAAAATAAAATAGGCTCATTTTTGATTGCCCCTCTGTCTAATCTTGCTTCCATCATATAACAATCTTGCAATAATCATATAATAAGTAGTATGTGATTTAAAAGTGAGTAAATATCTCAACTTTAGCACTTTTGTCTAATAAATCTCTAGGACAAAGTGCATTGGGTGAGTCGATTTTCTGAAGACGAGCCTGAGTCTCTTTAGCCTTGGCCTACATATCACTAACGTATGAATGTAACTGAAAACCAGTTGCTTGTAGTCTTGGTTACAACATACAGTACTCCTTTCCTTTAATGCAAGAGAACATCATTAGATCTCTTGTCTGCTGGGAGAGCACATAAGACATTTTGACAAATGCTGCCCATTATCTTCTAAACCTAAAAAAGAATAGTCAAAAAAAAAGTCATGAAGAATGCATCCTGAATTTCAACTGTCTCCTTGAAGGACAAAATTTCCCAGCAGGTAATTTCTTCTAATTGCATAACCATAAATATGAAGAAAAAATTAAAGTAGAATATTAGAATTATAAAAGCGTTTGAATTATAGATGCAAATGTTTTTTCCCCATTGGGCCATTCAAATTTAGAAGATAAAGCATTTTTCATTGTTTCATTATTAATAGAGAGCTGCTATTGTTTAAGCAATGTCATGAAAACTTTGATTAACTTGAATTTCGTTTTTTAATGCTCGATGGCCCTAGTTGAGAGAGAGTCTCTGACCACATCCAACTTCTTTCCAGAGTTTTTACTTCCACCATTTCACCCAAAAAGCTGTTTCTGAGCAATTGCCTTTTATTTGTCAATTTACCCTCTGTTGTACTGCTTTAGATTAATTTAAAGTACTTTGATGCATTTCCTGTTCACTGGATTGAGTGCCTACAATAAAGCCTAGCAAGGTCAATTTATCTTATTTATTTTACTTATCTATCTATCTCACGGAACAGGCCTTTCCAGCCCATTAAGCTACATTGCTCTGCATTCCCCTGATTTAACCCTAGCCTAATCACGGGACAATTTACAAGGATCATTTAACCTACCAACCAGTCGGTACGTCTTTGGACTGTGGGCAGAAACCGGAGCACCCGGAGGAGGCCCACATGGTCATGGGGAGAATGTACAAACTCATGAGTGGCAGGCATTGAACCCTAGTCGTCTGTACTGTAAAGCATTGTGCTACTGTGCCACTCTGGTAAATTTAAACGTGCCCTTACTTACAAAAGATAGAATTGTATCTATAGGTGCTCCGATGATAAAGATGTTGGTCCTCTGGGGAAAGAAACAAATACATATATTAAATTTATTTTGAATCCCATGGAGCACGTGGAGACCTTCCAATATCCAAGCAGTCTTTTTTTTTTAGGTAGGGTTATGTTACGGGGGGAAGGGTTAAGGGGAGGGGGGAGAGTAGATATTATTCTATGTAATCAAATTTGAAAATTGAATTTAAAAAACCCTGTCAATTTAATGAGTTGAAATTAGTTCCGTTTGCATCATAGTTCTACTCTGATGTGAATCTCATGATTTTTATCTGAACTGCCACCACAATTTCACATTGCCTTATAGTTAACTAATCAAGATGAAATACAGTGCTTGAAATAAAAACAGAAATTGCTGGAAGCATTCACAACTCGGCAGCAACTGTGGACAGAGAAACAGAGCTACTGAAGACCCCTCATCTAAACTGATGAACCTTCCCACTATTTTCTGTTTTTTTTAAATTTCAATTTCCTGCACTTACAGTTTTTGATTTTTCACTTATGATATTTAGAGCATGGTATGTCCAGAACACATCAGATTATTATCTGTTTTTGTTTCAACATTCTGCTTGCTTTGCTGACTGTCGTGCTGCTTGGGTGTGGTGTCCAATGCAATGCCGTCAAGCACTGGAGGTTACATTGCTTACTTCAGTCATTTCATAATACTCACGCAAAATGGTGATCGATCCACTTCTATTTGATACTTTACAGTTGTACAGCAGTCAACGCAATCATTCATGCAGTGGTCAGGACCATATTTTTCTGCTGTATTTTTTTCTCTCCATCTATTTTTACTGTTTACTGAATATTTCTAAGTGAGGTAATCAATTAAAGCCATTTATTCATTCTCGTTAGTCGTCCTACAGTCCTATACTCTGGAGATGTACCAATCATTATATAGCTGGACCCAAAGCTACTTATGTATAACCATCATTATCCACACACAAGACCGAAATCTTGGTAACAGTATAACTGGGTCAACTTTTACATGTCTTTTTGAAATGAGCATTACCTGTTCCAATTGATTCATTGCATAATTTGGTTAAGTCCTGTGTGGTCAAAAGCATGTCTAGCAGTTTGGAACCTTCGAGCTAAAGTTTGACGTCCCTACGTAGAGTGGCACAGTAGTGTAGCGGTTAGCGTAATCACTTTACGGTGCCAGTGTTCCGGGTTTGATTCCTGTGCTGTCTGTAAGGAGTTTGTATCTTCCCCCTGTGGTCATGTGGGTTTTCTCATTGAGTGCTCTGTTTCCTCCTACACTGCAAAGTTAGGGTTAGTGAGTTGTGGGCGCTATGTTGGTGACCTTGAGGGCTACCCCCAAACCTTGCTGATATATCTTGACACAAGCAGCATATTTCACTGTCTGTTTCAATGTTTTAGTGTACATGTGACAAATAAAGGTAATCTTTAATCTTTAAAATCCTTTAAGTAATAGAAGCATTTTGCCTTCATTATAAGTCAATGGCCCAGAAATCTGAATGTAAATAAAAATCTAATGCCGCAGTATTCTGTCTAAAACACAGTGATAATTTTCCAAGTTCCTACTTCTTACAGTTTGTCCTTTCAAACTGTATTTGTGTCTCTCAGTGGATTTAATGTCTCCCTTTAAAGTGTTCAAGTTAATTCATTCTCTAAATCATTTTTGTGCACCTCCTCTGGAACCTCTCCAATGCCAGCATATCTTTTCTTAGGTAAGGGAACGAAAACTGCTCACAATAGTCCAAGTGCAGTCTGACTAAAGCCTCAGCACTACATTCTTACTTTCATATTCTAGTCCTCTCAAAATGAATGCTAACATTGCATTTGCCTTCCTTACCACCTGTAAGTTAACCTTTAGGGAATCCTGCTTGACGATACCCTTTGCACCTCTGATTTTCAATAATATCCCTGTTTAGAAAATAGTCTACACTTTTATTCTTTCTACCAAGTGCATGACCATACACTTCCCTACACAATAATCCATCGCTACTTATTTGCCCATTTGCCCAATCTGTCTGTCTCTACTTGCAGACTTCCTGCTTCCTCAACACTACCTGCCCCTCCACCTATCTTTGTATCATCCGCAACTTGGCCACAAAGCCAACAATTCAGTCATCCAAATCATTGATATATGACATGAAAAGAAGTGGTCCTAACACTGACTCCTGCGGAACGTCATTAGTTACTGGCAGCCAATCAGAAAAGGCCTCCTTTTACCCACTCTTTGCCTCTTGCAGGTCAGCTACACTCCTATCCATGCTGGAAAGATACCTGTTACCTTATTAAGCAGCCTCATAAGCACCGTATCAAAGGCCTTCTAAAATTCCAAGTACACAACATCCACTGACTCTTCTTTGTCTATCCTGCTTGTTATTTCCTCAAATAATTCCAACAGGAAAAATTTCCCCTTAAGGAAACCATGCTGACTTTGTCCTACTATTTCACAATGTGCCTCCAAGTACCCTGAAACCTTATCCTTAACAGTGGGCTCCAACATCTTCCCAACCACTGAAGTCAAGTTAACTGACCCATAATTTCCTTTCCTTCTGCTTCCCTCCCTTCTGAAAGAGTGAATTGACATTGCAATTGTCCAATCCTCCCGAACCATTCCAGAATCTAGTGATTCTTGAAAGATCATTAATACCTCCACAATCTCTCCAGCTACCACCTTCAAAATCCTGGGGTATAGTCCATTTTGTCCAGGTGACTTGCCTACCTTTAGACCTTTCATCTTCTCCTCAGTAATAGCACTTCTACCCCTGACACACTCTAAATTTCTGGCATACTACTAGTGTCTTCCATAGTGAAGACTGACACAAGATACTGAAGTTCCTCTGCTATTTCATTGTGACCCATTGCTATCCCTCCAGCATAATTTTCCAGCGGTCTAGTATCCACTCTTGCCTCTCTTTTACTCTATATATCTGGAACACCTTTTGGTATCCTCTTTGATGTTATTGGCTAGCTTATCTTTATATTCAATCTTTTCTCTCCTTATGGCTTTTTTCAGTTGCCATTGTTTTTTTTTTTGAAAGCTTTCAAATCCTCTTAACTTCCCACTAATTTTTGCTATATTATATGCCCTCTCTTTTGCTTTTATGCCATCTTTGACTTGTCAGCTTCAGCTGTGTCATCCTCCCTTTGGAATACTTCTTCATCTTTGGGTTGTATCTATCTTGTTCCTTCTGAATTGCACACAGAACCTACGGCCATTGATGTAAGCATCATCCATGCTAATGTCTTCTTCCAGTCAACTTTGAGCAGCTCCTCTCGTGCCTCTGTAATTACTCTACTGTAATACTGATATATCTGATTTTAGCTTTGCCTTCTTAAACTGCAGGGTGAATTCTATCATATTTTGATCACTACCTTTAAAGGATTCATTTACCTTAAGCTCTCTAATCAAATCTGGTTCATGACACAACACCTCATCCAGAAATGCCTTTGCCCTAGTAGGATCAACCACAAGCTGCTCAAAAAGGCATCTCATAGGCATTCTACAAATTTCCTCCCTTGGGATCCAGCACCAACCTGATTTTCCCAATCTATCTGCATATTGAAATCCCCCATGATGACCGTAACATTGCACTTGTTACATGACAGAAAATTTTCTATCTTGCGTTGTAATTTGTATCCCATATCCTGACCACTGTTCAGAGGCCTGTATATAATTCCCATCAGGTCTCTTTCCCTTGCAGTGTCTTAACTACCCGCAGAGATTCTGTATCTTCCGATCCTATGTCACCTCTCTCTGAGGTTTTGATTTCTTTTCTTACCAACCGGGCCTCCCCCTACCCTCTGTCTGCTTGCCTATCTATTCTTGGATGTTAAACTCCCAGTTATGATCTTATTTTAGCCATAACCTGGAGATGCCCACAATGTCATACCTGCCAATCTCTAACTGCATTAGAAGATCATCTACCTTTATCTGTATACTGTGTGCATTCACATAACACCTTAAGATTTATGTTCATCACACTTTTCGATTTTTGCCCCCATGCCCCCAACTCATCCCACTCACTGCAATTTTGCCTCTCCTTCCTCACAGTCTCACTACATACATTATCTATGTACTTGAGTATCAACTGTCCTCAGTCCTATCACTCTGATTCCTGTTCTTTTGCCAAAATAATTTAAAACCACCTCAACAGTTCTGGCAAACCTGTCTGCGAGGATATTGCTCTGCCCTGTTGGGTTCCTGTCCTTTTTGTACAGGTCATGCCTTCCCCAGAAGAGATCCCAGTGATCCAGAAATCTAAAACCCTGCCCACTGCATCAATTCCTTAGTACATGCATTGGCTTGTGACACAGGCAAGAATCTAGAGATTACTACCTTGGAGTCCTGCTTTTCAGTTTTCTACCTAACTTCCTATATTCTTTCTTCTGGACCTCTTCTCTTTTCCTACCTATTTTATTAGTACCAGTATGTACAACTTCTGGCTACTCATCTCCCCCTTCAGAATGTTGTGGACCCAATCTGAGACATCCCCGATTGTGGCTTCAGGGAGTCAATATACCATTCGGGTGTCCGTTTCATGTCCACAGAATCTCCTGTTTACTCTTCCATCTGTGGAACCTCCTATCAATACTGCAGTCCTCTTCTTCCCCCTTCCCTTCTGAGCCACAAGGCCAGACTTAGTGCCAGATAACCAGTCACTGCAGCTCCCGCCCCCCGCCCCCGGGGGCTGGGTAAATCCCTTCCCCCACCTCCAACAGTATACAAAGTGGAATACTTATTATTGAAGGGAAATGGCCACAGGGGTACTCTGCACTGGCTGCCCATCACCTTTCCCTTTCATGACAATCACCAACTACCTGCCTCCTGCAACTAGGGGTGACTACCTCCCTGTAGCTCCTATCTATCACCTCCTCATTCTCTATATGTGCCAACGATCTTCATGCTGCAGCTCCTGTTCCTTAATACAGTTTTTAAAGAGTAACACCTCAATGAATTTATGCATGTAGTTATCAGGGAGACTGGAGGTCGCCCAGATTTCCCACATCTCTCACAAAGAGCATAACACTAACCCTGAACCTATTCTCACCACACTAGTTAAGTACTATTAGACAAAGAAAGAGAGGAAAGAGCCTTACCATAAAATTTTCTTAGAGCCTCTGCCTGTTCTGGCCCAAGCCAGACTGCTCTAACACTGTCCACTCCAACAATGGTCGCTCCGCTTGCTCCTCGTTTCTTTTTATTTGCCTTTGCTGAGTGCCTAGGAGATTATGATTGCAGCCTGCCAAAAAGTCCCGATAGGCCCCGAGCTCTTTTAAAAAACGGTGACCGCTTGCGACCATTGCAGCCCGCCAAAATCTGAAATAGAAATAGTGAAATGTCGGAAACAGTCGGACGGTTAGCGGCTGTGGAAAGAAAAAGAGTTAATATTTCATTTTAACTACCTTCATCAGAACCAAGCTTAACAATAAGTGATTTTTAGGCAGAGGGATGAGACAATGGGAATGTGGTAGAGTGAGGCCAGGGTTGTGGAGGTGACTCCACTGTTTATGGAGACATCTGGTTGATTAATGAGGGCAGTTAAAAGAAGAGGTAGCAAAGGGATATGTAAACGCTGCCAAATACAGGTCAGTGCAAAAGGGGAATGCTCAGCAGACCAAGCAGGGTGGTGAAATGGAAAAACTCAGTTAATATTACAGATGGATATCCTTTTGCCAGAACTGGATAGTTCTGATACAAATGCAAAGAAGAGTTACCTGAAATCGTCGAATTTGATATTACCCTGATGGAATGGCTGTCCCTCTTAATGTTGGACTTCATTGGAGTAGTGTAGAAGGCCATATACAGGTCAGTGTGGGATGCATCAATAAAGAGACAGACAAACGAATGCTCAGAGTGGCCCCAGCATACTGAGCAAAAGTAATGCATAGTAAAAATATAGAAGACCTTAGTTTCAGATATTATTTGCAATAGAGCTAATTTAACAGTAATTTCCGGTGTACCACATTCAAATATTTCCGTATTGTTGTACTCTTGCGAGTTGTAAAGACTTGGAAACTTTTAATTTACTCTACATTCTAGGTTATATGATGCTAAATGTCTAAAAATGTTTCTCAATGTATTGAATCAGTAAAAAGAAACATCGATGTAACCTTTTTTATTTAGAGCGCTTCCACTGCTGTGGCTTGCCATGGATGCAGCCCTGTGAATGACCATGGTGGTAGCATATCAATTAAACTGCAAACAAAATTGGAAAGTGAGTAAGATTGTTTTAAGTCTTTTTTTATGGCTAATTGCTCTGTTGGGAGCTCAGGCGCATATCTAGATTATGTGTATTTTGACAATGCCAGAGCTACTTTGTTTTCATTTTACAACCTGCCAGAGGACTTGTGCATAAGAATAATAGTAGCATCTCAAAGCTACTGTAGAGAAGTTACAGCAAGTCTGTTTCATAGGTCTGATATACAGTGCCTGATGCATTATCCATTTAAGCGAACATTTGTAAGGAGGTGGTGAGATGTTGACTCCTGTTAAACCATTATACAGTGGAGTCCAGTTAATTGGGTCATTGGTTAATCAGGACAGCCAATTATTGGGGACAACTCTTAAAGAATGAAAGCTAATTGAGAAAATAACTGGGATTCTCTTTGCTTATTTGGGGAGCTATGCTACTTAACTGGGACAGGAGGTTGTTGCCGAACAGCTTCTAACTAGCGTCAGTCACATGCACTTGTGTGGCTGTTAGACACACTATACTTAGAGTGAACAGTTTTTATATAGCATCAGTTGTGTGTGTGTGTTCAAATAGCAGTGATTTTTCTCACTGATAGTTGATGACAAATTAACAGTAAGACAATTCAGAACTGTTTTGCTCATCATGGTTTCAAGCGTACAGACTTGGAGATGCCAGAAACGGCCGGGAATGAAAATGAAACTATTTCACTACTTCAGCAAGTTAGGAACTACAAAGAATTTGAAGGTATTGACAATCAATATGAATGTTACAATGAAACTGAAGACTTGGAGGATACAATTGTTGAAAGCATTGTATGAAGGTTGTCCATTATCTGTACTAGGTGTCTTGCTGATCTTGTTCATTTACAGTTAATCAAAAGAAGATGACAATATATACCAGATGAATTCCTCTGTCAATAACTATCAGGAACTAATATACAGTTTTATAACACTGCAAATGCATTGTTAGTGTTCTAATTTATTCTATATTTCATTTAAGTACATAAATGGTTACTCAGTTAAACGATAGCTTGACTTATTTTATTTTTTTTAATTATTTCCATGAAACTTTGGTTAAATGGGGCAGCTGCTTAATTGGGCCAAAATGTACTAGTCCCGATGTGTCCCAATTAACCGGAATCCACAGTGTTTGTTTTAATCAGTTTGTAACCATAGGGAAAATTTCTTTATGAATGAGTATACAAGATGAGCAAAATGAGATTATCTGGAGCTAATAATATCTTGGGCTCAGTTAGCCAAATTGACATTTCTGTGCTTTTATTTTTTTATTCCATTATTTAGACCTTTCATGTCTAAATCTTTAAGACTAATTTCTAAGATAATGTTGTGAACAATTGAACACTGATTTTAAATATTGAGACATCTCATAGTTGGTGGGACAAAATCAAAAACTGAGTTCAGACTGATACTGCGCATCTTTCTGTAGTCAGACAGGTGAGCAGTGTACAAACCAGACTGGCTGAGGAGAATTAAATTTTCATGGGGTGGCAGAGGTGGTTGTTGAAGATGCTGAAGAAATCCTGGGGATATTAAGTAGTTCAATTCAGGGCATTTTAGTAGAGGTGATTGTAAGAAGGATCTCATAGGATGGTTAGTAAATTGTAAAATTTAAATTTTCTAGCACTCTGCATTAAGGAAAAAATGTTAGAAACTGAAATTGTACCATACTATGATTCATTTGTAATCACTTTAGCATTTAAATAATTAACTCTTTGACTCTATTGATCAGTTGGCATGGTGGATTAAACCTTTTTGCTTTGTAGCTTGGCACTCTCAGCCAGGGCAGTCGTTGAGTTGTCAACTTAATTTCAGAATCTAGATTAGCAGGAGGGGAAATTTGCGTTTGTAATTCTTTGTGCTCGTGATCTCTGTTATAAAGAGAATTGAGGGGAGATTGTAAAGCTGGTCTGTGATGTGTCACAAGTTGAAAACGGCTATAAGCATACTTACCTATATTCATGAATTAGCAATGGTTACTTAAATTCTTCCGGAAATTCTACTAATTGCTGTGGGAATTTTTTTCAGGAATCTTCAAAAGAGTATCAAGAAGATGGCAAAAACATTAAAGGAGAGGAAACATGTTGTACAAATGTATGTCAATTAAAATTTTACTTTACTTTTTGAAATAGATGACATGGAAATTAGTGCTACTGGAACACAGAATGATGATGAAGACAGATGCTGCCCAATAGCCATCAATTTTGAAATCGGATCTCCACTATCAGAATGTAACATTGGACCAGATAATCTGAAGAGCTGTGATAAAAGCAATGAATATCCTTGTGAGGTTTTGGAAATGAAAATTCAAGAAATGAGTGAAATTGTGCCACTTGCAATCAGTCCTTCTGGGTGCCCTGGGGAAGGGAGTAATGCTGCAAAGGGCAGTGTCGCTGCCTGTAGAAATCTTACCAAAAAGAAAGATGATTGTATTAGAAAGAAATTGTCGAAAATAAAACCAGAGCCTGACAAAAAAATTACAACAATGAATAAGCTGAAAATTTCTGAAATGGAAAGAGAATCAGAAATTGAATCTGACATGGACCACGTATCCAGTGAAGTATCAAAATCAGGCGATGGATTCCTTGATCAAAACAACGCTGATCTCTCCATCAATGATGTACAAACCAGTTCTATAGGAGAGACATGCCCCAAAATTCACAATCTTTCTGACCGGAGAGCTGAAAATGAAGACAAAAAAGTATGCAGTGAAGTACTTGATGCTGATGTAAGCTCTAACCCAACCATAAAGCCAAAGGAAAAGGTAAAAACTAAAAAAGTAGAACAAGAGTCCAAGAAAGAAGAACCCCGCAGATCTACTAGGATCAAGAACAGTGCAAATAATATTTCAAAGAGCTCAACTACGGTAAGAAAACTTGTATTTGGAATATTTTAATCAATTGCACTGTATTTAAAATAATTATATTTTCATTGATATTAGATGTTGTTTTGGCTTGGAGGTAAATTAGAATTTATTCATCTAATGTAAAACAGTATCCACTATAATTGGTGTAAATTCTGAAAAGCAGTAAAAAAAAAAATTCTCCCACTGATTTGGAGGCCCTTTTAATATAGAAGACTATCCCAGGGTGTGATTTGAGATTTCTCATCATGATGGCCATAACTTCATGACCACATCCTGCTTCTCTACAGCCATTTAATCTCTTTGAAGAAATAGAACATGAAGAACAAAAAGAGCATGAAGGTTAAAGCAAGAGTATTCCTGTTCCTGTTCTGATTCATGCCTGATCTACTTCTCCCCATTTTCCTGTACTAATCCCATATAATTGAATCTCCTAGTATCCAATAATCTGTCAAAGAGTACTTGAGTTATCAAGAATCTGTCTAGGAAATTTCATAGGTCAAGCAGTATACCAAAAAAACCCCCATAAATTCTCTGAGTCTACTTCCTCTTGGAAAGTAGGTCACTTGGCCCCTCAAGCCTTCTCTATTGTTCAATAAGATAATGGCTGATCTGATTATAACCTCAATCCTGCGTTCCAATCTACCTGCGGTAACCTTTCACTTCATTGCTCATCTAGTATTTACCTCTGCCTTAAAAATATTCAAAGACTCTGCTTTTCAAGAAGAGCTCCAAAACTTCATGACTCTGAGAGTGATACTTTCACCTTATTTGTCCATAATGGGTAACTTCTTATTTTTAAATAATTCAAGAGTCTCCCACAAGGAGAAAACCTCCTGTCCACTTCCAGCCTGCTAAGACCTTTTGTAATCTCGTATATTTCAAAGATCCCTTCTTACTCTTCTAAATCCTAGCAGATACAAGCCTAGCTTGTCCATACTTTCCTCATATTCCAAGTATTAGTCCCGAAAACCTCTCCTCAACTGATTCCAGCGCATTAATATCTTTCTAAAATAAGAAGTCCAATACTGTACACAGTACTCCATAATTGAACTCACTACTGCCCTATATAACTGAAGCATAACTTTCCCCATTTTTGAATTAACATTTCCCAAGCAATAAACAATAAACATTATTTTACCCTTTCCTAATTACTTGCAATAATGTCACACTAGCCTTTTGTGAATCATGTACCAGGACACCCAGATCCCTCTGCATCTTGGGAATCTGAAAGGAGCAATTTTCCAATACCTCTTTTATATTATGTTTGCTGATCTTTGCCCGCACACTTTTATCTATATCCCTTATGACCTAATTACCTGCCTTCACAATCTACTTTTCTACTTGTCTTTGTTTTATCAGCAAATTTAACAACCATACCTTTGGTGCTTTCATCTAAATCATTTATGTAATTGTAAAAAGTTGTGACTGCAGTAATGATCCCTATGGTATACCACTCGTTGGATCTTGCTAACCAGAAAAACACCTATTTATATCTACAGTGTCCTGTTACCTAGCCTTCTAGCTATATCAATATATTACCTCCTAAGTGACTGCTTAATTTTCTTATTAGCTTTAAGAAATAAATTCAGCACAACCTACACTAATCAGTAGTATACTCCAGAGCCAATACTGTCCTCATCCAGTTTGGGTAGATGGCTGTTACTTTCTGCTGGATTATCCAAAATGGGACTGACAAATGAAAGGGTGTGATCAGAGCTATCAAAGCCAAGTAAAAGAGAGGCCAGTGAAGATGGTGTGGTTGAGGGATGGACTAGAGCAGGGGTTCCCAACCTTTCCTTTTATGCCATGGACCAATACCATTAAGCAAGGGGTCTGGGCAAAGGGCAAGAGCCTAAGTTAAACCTTCCATGCTGTAGAGATCCCTCTATTAATGTTCTGCTCACTCAGTACTTTTATATATGGTTGACAGTCCAAAAGACATATCGTCATGCAGCTAAGTGGTCCTAGGTTGTACTCTGAGTCACGCTTAACATTAAGCATTATTGGTTAGGATGTAATTTTCCCTTCCTTGCATCATTGTCAATATAAATAAATCTAGTAATGTTAATAAAAAAAACTTGGTACAATGATAAATCATATTGTATATTAAACAATAAATAAGAGAACATAAATGTTAACGGCTAAAATGTTTTATAGGCGACTAAAGGGAAATATAGACAAAAGTTCAAGAAGGACCTGTATGGAAAACGTGAATATGCTTCGAAGAAGCCTTTACTGAGCCCAATCGTGGAGGTTTTGGATATCTGGTCTGAATCAGCAGATTTATCTGATAGTGATGAAATGTCAAAATGTGAACCTTCAAGGAGAAACAATCTGATTTATCTTGAAGGTAAGTAACCTTTTACATCTGGGTATAACTAATTTTATGAAGCTGATGTAGGTTTTTCTCAGTTGCAAGAGAAGAAGCAAAATAAAGTAAGAGAATTGGTCAAGAGAGAAGATGTAATGGTAGGAGGTTGTATATGTTAGAATATTATTCTCATACATAATTTCTAAAAGCTCTTTGTTCTAGTATGGTGACTCTCCATACTTCCAATTGGAGTTATCTTTCGACTGAATTAATCAAGAGTTACTAACTAAAGTGTTTGCCAGAAAGGCCAACATCAAAATCAGGTTTATTATCACTGTCATATGTCATTCAATTTGTTGTTATGTGGCAGCAGTACTGTGTAAGATGTAAAGACACTATAGGTTACAGACAAATAGTACTGTGGATGAATAATGAAGTATTGTTTGTGGATTCATTGACCGTTCAGAAATTTGATGACAGATGGGAAGAAGCCGTAATTAAATTATTGAATATGAGCCTTCAGGTTCCTTTACCTCCTCCCTGATGGCAGTAATGAGATGAGGGAATATTCTGGATGGTGAAGATCCTTAATATGACTGCCATTTTCCTGAGGGACTGTCGCTTGAAGATGTTCTCGATATGGGAGGGTTGTGCCTGTGATAGTGCTGGCTGAGTCTACAACCCTCTATGCATTGGAGCCTTTATAGGGCATGATGCAACCAGACAGAATGCTCCCCACTGTACACTTGTAGAAATTTGCAAGAGTCTTTGGTGCCATGTCAAATCTCCTTAAACTCTTAATGAAGTCTCGCCGCTCCACGACTTCTTTGTGTTTGCATGAATGTGTTTGGACCAAGGATAGCTCCTCTGAGATGTTGATGCCAGAAGCTTGAAGCTGCTCACCCTTTCACCAATGAGGACTGGTGTGTGTTCTCCCAACTTTCCCTTCCTGAACTCCACAATCAATTCCTTGGGTTCACTGACATTGAGGGCAATGTTATTGTTGTGACACCACTCAACCATCAATCTTTCTTGCTCCTGTACACTTCTTCCTCACCTTCTGGGATTCTGCCAACAATAGTGATGTCATCAGTGAAGTTATTGACGTCATTTGAGTTGGCTTAGCCATGCAGTTATAAATGTCGAGGGAATGGAGCTGTGGGCTAAACACGTGTCTATTGATTGTCAGCAAAGAGGAGATATCATTACTGATCTTCACTGACTCCTGATGAGAAAGTCAAGGGATCTAGTTGCAGAGGGAGGCACAGAGTTGCAGGTTTTAAAGCTTGTTGATTAGCACTGAGGGGAAGATGGTGTTGAACGCCAAGCGGCAATTGATAGACAGCAGCCTGATGTATGTATTGCTGATATCCAGATACTCCAAGGCCAAATGGAGAGCCAGTGAGATGGTGTCCACTGTAGACCTGTTGTGGCAGTAGCCAAATAACTGTCGGTCATGCTGTTACTCAGACAGGAATTAACTCCAGCCAGAACCGATCTCTCAAAGCACTTCACCACAAAAGATGTGAGTGTTGTCAGGTGATAGTCATTATGGGCATTGGTATGATTGATGCCCTTTTGAAGCAGGTGAGAACATTTGACAGCAGCAGTGACAAACTGAATATGTCCTTGAACACTCCAGCCAGTTGGTTGGCACAAGTTTTCAGTACCCTGCTAGTTACACCATTGGGACCTGATGCCTTGTGAAGATTCACCCTCTTGATAGATGTTCTGACATCGACCTCTGAAGCAGTAATCACAGGGTCACCAGATGCTGTGAGGATTCACACAGGTGTAGTTTCATTCTCCCTTTCAAAGCATGCATAAAAGGCATTGAGCTCACTGGGGAGAGAATCATCACAGCCATTTATGCTGTTAGATTTCAAATTATAGGAAGTAATGGCTTGCAAACCCTGCCACAGCTGTCGTGCATTTGATTGTATCTCTAACTTCTCATGGAATTGCCTTTTTGCTCTCACGATGGCCTTCTGTAGGTCGTACCTCAACTTTCTGTAGGGTTCTGGATTGCTAATTCTTGAAGATCACAGAGCCGTGAATCTCCTGATTCATCCAGTGCTTCTGGTTTGGGTATGTTCCTGGAGGCACACATTTATCCACATAGGTCTTGATGAAGTCAGTGACAACTGTGGTGTGGTATATTCATTCAGATCCAAAGCTGAATCCTTGAACGTGGTCCAGTCCACTGATTCATAACAATCCTGTACATACTCTTCTGCCTCCCTTGACCGTACCTTTGTGGTCCTCACTTCTGGTGCTGTGACCCTCAGTCTCTGCCTGTACGATGCGAGTAGAAGTGTAGCCTTGCTAGAGTGTGGGCCTGGGATGGCATGGTAATCATTCATGATGGTAGTGTAACAGTGGTCAAATGTGTTAGCTCCTCTGGTTCTACTGGTGACATGTTGGTGGTAGTTTATTAGCGACTTCTTCAGGCAGGCCTAATTGAAATCCCCAGCAATAATTAGGTAGGTATCAGAGTAAGCTGTCTTGTGATTGTTGATCACGGTGATCAGCTCCTCCAGTGCCAGCTTGATGTTTACTAATGGTGGAATGTAAACTGCAAACAGGACGACAGAGAATTCCTTGGCGGATATAATGGACAGCACATGACCGCCAGATGTTCAAGATCAGGGGAGCAAGATTGGGACAGAAGCACTAGGCCTGTGCTCCACAATAAGTTAATCATCTGCTTTTACTTGATGCTGCTGTCCAGTCCATGTGGTGGAAGGTGAAGCCAACCATGTGTCTGTAGTACTGGGGTGAGCCATGTCTCCGTGAAACAAAGTACACAACAGTCCCTAATGTCCTGTTGGTACTGTAATCTAATTTGTTTTCCAGAGACTGTACATTAGACAAGAGGATAGTACGGAGAGGCATAGGACCTTTAGGGACCCCTGCATTTCAGTTTTTGGGCGCCGATTTTTTTTACTGGTGGGGGAAGGGGGATTATGAGGTTCTAACTGTCACTCATTCTTTGGGGCACTCCTCTGTTTTTGTGGATGTTTGCGAAGAAAAGAAACTCAGGATGTATATTGTATACATTTCTCTGACGTTAAATGTACCTATTGATTTTATGCAGCCTTTCTAGAGTCATAGAAAAAGTACAGCACGGAAATAGGCCATTTGTCCAATCTAGTCTGTGCTGAACCGTTTAAACTGACTACTCCCATCAAACTGCACCGGGACCATAGCCCTCCATACTCTCCATCCATGGACCTATCCAAACTTCTCTTAAATTTTGAGATTGAGCTCGCATGTATAACTTGTGCTAGCAGCTTGTTGCACACTCTCACAACCCTCTGAGTGAAGAACTTTCCCCTCATGTTCCCCTTAAACTTTACACCTTTCACCCTTGACCCATGACTCTGGTTGTAGTCCCACCCAACCTCAGTGGAAAAAGCCTGCTTACTTTTACCCTATCATTTTCATATACCGCTATCAAATCTTCTCTCAATCTACTACATTCTAAGGAATAAAGTCTTAACCTATTCAATCTTTCCTTATAACTCATGTCCTCCAGACTCGGCAAAATCTTTGTAAATTTTCTCTGTACTCCTTCAATACTGGAGATAAATTTGTACCTTTAACTGCTGTATAGATTCCTGGACAATTCAGAACAGCACTCCAGACTACTTTCTATTTAAATCCCTGTTGTTTTTAATGGGTGCATTTTCTGTATTTGAAATATTGAAATAAGGCTGGAAGTCTTTATTTCAAGCTATTTGCCTTTACCACTTTAATATGGTTGGTGGGGGAAAAAAACCTGCAGGTAATTTGTCATTGTCATCATGCTGTTAAAAGCCAGAAAAAATTCTCTTATAATTTGGCTGCTTGAAGAACTTAACTATTGTCAAATTACAATTGCATGACCTGAAGTCCATTTGTTACTTGCCATCTCTATTTTGGCCAACTTTGAGCTGAGTGTTTTCTCTGGAAGTAGCAAATTAGTGTCACGAGTTTTTTTCCCCTCTCTTTAAAGCACACAGCTTTGAATTGTTTAGGAGAATGTGATGATGCAATCTATGTTTTATTAACATTGCGTGAATACACTTTGCTAATTAAATGGTACAGAATGTCCCTCAAAATGCAGGATACTGCCTGACACAGATTTTTACACTTGCTTAGTTGGTATAGCCCCTAAAGCTAACAACATAATGTCTTGATACTCAGTTTATTGAGCTAGTTGATTTCAGTTGGGTTGATATGTGGGTTGCTGACGTGAAGTTCAGGTCGGCTGGTGATATCAGCATTGGTCTTTGTGGTGAGTAGTCCTGGGTTTGAATCTGGCCGGCTCCTTGCACACTTACCATCTGTGCTGGGTTGAGTGTTTAGCTAGCAACTCGGCCTTGTAAAAACCAGACAAAATGTTAAAGAAATGGCAAAATTGTCGCTTGATGCACCACAAGGTGCAGAGAGGAATTCATTCAGAAGTGCAGTTCATTGGTTCGTATATTCAGATAATGGCTACACTTCAGTACACTTTGTAGGAAGTGTTATGTGGTAAATATATCACTTCAGAAAATATTAATGATTTTGAACAGGATTCTAGAATTTGTTTTAGCCTTATCTCTATTGGCTTAAGTGTAGTATATTGCTTTAGAACGTTAAAAACACTCAATGTAATTTCTTGTTGACTTAATGATCTATAAGCAGCGTAGGAAATATAAATGTACATGGGTATTAGAAACTACCACCGTTGAATTTCTGAAAGTCTTATTTCAGTCAGATATAATTTTAAGTCAATACCATTTCAACCATTGTCACCCAATAACAAGCTAGAAAAGCTGATAATCAAAATAGCCTTGTCTTCTGGCTCTTTTTACAGCTTCCTGCCCTCAACACCACAAATGAGACCCTTAATGTTGCAAATATGGATCATTTTAAACCAAAATGAATGCACAAGGCAGGGTTGTGTGATAGTGTCACCCTTTATAATTGAGCTTTTTTTTTTTGCAATAATTATATCAATATATCTATTAGCAGTTTTCAATATTTTTTGGCGATGAAATGCATTCTACTATAGATTTACACTAGTACCTTTGTCCCAGTTCATTTCTAAGTCCCACTATCTCCTATTCTCATTGCTACCATCCAGGAAGGAGGTACAGGAGCCTGAAGGCACACACTCAGTGACTCAGGAACAGCTTCTTCCCCTCTGCCATCCGATTTCTGCATGGACATTGATCCCATGAACAATACCTCACTACTTTTTTTGTACTACTTACTTAACTTAACTATTTAATATAGACCCAAAAAGTTGGAGGAACTCTGTAGGTCAGGCCGCATCTGTGGAAGAGAACAAACAGTTGACGTTTTAGGCTGATGCTGCCTGACCATATATACTATGTGTGTGTGTGTGTGTGTGTGTGTATATATATATATATATATATATATATATATGTGTGTGTGTTTATATATATATATATATATATATATGTATGTATATAAGTGTATACTTACTGTTATTCAAAGTTATTAAAATTATTATTGCATTATACTGTTGCAGAAAAAAACAACAAATTTCACGACATGTACTGGTGATATCAAAACTTACTCTGATTCTGACTTCAATTACCTGAACTTTTTTTTTTTGTTTTTGGTGCATCACCTATTCAATCAACTGAGGCCAAAAGCTGGAAAAATGCTAAATAATTGAGCTTTACTTCTTTCTGTCACCATTTGACAATTCCAAGACATTTCCTAACTGTTTTGTTTCATACTGAACAGGTATTGATGTCAGAAGAAAAAGTAGTCAATGCATGTCCACACCTGAGTGCATGGCTGATAAATATGCTCCTGCTTCTCTTGCCAAGTTAGTTGGGCAAAAAGCACGAGGACACAGAAGAGCAAGAAAGAGATCAGTGCACTGCATCGAGGAAGAACAGAATATTCAACCAGATTCTGAAGGTAAAGCTCAGAAAGGGAACATTGGAGTTTGTTGGTTTGTGCCCAAGAAATCAAACCAGTCTAATTACAGTCTCAAAAGTGGCAGTGGTCCTTCACCCTCTCTGTGTGAAGGTAAAAAAGACATTGCGTTTGAAGTAAAAGAGTTGAAAATCT
The DNA here is from genome assembly GCF_030028105.1 of Mobula birostris. Lineage (NCBI taxonomy): Eukaryota > Metazoa > Chordata > Chondrichthyes > Myliobatiformes > Myliobatidae > Mobula > Mobula birostris. The sequence goes on along the minus strand of NC_092377.1, from coordinate 157,758,288 downwards.
CAAGGGGTGATGATGTCACCAAAGATACGAAACCCACAAATGCAAGAAGGAAATCTTCAGTAAAGAATAAAAACAAATATTTCTCCAAAGAACCTTCTCCGGAGACTAGTCAGCAGGGAATGGCATATGTGCAAAGTCTATCTGCAGGACAGTGTGTAATGGAAGCTGGACTTGAAGAATACTCTGAGCAAGTTCATGCTGATGATTACAATGGACTAGGTTCTTTACTGGAATCTGGATCAAACATTCTTGAAGATCTCAATGCTCACCAGCTAACTGACCCAAGTGAAACACCGGAACTGAATCCTGTCAGTGCAGCTACTACATCTGAAAAGTCTCAAGTAACCATAAGTGAATCAGTGACAAGTGGTATAACTGTTCTTGAGGAAAAGGACCTCTGTATTTTGCTTCCAGATGCTCAAGAGGTATTTCTAAGTAGACCCAGCCACAGGCAAAGCAAGTTATTCAGTGCAGCAGATTTGCCATGTATGACGGAATCAGAACAGGCCCTAGAGGATAAAGGACATTGTGTCATTGATGCAGGAGATGAATGTGAAGAGAAAGACAAGAACCTCTTTGGAAGAGAAGAAAGAAAAGAGAGAGATTCTTGCAACGTGATTCCTGAACCTACTTTCCCCAATCAACAAATGTTCACTGAGGGGGTAGGTGAATTCCAAGAAACAACCAATTGTGAACCTCTGTTTTTTAGTTTTGATCATTGTTTGGAGCAGAAAGACTCTAATATATTTGAAGCAGCCAAGCAGCTTGAAACCAGCATAAAATGTTCCGATGGTTTCCTTCAAAATGCAAAATCTGTAAAGAAGAAGGTGAGACGTAGTGCCCGACTGTCTGGCTGCATGAATAAAGAAGGACTGACCTGGGTAGATGTGAAAAGCCCTGGACACTTGAAGGAAAGAAACGCAAGTGCTCAATTGAGCAGAAGATTATCGGGGCTCATTGAATCAGAGAGCAAATTGTCAAGTGCAGAAGATGCTGAGAGCAAAAATACATCCCAGGCAAGTATAAGGATACTCTATCGAAGGTCACTATCCTGTAGCAGAGAGAAAGTATTTAAGTTGGAAGAACCTCTCCCGAAGAGCATTATATTGGACTAAAGTTATTTTAAAGAACAGTACAGGTATTTTAGTTTACCTGAAAAAAATAGTTCTTTTACTAGGCCATTATGATAAATATTTGAAATGTTTATATTGTGTCTGTATATACTTGAAAAATGCCCAGCAATATAATTATATACAGTATATGTCATGTCTAAAGCCAGTATGGCTGTTTATACAAAGTATGGATAGCCATATGTGTGTGTAATATAGTGAGTCTATTTAAGAGACGAAATCTGAATTGTGCATGAAGGTGCAGATTACCTTAAACCACTCTTCCGCAACTGAATACAGTTTCATTTGGCCACATCCCATGTGAAAATCAATTAACCAGCAGGAAAGTAATAATCTTAAAGTTGCCTAAGCAATGTAATTCTATGATTGTGCCGGCAAATTAAAACACATAAATTAAACTTTTGGAATTCTTCACGGACAGTGCAATAAATGGAAGTTACAAGCTTGAAACATTTCTGAATCACGTACGTTAGTTTGCCCATTGGTTGCTTAATGTGTGAAGCTAACATATGTGGTGGCAGGTTAAGTTGAAGAATGAAATACAAATTCGTTACTTGTTCAAACTTAAAGTAGAATTTTAAACCATGGGCATGGGCCTTGGGGGACTTTTTTCGATTGGACCTTGTTATGACCAAGGTCATCTTTAAAGCCTGCATTTCTAGACTAACCGAGATCAACTAATGACAAGGAACAGAAATTAAATCAGATGTGCTATGTTTTTGATAGCTGAAGGAAAAGCCTTGATTTTGGGTGTGAAGGTCTTTGGGGAGTTGTTAATTTGAATTAACCATCTAATGTTATTATCCAACTTATTTTGATCCAAATGCAATTCTTTGGCTCTTTAAGAAATTGAAATAGACAATTATGTGTAACCAGACTACCCTGATGACAATTTAAAGAAGATATATCAAAATGAGACAACTGGAAGTGATAAAGCAGCTTGGGTTATTTAGAAGAGCTCTTTACATATTCTTTGCCAATTAAAAAATATAATAGATGCTGAATTATAACACTGGCAGATGGACAACTATGTTTTGAAATTTGAAGATTTTATTTGTTTAGCTCTATTGTACACCAATCTTGAGATGCATCTTTTATTGTAGGAGGTGATAAAAATATTATTTGTATTTTTATGGAAACCACTTTTGCTTGCTGTCGTTTTCATCTGAAGAAAAATCAGTTGTTGAGATAATTCAAATAAATAGGTATAAAAGATGAATTTGCCGACCTCAATGTTCTGCTGCACAACAGTATTGAAATAGCATTAAAATGTTCTGATTAATATGTGGAGGAGATGAGCTTTTTGCACACATACCAAATCTGTTCTGTAGTTCTGTGGTGCTTGGATGATTTGGGGTCATCTCTTGAGCTGGTCCAAATTTGTAGCTCCATTATCATTCATGTGGCATGAAGCAGAGAAGTCTCTTTTGGCCCCACAGGTTAATTTGAGTATTTCACAGGGTGCTGATCCATAATTGGAGGTGGAAAGATAGGACTACAAGACCAGTGAAACAAGAAAAAAACAAGATTCTCTTGGTTGGTAAAATTTAGTTTCAGGTTTAATCTTCACACTGAAATTTGAACACAAAATCTTGAAGTTCAAAGTAGGTCTCCTTACATACAGGCAGTCTCCCTACAAAACAAGAAACCCAGAATAACCCATTTTAAAAAGAAGACTGACAAACACCTAAAGTGCTGAGAGAGAGTCCACATTTCTTCATATAATTCCTTTGTAACTGAGTAATTTGAGGTGAGTGTGATTATTCTTCTCTCAGCATGCACCATCAAAAACTGGTCTCATTACTCTTGTATACCTCCGAGATAACGATAATTGCAAAGGAACTATCTACAGTATAGAAACTGCTACTCAGCCTAACAGGCTCCTCACGCTTCCACCCGTTCAAAGGTCAAAGCAAATTTATCACTGAAGTGCGTGTATGTCACTATATGCATATTTCGTACTACTCTGAGATTCATTTTCTTGCAGGCATTTGCAGCAAAACAAAAAAATATAATAGAATTAGCGAAAAACTACACACACAAACAAAAACTGACAAACAACCAATGTACAAAATAGGACAAACTGCAAATACAAAAAATACAAATAATAGTACATAAATAATGCTGAGCACATGAGATGTAGAATCCTTGAAAGTACGTCCATAGATTCCTATGTAAACCCTTCAATGTATCTGATTGCTAATTCTCAGATAGTTACGCAAACACAAGGAATTCTGCAGATAGTTATCTAGTTCTCCAGTATATTTTCATTATTCCTTGTAACAACTTCTCTTGATAACTACACTGGATTTATTATTGTTAATATTATCATTAGTATTATTTATTATAGAAATTATTATTGGTAACTACTTGTGTCTTGACTGAAAGATCAGGTGATACAGAATGCAATTGTATTTCTCATCCAAGCTATGCCTGTACTTTCAACTGCTACCACGAGATGGCAGCATTATACCAGGCCATAAGTTAAATATTGGTTTACACAAACTCCAAAAACAAAAGAACTTTGGGTATTTGGCATCAAAATAGTATCAAAGTGTACAGGGTGTGATATTCTGATTCTGAACCTGACTGAGGTATCCAAGTAGTGTCAATTTTATTTCTTGTTTCCTGGGGAAAGCTTTAAGATAAATCTGGGACTCCTACTGTTCAGAGCAAGGGTAAATATGAACTTATGATTTTATTGCCACACAGATGCAGCAGTCACCCTTTAAGCTCATGGCATAAATATTCCTCCAGTAAAACACTTGAAAGCACAGAATGCAGATATCTTAGCAAACATGGCATATTTTTACTGAGGCAGTTTTTATGTTAATAATTTATTTTTAATGGCTTAAACATGATTATCATTTAAGAAAAATGCTTGAATTATGTCAGGCAGTACCTGTGGAGAGAGAAACCAGATGATGTCTCAGGTGAGTGATCTTCCACCAATTTCCCCTACATTGAATGACCTAAAAAAAAAGCACTGAACAGAAGTGCACTTATTGGTTTGAAGAACAGTCAATACTTCAACTGTCAACGTAGGGTCTTCAAGACAATGGTGCATGTACTCATGATCCATGGATTCTACTTGTCTGCAAGCCTCTCATGCAACCTTGTCACCCAGTTTCGTAAGGAAGGTGTAGAGAAGTGCATCAGCATTGAGAGACTCTGCAGAAGCAACGTTTGCTGGATCACGGGGCAGATCACTAATGCAGAGGGAACAAAAAGACAGTGTGTTACGGCAGGATGTACGAGAACTCCTGTGCGGAGTGGAGCGATACTGTGGATGTTCCTGAGGCAGCTTGAAATATGAGCTGAAGTCCTTTAGAGCAGTTTTAGGTCACTGCAGCTATGAGAAGCAAGATCAAGCAGAAAAGTGCAATGGACTTGCCTTTCCTTCATGCTTGGGATAGATTTGAGTTAAGTAAGAGTTTCACCATCAAGAATATTTTAGTTGTGAGCCAGATTTTGCGCCAAGACAAAACATTGTCGGTGCTTCTAAAGTGTTGTATGCTACCATTCACTGGTCAGCACATTTTTTCAAAAGTGTTGCTTGTTTTTGTTTATGATAGGCTGCTTGAAGCTGAACTCAAATATAATTTTAGACTACTTGTGTCATGTAGGAATTTGGAGAAACAAGAAATGAACTTTAATTGAATATAATGTGTTTAATTGCATAACAGTACTGACACTTTGCAATAGTTCAGCTAAGCTAAAAGTGTCTTGTCAATGATTTCCATTTGTACTAGATGTCTGAGGCTTCTCACTTAAGTGTCCAACAGTAATCAGCCAGCACTGATGGATTCCAGTTGCTCTGATGCAGTTTCTCCATGACTGCAATGTCCTGGTGAAAACTTTCACCAAGCTTGTCACGACCAACACCAAGATCTCCAGGGAAGAAGTCTAAATGGGGATGCAGAAAATGAATCTTTAGTGACATGTTGCACTTAGTGGTTTGAATGCCTGAAGCATGTTGTCACCAGCTGCACATAGTTGGTGCTCTGTAGTTGCCAAGAAAATCGTCAACAACATCCTTGAATACCTTCCATGTGATTTTCTCCGGTCCCACTAGAAGTTCTTCAGATTGCCGGACATTGCTGACCTATTTGATTTGGGGACCAACAAAAATACCTTCCTTAATCTTAGCATCAGTTATTCTGCTTGAGTTATGAATCGAAACAACAACTTTTGGTGATTTCAAAAAATTGGCGTGTGATATGAAATTTCATGGTGATTTTCATGATAACCAGCCCAAAATCCATAAGATATACTCAAAAGTATTCAGGAAAATCTTTGTAGTCTAGTGTAAGTTCTTGATACTATTTCCATTTGCAGTCAGAATGTTCTGCCTTGCTTATAGTGGGAATGGGTGTAATAAATTGTAGTAACTAATCATTTCTCCACAGATGTTGCCTGAAATAATATATCTAGGATTTTCTGTTACTTCAAATTTCCAGCATCAGCGTATTGTTTGGTTTTTGAAGTATTTGTAGCAGCTTTCAAGTTTGGGCCAGGCTAAGTGAATTACAAGGTTATTTTATGTTTTAAAAATTTCAAATGTTAGAATACAAATTAATCACTACATGGTATGGCCTGCTGGTCTCGTGGTTTAATAATCTGAGTAATAGTTCTGCTTGAGAAACACAAGAGGCTGGAGAGGGATAAACAAAGTTTAAAGTAAATCTATTGTCAACGTACATATATGTCACCATATACAACCCTGAGATTCTTCTTTTTTCAAGCATACTCAAGAAACCCATAATAGGATAATAACCGTAACAGAATCAATGAAAGACAACAAACTGCAAATACAAAAAGAAATAATAATAATGAGTAAATAAGCAATAAATATCGAGAACATGAGATGAAGAAGCCTTGAAAGTGAGTCCATTGGTGTGGGAACAGTTCAATGATGGGACAAGTTGAATGAAGTTATCCTCTCTAGTTCAAGAGTTTGATGGTTGAGGGGTTATAACTCTTCTGGAACCTGTTGGTCTGGATCCCAAGGTTCCTGTAACAACTTCCTGATGGCAGCAGATAGAAGAGAGCATGACCTGGGTGGTGGGGGTCCCTGAAGATGGATGCTGCTTTCCTGCCACAATAATTCGTGTAAATGTGCTCAGTGTTGGGGAGGGTTGTACCAGTGATGGATTGAGCGATATCCACTACATTTGTAGTGTGATTCATTCAAGGGGATTGGTGTTTCCGTACCTGATTGTGATGCAGCCAGTCACTATAATCTTCATCACTCATCTATAGATAGAAGTTTGTCAAAGTTTTGGATGTCATGCTGAATCTTCACAAACTCCGAAGTAAGTAGAGGCACTGCTGTGCTTTCTTCATAATTGCACTTAGGTGGTGGGCCCAGGATATGATAACAAAGGAATTTAAAGATCTATGGCGAGGAATAAACAGTCAATGTTTATGGAAGGGTCTCAGCTCAAATCATCAAATAGTTATTCCTCTCCATAGATGCTGCCTAACCTGCTGAGCTCCCTCCAGCATTTTATTACTCTGGATTTCCAAAATCCCTTCTGTTAATAGTTTTGCTTAACTGCCTTTGTCTCTCCCAGTCATAGTGTGTCACAAAATGCAGTCCAAGCCTTGTGGACATTTGAAAGCTCAGGTAAGTGTCGCCATAGATCTTGTTTTCACTCAATATCCACGTTCCAGTGCTGTAATTAGTACACTAGAACAATGGCATTACAGAGCTACGAGATGCTGATGCTACAAAGATGAATGCAGCTGAGCTTCAACTTGGAAAATAAACCACATTTTGTGACCTCTTAATGACTCGAGAATGGAAATCATTGACAGCAGGTTTCCTGTTCCTTCTCCCTCATAGAAACATCTATTAGAAGACCACACAACAGTACTGGCGAACTTTTGAAATGTGCTCACAATATCCAGATGCTACAATAAAAGGATTGTTTCAGGTTGATGTGATCCTCCACCCAACTTCACCATTGGCTCTTACAAGTGGAACATTCCTCTGAATATAAGTCACTTGGGGGACTTGCTTGACAGTGAGGTTCCCTGGACCAAAGATCAAACAAGCTCTTTGGAAAGGGCCAGTGAATGCTCATTCCTCAGCAGTGGTTCTGCTTCCTGCCTTTTTCAACAGCCCCAATAACCTGATACAGTTATGAAAGACAAGTGACTTGCTCGCATTCATTGACAGGAATGCAGGAGGACCTCAACTTCATACCGTCTGTTCATTGCTTTGTCACAGGATTCAACAAAAGATCATTCAATCCTATTAATGCTGTCCTTGCACCTTTTAAAAGAGATATACCTTCAGCAGACTGTTCTAGGAATATTCTGGAGGGCTTTGAAAAGTTGACTATGTTACTACATCTGGAGTACAGAGATGCCAGAAAAGGGAGATGGAACCATTCCACAAATTTTCCATTTGCGCTTCTATGGATCTATACTGGAGTCCAAATACAGAGGTCAGTCCGGTAATTGATTTATTACTGTCACTGGTGTTGAGAAGTGGGTATGGAGTGGAGTTATGTCTCTACCAAAGGAGGTGTAAGGTGCTCTTTCCCTCTGCTAGCCTGCAGGTTATCTTTGGGCAAGGTGTAGCACCTGCTTAGCCCCTCATCAATCAGGGTCACGGGAAACCATGGGAGCAGGTGGTGGATGGTCATGCGAGCAGCTGAGGCGTATCACAAGTCCTGGTTATGCGACCACTGATGCCAGGCAGACAAATTTTAAAGAGTATTGATGGTTGGAGGGGGTCACCCGGCTGGTAAAGACACTGCCCAGAAGAAGGCAAAGGCAAACCACTTCTGTAGAAAAAATTGCCAAGAACAGTCTTGAACATGGAGACCATGATCACCAATGTTATATGACACAACACACAATGATGATGACTGAGAAATAGTGAAAAGCTTTAGTTTGCATGTTATCCAGGCAGATTATTCCTTACATAAGTACACTGGAGTGGTATAAAAGGGAAAAAAATGCAGGGTATAGAAAAAATTACGGCTATAGAAAGAGTGCAATGCAGGTAAATAAATAAAGTGTCAAGTCTATGTTGAGGTAGTGATGGGTCACTGGAAGCTGAAGGTCATCCTTGGTACATGTGAATGCAGGGAATCTATGAAGCAGTTACACAAACTTGTTGGAGAAAACGTTATGAGCACTTAATTGCTGAACTGGAAGTAATGCAAGTGGTTCACTTCTTTACACAGGAGTGTTTGGATGGTGGTAAACGAGGAGATTGAAATAGAGGTGTTGAACTCCTGGGGCTGCATGAGAAGGTGAACGGAAAGAATGGACCGAAGTTCAAAGTGAATGTCTATTATCGAAGTATATACAGTATACGTCACCGTATACAACCCTGGGGTTCATTTTCCTGAGGGGGTATTCAGTAATCTATAGAATAGTAACTATAACTGGATCAATAGGCAATCAACCAGAGTGCAGAAGACAACAAACTATACAAATGAAAATATAAATAAATAGCAATAAATAACGAGAACATGGCATAACGAGATGAAGAGTCCTTAAAGTGAGATCACTGGTTGTGGGAACATATCGGTGGATGGGCAAGTGACTGCTTTCCCCATTGTTCAAGAGCCTGATGGTTGAGTAGTAACTGTTCTTGAACCTGGTGGTTCGAGTCCTGAGGCTATTGTACCTTCTACTTGATGGCAGCATCGAGAAAAGGGCATGATTTCTGATGATGGATATCAGTACACCTCATGTTATGGAGGGATTTGTTCCATCTTCGCAAGAACAATTGAGTGGTACAAGTTTTCTGTTATGGCCAAGCTCCTGGAAGCTGCCTCCGCATCTGCCATAGACATTCGTCAAGGCTTAAGAAAACAAATACCGATTGTTAATGTGCTTGAAATGGTTATTCCCCATGCGGCAGTCTATGTGCCATGTTCTGTGGTCACAGAATGCCAAAGGCATGCATGTAATTGCCTCCCTGTCAAGAGTACAGAGCCAAAGGATTGGAACCCCAAGAGAATCTATGGGCCCTGTCCTGGCAGTGCTTCACATGGGAGCCTCCCTTTGTCATTGTCTGCTGATGTGCTTCTCCTTCAGGCAATAGTAGAGCCTTTATTTAACTCTAGGCTGTGACATGTATAGCAGACCATTATAATGCTTCCAGTTCTCTGTGGGAATTACTGCAGGGTATCTGCTGAACTGTGCAGGAACTAGACTCCTATTTTGAGCACCCTGATGGCATTCTACACCAATCATTTTTTTCTCTTGTGACGGGCCTCATATTAGGACTCATCTGTACTAGCTGGAGCATGGGCTGTTTAAGGAACCAAGAAAGGTGAGCCTATCTCTTGTGTAATATGCTGTATGGTAACTGAAATATGAAAGGCACCATTAACTATCTGTGAATAAATGACTCACTCCAACTGAATACGTGGCAATGACCTTTTTATCTTCCGGTAAGATGGCAACATTAAGTGACGACTCAGTCACAGCCATGTGTACTTCAGCCAGCAGTATTGTTGTAAGACATCAGAAAAAAACTATTGATACTGAAAATTGACAGATGGTAGACTCAGATCATGAGTGCATTTTGCCTTTAAGAAAACAGAAGCAGGGATGACATGCTGTTCTTACAGGTATGACTGAAAAGCGAAGGCCTTGGACTTCACTGCTGGCTATCCTGCAGGTGAATGTACAGTATCTGGAAAATAAAATTGAAAACCTGCCAGCAATATTGCTGTACTAGGGGAGTATCAGGGACTGCTGTGTACTTTGCTTCATCGGAACATGGCTTTCCCCTCACTATTTCGGACACTGCTGCAGCTTGATGGCTTCACCATTCTCTGCAAAGACAGGATGGACAAGGCAGAGGAAGTGGAATATACTTTATGATTAATCTATCGTTGTGCATAAACATAGCAGTTTTGCACATCTAGCAGTCAAACGCCGTCCATTTTATCTGCCGAGGGAGTTTTCTGTCATCATTCTGGTAGCAAAGGACATTTCAAGCAGGCTCGGAGAAGCTGAGCAACATAATCAGCAGACACGAAACTGCACACCCTGATGCCTTTCCTATCATTGTGGGAGATTTCAACTAGGCCAGCTTGAAGAAGTCTCTGAGCAACTACCACTAACTTATCAGCTATGGCATCAGAGGAGCCAACACACTTGACCACTGTTATACCACCATCAAGAATGCTTTCCATGTCGTCACTTGCCCATACTTTGGAAAGTATTTGTTCTCCCAGTGCATAGACAGAGACTAAAGACCACAGCACCATTGATGAGGACCAAGAAGGTAAGGTCAAGGGAAATGGAAGTGTGCTTACAGGACTGCTTGGAGATCAGTTATTAACTTCAAACTTTCTGCATAATCACTCAAAGAGTTGAACTGCACATGCATGGAATGAGAGCTGTATAACTCAACTCCTTCTACCTTAGGCCACGAACTTATCAATCACCCCTGCTGTGGACCACTTCTACAAAGAAGGATTGTATGCTCCATGACTGATGGACTAAGTGTGTACATGTAAGAGGGGACTATGTTGAAAAATAAATGTGCTCCGTTTTCTAAAATTGACTCCTCCTACCTTGGGCCATGAACTTATCAATCACTCCTCTTATGTGAATCCCTGCAGCATTTGGTGACCCCATGATCCCTGTCTTGCAGACTGATGTCAGGACATCTTTAAAGACAGTTAACTCTTGCAAGGTGTCAGGCCCTGATGGTGTACCTGTTAGGTTTCTGGAAACCTGTGCCAACCAACAGGCGGGAGTGTCCAAAGACATCTTCAATCTCTCATTGCTACAGTCAGAGGTTCCCACCTGCTTCAAAAGGGCGACAATCATGCCAGTGCCCAAGAAGAACAGGATGAGCAGCCTCAGTGACTGTTGCCCAGAGCCACAGGCATCTACTGAGATGATGTACTTTGAGAGACTGGTCCTGCCTGGACATGCTGCGATTTGCCTGTTGCTACAATAAGTCTGCAGTGGATGCAATCTCAATGGCTCCCCACTGGGTCTTGGATCATCCGGACAATAGTAATGCTTACGTCAGGCTGTTGTTCATTGATTACAGCTCAGCGTTCAATGCAATCATACTCTCAGTTCTAATCAAAAAACTCCAAGGCTTGGGAAACAGTAGCTCCCTCTGAGAGGGAGACCACAGTCTGTGCAGATTAGAAATAGCACCTCCTCACTGACAGTCAACACTTTGAGGGTCATCTGAAAGATGCCATGCTTAGCCCACTGCTCTACTTTTCTGCCACCACAACCGTGTGGCTAGGCCAGCCCGAATGGCATCCAATAAATTTGCTGACGACATGACTACTGTTGGCAGAATTTCAGATGATGATGAGGAGGCGTACGGGAATGAGATAGGTCAGCTGGTTGTGCGGGGTTGCAGCAGCAACCTTGCACTCCCCAGTAGGACCAAAAAATTGATTGTGGGCTTCAGGAAGGGTAAATCAAAGGAACACACATCAGCCCCCATCAAGGGATCAGAAGTGGAGAGGGTGAGTGGTTTTAAGTTCCTGGGTGTCAACAACTCTAAGGATCTATCCTGGGCCCAACATATTGATGCAATTACAAAGAAGGCATGGCAGCTGCTATATTTCATTAGGAGTTTGAAAAGATTTGGTTATGTCACCAAAGGCACTCATAAATTTCTACAGATGTACTGTGGAGAGTATTCTAACTGGTTGCATCGCTGTCTGGTATGGAGGGGCCACTGCACAGGATCAGAAAAAGTTGCAGAAAGTTGTCAACTCAGCCAGCTCCATCATGGACACGGGGCTTCCCAGTATCAAGAACATCTTCAAAAGACGATGTCTCTAAAAGGTGGCATCCATTGTCAAGGACCCACATCACCAAGGACATGCCCACTTCTCACTGTTACCATCAGGAAGGAGGTACAGAAGCCTGAAGGCACACACTCAGTGTTTCAGGAACAGCCGCTTCCCCTCCGCCAACTTATTTCTGAACGGACAATGAAGCCATGAACACTACATCATATGAGGGGTGATTGATAAGTTCGTGGCCTAAGGTAGAAGGAGTCAATTTTAGAAAACCTAGCACATTTATTTTTTGACATAGTCCCCTCCTACATGTACACACTTAGTCCAGTGGTCGTGGAGCATACAGATCCCTTCTTTGTAGAAGTGGTCCTCAGCTTCGTGGCCTAAGGTAGAAGGAGATGAGTTATTAACTTCAAACTTTCTGCATTATCACTCAAAGAGTTGAACTGCACGTGCATGGAACGAGAGCGTCTTGGACCTCCAGGTAGTCCACAGCAGGGGTGATTGATAAGTCAGTGGCCCAAGGTAGAAGGAGATGAGTTATACCGCTCATGAACTTGTCAATCACCCCTCATACTTTTTTAATTTCTATTTTTGCTCTACTTATTTAATATAACTTTTTTCTCTGTAGACTGTATACTTATTGTAATTTATGGTTTGTTATTATATATTGCAATGTACTGCTGTCTCAAAACAAGAAATTGCATGACATATACTAGTGATATTAAACCTGATTCTGATCATTGGTTGTAGAATACAACAGCATTTTTGATATATCATATAGAGGCTGAATTACCTTTTGGGTACAGTGCACCAAAGTAACATCCCATGTCTGCATGAACGGATTCTTTGCCCATTGCTCCTTGCCACAACTCGGTTTGGAGAATTGTTTCCTGAGTAACCTTGGTGGACACGTCTTCCCATTTCCCCAATTTCCTCCTGTTCTCTGTCCTTCAGCTTTCACTGCCCTACCCACTGACCCAGACATGTTGAATGGGAAAGAGGGCATCCACTAAAATACATGTTCGTAAGCAACTGGTTTATCTAACTGTGAGGGCAACAGAGTACTTGCTAATCGATTGCCAACAAACTTTTTGAAATGCTTAAAGATCAAAGTCTTTGCAGGATTTTGGTGGCAGTTAACAGCTAATCTGTAAGTACCAGAATCGGATGTCCATATGAGTGGTAGGCATGAGAGCCTGGAGTTTGGGGTCTCTTCATTAGCTAGTCCTGGATTTGGTACTGAAGATCAAAGCCCAATCGCAAGTCTGGAAGTTGAAGCACAATGGCTGAAGCCTGGAGGCTGGGGGCCTATACTGGAGTTCAAAGTTCAAAGTACCTTTACTATCAAAGTATGATAAATTATACAAACTTGAGATTCGTCTGCTTACAGGGAGCCACAAAACAAGAAGCCTGAAAGAACCCAATTTAAAAAATAAGACCAACACCCAATACACACACACACACACACACACACACACAGAGAGAGAGAGAGAGAGAGAGAGAGAGAGAGAGAGAGAGAGAGAGAGAGAGAGAGAGAGAGAGAGAGAGAGAGAGAAAAACAAATCAAATCACGCAAACTATAAGAGCAAGCAGCAGCATTCAGAACAAAATTGAGCCCATGGACATGAAGCCCAGAGCAGGCCCATTGCCTCAGCCTCAGTTCATCACACAGAGGGGGTAAATCGCTGTGATGTTGGCAGATACAACGCCTGGGACAGCCAGAGCAGTCTCACAGCCTTCGTGCTGCAGAGAGAGGAGTAAGCATCACCAACGAGCAAGCAGGGTCCTGACACTCTGCCTTTTCAGTCCAACAGGGCCTGCATTTAAGCTGAGTTGGAGGACTGTTCACTGTGAAATTAGAAAAAGAGAAGCCGAAATCTGATGTGTCAGTGTTTCAGTGGAGTAAAGGAAACTACAGTGGCATGAGAGAGGAACTGGCCAAAGTTGACTGGACAGAGACACTGGCGGGAAAGACGGCAGAGCAGCAGTGGCTGGAGCTTATGCGAGAAATGAGGAATGTGCAAGACAGGTATATTTCAAAAAAGAAGAAATTTTCGAGTGGAAAAAGGATGCAACCGTGGTTGATAAGAGAAGTCAAAGCCAAACTTAAAGCTAAGGAGAGGGCATACAAGGAAGCAAAAATTAGTGGGAAGACAGAGGATTGGGAAGTCTTTAAAACCTTACAAAAGGAAACCAAGAAGGTCATTAAGAGAGAAAAGATTAACTATGAAAGGAAACTAGCAAATAATATCGAAGAGGATACTAAAAGCTTTTTCAAGTATATAAAGAGTAAAAGACAGGTGAGACTAGATATAGGACCGCTAGAAAATGATACTGGAGAAATTGTAATGGGAGATGAGGAGATGGCAGAGGAACTGAACAAGTATTTTGCATCAGTCTTCACTGAGGAAGACAGCAGGATACCGGACACTCAAGGGTGGCAGGGAAGAGAAGTGTGCGCAGTCACAGTTACGACAGAGAAAGTACTCAGGAAGCTGAATAGGCTAAAGGTCGATAAATCTCCTGGACCAGATGGAATGCACCCTCGTGTTCTGAAGGAAATAGCTATGGAGATTGCGGAGGCATTAGCGATGATCTTTCAAAAGTCGATAGATTCTGGCATGGTTCTGGAAGACTGGGAGATTGCAAATGTCACTCCGCTATTTAAGAAGGGGGCAAGGAAGCAAAAAGAAAATTATAGACCTGTTAGCTTGACGTCAGTGGTTGGGAAGTTGTTGGAATCGATTGTCAAGGATGAGGTTACAGAGTACCTGGAGGCATATGACAAGATAGGCAGAACTCAGCATGGATTCCTTAAAGGAAAATCCTGCCTGACAAACCTATTACAATTTTTTGAGGAAATTACCAGTAGGCTAGACAAGGGAGATGCAGTGGATGTTGTATATTTGGATTTTCAGAAGGCCTTTGACAAGGTGCCACACATGAGGCTGCTTAACAAGATAAGAGCCCATGGAATTACAGGAAAGTTACATACGTGGATAGAGCATTGGCTGATTGGCAGGAAACAGAGAGTGGGAATAAAGGGATCCTATTCTGGTTGGCTGCCGGTTACCAGTGGTGTTCCACAGGGATCAGTGTTGGGGCCGCTTCTTTTTACATTGTACATCAACGATTTGGATTATGGAATAGAGGGCTTTGTGGCTAAGTTTGCTGACGATACGAAGATAGGTGGAGGGGCCGGTAGTGCTGAGGAAACGGAGAGTCTGCAGAGAGACTTGGATAGATTGGAAGAATGGGCAGAGAAGTGGCAAATGAAGTACAATGTTGGAAAGTGTATGGTTATGCACTTTGGCAGAAAAAATAAACTGGCAGACTATTATTTAAATGGGGAAAGAATTGGAAGTTCTGAGATGCAACGGGACTTGGGAGTCCTCATACAGGATTCCCTTAAAGTTAATCTCCAGATTGAGTTGGTAGTGAAGAAGGCGAATGCAATGTTGGCATTCATTTCTAGAGGAATGGAGTATAGGAGCAGGGATGTGATGTTGAGGCTCTATAAGACACTGGTGAGACCTCACTTGGAGTACTGTGGGCAGTTTTGGTCTCCTTATTTAAGAAAGGATGTGCTGACGTTGGAGAGGGTACAGAGAAGATTCACTAGAATGATTCCGGGAATGAGAGGGTTAACATATGAGGAACGTTTGTCCACTCTTGGACTGTATTCCTTGGAGTTTAGAAGAATGAGGGGAGACCTCATAGAAACATTTCGAATGTTAAAAGGCATGGACAGAGTGGATGTGGCAAAGTTGTTTCCCATGATGGGGAAGTCTAGTACGAGAGGGCATGACTTCAGGATTGAAGGGCGCCCTTTCAGAACAGAAATGCGAAAAAATTTTTTTAGTCAGAGGGTGGTGAATCTATGGAATTTGTTGCCACGGGCAGCAGTGGAGGCCAAGTCATTGGGTGTCTTTAAGGCAGAGATTGATAGGTATCTGAGTAGCCAGGGCATCAAAGGTTATGGTGAGAAGGCGGGGCAGTGGGACTAAATAGGATAAAATGGATCAGCTCATGATAAAATGGCGGAGCAGACTCGATGGGCCGAATGGCCTACTTCTGCTCCTTTGTCTTATGGTCTTATGGACTGTCAATGTGTGTGGTAGGTGGGGGGGGGGGGGGAGTCATTTACCTAACAGTTGTTTTGTTGCATTCTGTGTTGTTCTGCTGAGCGTCGTGAGCGTGCTATGCTGAGACCAACATGTGTGATGACACTTGTGAACTGTCCCCAGCGTATCAGGGTGTTGGTTGTCTACACAAATGACACATCTCATGGTATGCTTCACTGTACATGCGATAAGTAAATTACTCCGAATCTGTCCATTTTGAGTAGCACCGGTTAATGGTACCTCCAAGAGGAACACTACCTTGTCATGGATTGGAGTTTTACATGCCTCAAAGACCTGGAGAGCAATATTGGCTGGTGCCAGGGCTTTTGGCAGGGTCACCCATGCCAGACGGGTCAAAGGTGTTGTGTATTTAATATTCCAGTAATACCTGAGCAATTTTGTATATGATCATGGCATCCGTCTGTCTCAAAGGACAATGGAGTGATAGTGACACTCGAGTGACCTTCCCAGGGCACAAGCCTGGTGGAAGATATGGATGCCCAGACATCAAGATGCACCTCTCAGCCTCATGGGTGTAGTCCAAAGGAAAGCAAAGCAATATGTTTGACACCTGCTTGGCTGCGGGAGTTGCCAGAAGGATGTTCAATCGTGTCCAGCCGCCTTAGGGGCTCCACTCCAGATTTTCTGTCTGGGTTTGCTCCCATAGCCTTCCTCCCTCCTGAGGCTGCCCACAGGGCAGTGAGGCTATTTAGCTGTAGCTGGGGATCTGGTTCACGAGCACCAGGGCATGTCCACACACTGGCGGGTCTGCATGCTACGTGTGCCCGGGCCGGACTTTCTCCCCGTCCTCTAGTTTAGTCTGACTCCAAACGGAGTTCAGTTTCCGTGTGTCGCCAGCAAGGAGTCACTGCATGAGGCTTGCTGTTGGAGAGGCTTTATACTGGTAGGGAGAGACTTGTGCATTCAGCTCTCCTTTTCGCGAGACTGCTAGCCAGAGGTGGAAGCTGAAAGTGAGGGCGACAAGCAATACCCACTACACTGCCGCACACTCTGTCACAACAACCATCTATCTATCTATCTATCTATCTCTCTCTCTCTCTCTCACTCACTCTTTCACACATGTATATTTAAAAAAAATAAGCATTTTTTTTTGAAATAATTCATTATGAGTTATATATGTAAACACATGTAAATAAACTCAAAGTTAGACCTGCATTTTGGTCTCCCATGTCTTTCTTTGAATTAGTTTAATGGTTTGAAGTTACAAAACATAATAAAAGGGCAGAGGCCAGACTGAGAGTGGTCCCCTGGTCCTCCAGGCTTGGGGGTTCAGTTTAGGGCTAACAACCCTGACCAGTAAAGCAACATTATTACGGAAACAGCAATGAAGAATCCTTCTACATCTGAGTGTGATGGTATTCCTGAGTCTCCACCCGGGACTTGCATGGCTGACAGTAGTGAAAACCAAGAGGAGGCTACTGACACGATGAAGGAAGCCGTGAGCGCTGCCAGAGATGGAGGAC
This sequence comes from Mobula birostris, assembly GCF_030028105.1. NCBI lineage: Eukaryota > Metazoa > Chordata > Chondrichthyes > Myliobatiformes > Myliobatidae > Mobula > Mobula birostris. Next base: position 157,740,784 of record NC_092377.1, on the reverse strand, counting down.
CTTCATTGCTGCCCTGAACACCAGCGGAGTAACGGGCAGTAAGAAATTAAGGTTAATGGTAGTTGGGATGGGGTTGTGATGGAAGTAGTTTTGAGCAGTGCTATTTGGAAGATGTACTTGCCACTGGAGAAGATTTACAAACAGCCATTACCAGAATACTATATTTTAAAGTGAGATTGATAAGGTCATATTGACAATGAATGATACTATGATGTCCCAATCCTACTTCAGCTAGTATATGCCATGTTATTAGCAATATGGCACCTGGCATTATTTACACCTCCAGTGCATGTGCATTTTGAGGGTTCCAGGGATGCTACTTATTGAAATCAATTAAGGAACATTTTTAGAGCCTCTTAAACTTCTAGGTATCTTGAACTGCACACTACATTTCAGCATGATATTAACAAAATAATCTATTATTTGTAATGTAAAAGGATATAGCGACTGGACAGAACATGAGAGCCAGATCTTGACCTTGCTTTCGAAATGCAGCCCAGTCCTTCTGAGAACCTTAATTAAGCAAACCATCCATGGTGCTGTGCTCCTTCACTGGACTTGCCTGACTTCTGTGTTCAAGCCTCTAAGACAGTGCTTGAATCCTGAAGTAGTGGATACATTTCCGGCCACCCCACTACAGGAAGGGTGTCGAGGCTTTGGAGAGGGTGCTGAAGAGGTTTATCAGGATGCTGCCTGCTTTAGAGGGCATGTGCTATCACGAGAGGTTGGATAAACTTGGGTTGCTTTCTCTGGAGCAGCGGAGGCTGAGGGGAGATCTGATAGATGTTTACAAGATTATGAGAGGCATAGGTATAGTAGGCAGTGAGTATCTGTTTTCCAGGGTTGAAATGTCTTTTAACAATTGCCATGCATTGAAACTGAGAGGAGGTGGGTTCAAAGGGGATGTGAGAGGTGAGCTTTTTACTCAGAGAGTGGTGGATGCCTAGAATGCACTGCCTGGTTTGGTGGTAGAGGCAAACACATTAGAGGTTTTTAACAGACGTTTAGATAGGCACATGAATGTGAGGAAGATGGATGGATATGGACATTGTGTAGATAGGAGGGATTAGTGTTTGGGAACTTCTGATTTGCTTTTTAGCTGGTCAGCACAACATTGTGGGCCAAATGGCCTGTTCCTGTGTAGTACTGTCCTATGTTCTAAAAGTGATGTCAGAAGAAGCATGTTACTTCTAAAGACTGACATAACTACATTGATTCTGATATTGAAAAATAAAATTTGAATTGCTTACAGGATTTTTAGATGGGAATTGTGGCACGACAGTAGCATTTTACTTTGCCATGTTTGGAGAGATGAAATGTGTTGTTGATAGTTTTCGTTGGCTTTCTCCTGAAGCTGTTGGCTGCTTGGTGGAGCTGCCCCCCCCGCCCCCCCACGTTGGCCAGTCGCCCATTCCTTGACAAGATTCTAAATGCCATCGAGCATCAGTCCGTGAAGGGTATCAAAGGCAGATTTTGCAGTCGTCGTGCGATGGCCTTTCATGGAACTTTCTAACAGAGGTCAATAGATGATGCAAGTGTTACAGCTCTGAGCGGCTTTCCCTTACTTAGTTCAGGGGAAACACGGTCCGTTGTACTGTCCCATTTACTGTCCTGTTAATAATCAACTAAATTAGATCGATTGGTGATCACAGTTTTTGAAGCATAAAGAATGTAGCTGGCTTGTGTCTACCGAATGTACAGTTTGTACTAGTATGTTCCAGAGTGGGCTCTTCCAATGTAAAAGTGGACAGTGCGCATCTGTTAAGCTTTAAGAAATTCCTTTCAGCGTACTTCATATCTTCTGAATTCTCCAAAGGTAACTGGTGTCAGAAAGATTTACCATGTGTCTGTAATAATTACTTAAATGGGAGTGGTTTAAAATCACGTTATTCAACCCAAAAACCAGAGCTAATTCCACAGAACTTAGTTCAAGTTTTCTTTTGAAAGCAACGGAAATTCTAGTTGATCACTTTAATTTCTTGTACTGTGCAATGTAAAGGAAATGGCTCATTGTACCTGATCAGCTTTGCTTTGCTGACACAGTTTGGTTCCCAAAAAAACCTTTGAACATTGGTTCACATCCTACACGTGGTCGATTGTCACTGAAGTGAGAAATGGCGAATATACTGAGAGTGACAACTTAAAACTGGCTTTCAGCTCCTTAAATTAATGCAAACAGCCATTGTTGTAGAGATTGAGTGTCAGTACTGAGACTATTTGATATTTCCACTTAAGCAGTCCAACTGGACTTGATTTACTTTCAAAACTCTTGATAACATTGCATTGATTAAATCTATTCAAATTCTCTTCAACACTAATATCACAAAGACAGGGTGGAGAAAAAAGCGTCTTTTATGTTATTCTTTTTAAAGGAAAATTGGCTATCTTCAGTGCTATATGTACATCCACAGTGGCCACTTGGTTAGGTATGTACCTAATAGAGTGGCCAGTGAGTGTATGTTCGTGGTCTACTGCTGCTGTAGCCCGTCCACTTCAAGGTTCAAGATGCTCTTCTGCACACCACTGTTGTAGCCTGTGATTATTTGAGTGACTGTCACCTTCTTGTCAGCTTGAACCAGTCTGGCCACTCTCCTCTGATCTCTCTCATTTACAAGGTTTTTTTTCCCCACTGAACTGCCGCTTACCAGATATTTTGTTTCTCCCACCATCCTCCAGAGACTGCTGTCTGTGAAAATTCCAGGAGATCAGCAGTTTCTGATATACTCAAACCACCCTGTCTGGCACCAGCAAACATTCATGGTCAAAGTCACTTAGATCACATTTCTTTCCCATTCTGATGTTTGCTCTGGACAACAACTGAACCTCTTGACCATGTCTGCATGCTTTGAGTTATTGCCACATGATTGGCTGATGAGATATTTGCATTAACGGGCAGCTGTAAAGTGGCCACCAAGCGTATATGCTGTATAAATATTGTTATCACATTAGGGGAGCTTTTCGTACACCAAATTGTTGTGATTTTAAATTACAGTAGTGATGGTGCTTAAAATTGACCATGAGTTATCTGGGGACATCTGAAAGGAGTTACGTAAATACAGAACAAGTCTCCCGGTTCCAGTGACCTATGATATTTTGTTTTCACTTCCTTCCAAGGACACCAGGTGCTCCAGTTTCCTCCTGCATCTCAAAGACATGGGGCTTGTTGATTACTTAGCCACTGTAAATTGCCCCGTGTGTAGGTGTATCGAGGTGGTAGGGGTGGAGGGAGCTGATGGAAATTTGAGAAGCGTGAAACAGGTTCACTGTAAGCAGGGCTTGATTGTCGGTATGGACTCTGGGCTGAAGGGTATGCCATTACGACTCACTCGTCTCTGTTCCAATACAGCCCGCGGCTGTATTTGCAAACCCTCAAAAATAATGACTCACCGAGGGACCCCCCCCCCCCCCACACTCTGAGCTGAATATCATTGCCAGCTTCCCAAACAATTGCAGATCACAATGTAGTGAATGTTTCTGGTTGGTAGACAGTGAAAGAAACTGTGTACTATCAAGTCAATAAATAAAGCAATCTGTTGAACTTGGGAATACTCAGCTACAACTGAAACATATTTCAGTTCCTTGGACTATCAATCTAATGGCTTTTCTGTCTGACAATTTAGGACCAGTTTCATTCAGTAACCCAATGCCCACCAGGATTAAAACTACCCAAACTCATCATACAGAGATTATATGTATTTTTATTCCACAGTCTAGTTTGTTTTTAAACCTAGTTTCATATAGCTTTTTAAACAAATATTTGCACTGAGCAACTGTACGGCAGTTGTTAAATATGTTTTATTAAAATAGTTAATTTGAAAAGTCTATCCTGTACAGTTTTCATTGTTTCTATTCAATAGGAGATGCAATGAGAGCTTCTTGGATCCCTATTTTTATGTCACCTGTGTCAATGAATTAGAAAATTAAGAGCTACTGTTTCCTATAATTGTCAAGATAATTCTAGCCTCTGAGATGTGCCCTCTGACGTTCACATGAGACTTCTTACTCCCATTGTGACGATCTTGCTGAATAATAACCCAGGATTAATTGGGGAGCAATTACCAAGGCATTCTGTACACAACTTTTTTTTTGCGCCTGGAACTATGAATGGGCGTGTGAGGATTTATTTACAACGGTGCTCAGTTTCCATTTATGTGCTGTTGTGTTGCAGTCTTGTTCTTAATTGGTCACAAGTGAGGTAACAATTTTAAATGCCACCTCTCGCCCAAGCTGATGTAGTTTGGTTGATTCGACACTGGGCTAAGCACATGAAGCTCTCAATTGACCCTCGAAGAAGGTGTTTCAAAATCGTCAACAGATGTAAATGAGTTATTGTCAAACATGGATTTCCAGTTCCTGATTTCTGTTTGCTTAAAAGAAATAGTTTAAGAAGCTGTATTCTTTTGCAACATTACCTGCCGGTTGTTACTTTGATGGTTCAGTGACCCATGTTCTTAAGGTTTTCTTCTTGTACGTAAATCCAAAACCGATTCTTTAATCATTTGCCTGTTCACTAATTGCCCCTTTGTGTTGATTTGTCTCATATCTTAACTCATTTTTAAAGCTCTCTAATGATCTAAAGACCAAATAATAATCCTAGTTTTTTGTTTTTATCACTGTTTGAAAACTTGGTGAACTGAAGGCTCTGGGGAACTGACAAAGAGGAGTTGAGGCCTGGGACCAATCGGCCATGATTTTATTGACCAGTAGGGCAGGATTGAGGGGCCAGCTGGCTTGTGACTGATTTCAACAATGATTTAGGTTTTCGCAAACAAAATTTTATTTTTTATGCTTAAGAATAACTATAACAACTCATTAATTGTACTCCCACCGAACACAAAAAGTGAGGTAACAGAACTTCACGTGCCTAAGTCATCACGTCAGACTGGCCTCTTAAAGTGAACCCGATCTCAATGTTGGTGGTTATGAATTATGTACGTTTCCACCAATTTCATTTGTATGGAGGACCTTTCATGCAAGGATTTCTATCATAAGACCATAAGATATAGGAGAAGAATTAGGCCATTCAGCTCAACAAGTCTGCTCCACCATTCCATCATGGCTGACTTATTGTCCCTCTCAAACCCTTCTCCTGCCTTCTCCTTGTAACCCTTGATACCCTCACTGATCAAGAAATTAATCAACTTTTGCTTTAAATATAGCCAAAGACTTGGCCTTCACAGCTGCCTGTGGCAATGAACTCCACAGATTTGCCACTCTCTGGTTAAAGAAATTCTTCTTCATCTCTGTTCTAAGGGGACATCCCTCTGTTCTCAGACGATGCACTCTGGTCCTAGAATCCCCCACTATTGGAAACATCCGCTCCACATCCACTCTATCTAGGCATTTCAATATTCAATAGGTTTCAATAAGATCCCCCCTTCCCCCCCTTCATTCTTCTAAACTCCTGCGAGTAAAGTCATCAAATGCTCCTCATACATTAACCCTTTCAATCCCAGAATTATTCCCATGAACCTCCCCTGCTGCCTTTCCAATGCCAGCACATCATCTTTTAGATAAGGGGCCCAAAACTGCTCAAAATACTCCCAAGTTCCTTATAAATATTAAAATCATAAAGTTCTACTGTCTACTGTTAAATAAAAAGATACTGATTTATGGGTAGGGGAGGGTGTTTATTAACTTTCTACTGACTTTTGACTTCACTACCCTATCATTTTGTTGTATAGTTTCTCTGGATCTAAATGGTTAAATGCAGCACTCATTTAGAGAGGACAAGTTGGTTTGTGCTGAATCTAGTTGATACCATAACAGCGGTACTACGATTGGGCCCAAACCCTCTGGGCAAAGGACGAGGAATTCCTGTTTTCAATCACAGTCCCTCTTTACCAGCCGGTGGTGTAGTGGCATCAGCACAGGACTTTGAGGTGAGTGGTCCCGGGTTCAAATCCAGCCAGCTCCTTGCACGCTTTCCATCTGTGCTCGGCCCTGTAAAAAACAGGCAAATGCAAAGGAAGCACCAAGGTTGCTACCCAAGGCGAGGAAAAATGGAAAAGGAACCACTGTCTCTTGACTTCACCTAGAAGGTGCTTGAACAGAGGGAAATGGGCAGTTTTTTAAATAAAAAAAAGAACACAGGAGGGGTTGAGGTGAAGCCGAAGAAATAATCAGAAAAGGGTTAAATCAAACAGCAAGGGGGGAGGTGAAGATTCAGTGTTCCCCAGTTGTAGGGCAGTATTCTCAGCTTAGGGAGCACGTGTACGATTACACTAGTAATTAATAAAGGTGACAGATGCTTGCACTCGCACAGTGCAATGGGACTCCGACATCTGTCACCTAATTTGCAGTTGAGGTAAACGTGGTTACTTAATCGACTTTATTAACTCTCTCAAAGCAGAATATTTATTATGCGTGACCCTCTTTTCATTAATAAATGCATTAAATCAGTTGCCATCCCTCGCTGTATTTGCGCCTTTTCTCAGTGCCCTTGCGCTATCAAAATAGTCATTGTGCACGCCTTTACAACTTTCTTAAGCCCTCCTAATTTGTTGCTATAGATTTCACAAGGGAATAGACAGGAGAAATAAGACTCCAAAGAGGATTTGTTGACTAGAAATAATGTACATTTCTGGTTCTGGGTGTGAGCTGTTGTTTTGTTGGGCAAAATATGCAGCCATGTTAATTTGAGCGTGCAAATTAGGAGCAGATGTTACCCTCGGCCCCTCAAGCTTGCTCTGGTATTCAATAAGATCATGGTCAATCTAAGTATAAAATCAGCTCTGCATTTCGGTAATCTTTAAATTCCACCCCCCCACCCCACACTCCCTACACTTGCTTCCCAAGAACCGATCTTCTTCCCTCGTAAAAAATACCTAGGGCAGCGCGGTAATGCAGCATGACTCTTTACAGCGCTGGTGACCAGGGGTTCAATTCCCACCTCCATTCTCAACGTGACTGCGTGATTTTCCTCTGGGTGGACTGGTTTATCCCACATCCCAAAGACGCGCGGGTTAGAAGGTTAATTGATCACATGGGTGTAATTGGGTGGTGTGGGCTTGCCCCAGAAGGGCCTGTTACCGTGCTGTATCTCTAAATAAAAATAATAAAAATGCTTCCACCCCATGCTGAGGCGAAGCGACAAAGATACATGACCTTAATAAAAAATATTACCCAATCTTTGCATATAATGGGTGACTCTTTAATTTTAACTAGTAACTCCTAGTTCTAGATTCTCCCACAAGAACATCCCATCCAGCATTGACTAGATGGGCTGAAGGGCTTGTTCCTAAGCTGTAATGCTCTATGTCTCGAGCGTTACAGGGGTTCCCAACCCGGGATCCACGGACACTTTGCTTAATGGTATTGGTCAATGGCATAAAAAAGGTTGGCGAACCCTGCTCTAAGAGGAAACATCACATTCATCCCATCAAGATCTCTAGGGATCATATATCTTTTAGTCTTTTAATTGTCACTGTTCCCTTTCTTAAAAATTAGGAGTCTTTATCTGCTTACCCTCTCCTGCAAGACAAGCCACCCATTCCAGTTATCGGTCCAGTAAACCTCAGTTCAAATCTCTTCTTGGTAAAGAGTCTTGTATTGAACAGAACACTCCATCTACACTCAGTAGCCACTTATCTGGTTTCCCCTGTACCTAATAAAGTGGCAACTGAAAGTATTGACGTGGTCTTCTCTTGTTGCATCTGATCTACTTCAAGGTTTGATATGTTGTGCATTCAGAGATGCTCTTCTGCACACCACTGTTGTAACGTGGTTATTTGAGTTACTGTCACCTCCCTGTCAGCTTGAACCAGTCTGACCATTCTCCTGTCATTAACAAGGCATTTTCACCGCTGAAATGCTGCTCTGTTTTTTTTTCTTTTTCACACCATTCTCTGTAAACTCTAGAGATTGTGTATGAAAATCCCAGAAGATCAGCAGTTTCTGAGATACTCGTCAACCTGTCTGGCACCAACAATCATTCCACAGTCAAAGTCACTTGGGTCACATTTCTTCCCCATTCTGAAGTTTGGTCTGAACAACTGAACCTCTTGACCATGTCCACATGCTTTAATGCATTGAGTTGCTGCCACACGCTTGGCTGATTAGATAGTTGGATTAAAAAGCAGGTGTACAGGTGTACCTAATAAAGTGGGCACTGAGTGTATAGTCTCATCAATGCTTTGTAAAACTGGAGCATAATACTTACTCTTGGATACTTCTCCCTCTGCAATAAACAATAAGATTCTCCTAACTATCCTGATTATTTGGCACCTGTAGGTCTTTCACCTGGGCATTCAGCTCCCTCTGCATCTTTGCAACCTCTCAGCATCTAATAATATTCTTTCTGCGCCCCCCCCCCCGACAAAACACACAATTCCTACATAATGCTGCTTTTCCAGATCTTTGCTTGTTCACTTAACCTCCCCTTGTCACCTTGGGGGTCATCTTCAAAACAGTACAAAACCAGGGCTGAGAAATATGAATGAGACAACCAATCACCATAAGACCATAAGTTATAGGAGCAGAATTAGGCCATTTTGTCCATTGAGTCTCCTCCACCATTCATCATGGCTGATTCATTATCTCTCTCAGCCCCAATCTTTTGCCTCTTCTAGTATCCCTGCATGCCCTGACTAATCAACAATCTATTAATCTCAGCCTCAAACATAAGTAAAGACTGGGCCTCCGCAGCTGCCTGTAACAATGAATTCCACAGATTCACCACTCTCTGGCTAAAGAAATTCCTCCTCATCTCTGTTTTAAAAGGACGCCTCTCTAATCTGAGGCTGTGTCCTGTGGTCCTAGACTCTCCCACCATAGAAAGCATCCTCTCCACATCTACTCTTATCAAGGCCTTTCACCATTTGATAGGTTTCAATTGTGTCTCCCATCATTTTTCTGAATTCTAGTGAGTGCAGGTTTAGTGCCATCAAAAGCTCTTCATATGTCACTCGATGGTTGAAGTAGAAATGTTCAGAACATTGCCAATTCAGAGTTAATGAAATGAGGTCTTCAATGTTCCACTTGAACCAAAGGGATAAGGTCTTAATTTGTAAGATATGATTTTCACTTAGGGTGGTGGGGTGAAGCTACATCTCTATCAAAGGAGGTGTAAGGTGCTCCTTTCCTCTGCTAGCCTGCATGTCACCCTTGGGCAAGGTGTAGCACCTGCTTAGCTCCATGATCAGGCTCACGTGAAGCACTGGGACAGGTGGTGGATGGTCGTATGAGCAGCCAGTGCATATCACAAGTCCTGGTTATGCAACCACGGACACAAGGCGACAATCTCTGAAGAGTATTGATAATGGCTGTAGGTCACCCGTCTTGTTAAGATACTGCCAGAAGAAGGTAATGGCAAACCACTTGTGTCGAAAAATTTGCCAAGTACAATCTTGATCATGGACAGACCTTGATCACCTATGTCTTACGGCATGGCACATAATGAACAAGTGAACAATTTTCACATTACCGCTGCCGCAGAGAGTGTTGGAGATCCCATTTTTTACCAGCCTTATGGTGTAGGTAGAGTATCTGATGAAACTGACCTGACTTTGTGGACTAGGTATAAATTGACCAAAATATCTCAAATAGCTGTTCTGCCATTGAAGTTATCCCTCACTGCTGTACTGCAAAGGCTGATGTATGATATTAATTGGCAGATGAAGAGAAACATGGCAAGAAGACAAGGAATTCTGAAGATGGAGGTGGGATACTAGATCACCCAGAGCAACAAGCAATCTGCTGCAGGAAACTCAGCGGTCCAAGCAGCCTCTGTGCGAGGAAAGGAGCTGTCAACGTTTCAGGTTGAAACCCTGTATCAGGACTCGTGTACAATCTCAGCAATTACTTTCCTCTGCCAGATGTTGCTCAAGCCCTGCTGAGTTCCTCCAACAGATTGTGTTTGCTCCGGGTCTCAGCATCTGTTGTCTCTTGTGTTTCCAAAAACCATAGAGCAACTTAATGACCCGAAACCTTTCTGTTGAAAGATCAACTACCCGAAATATCAATTCTCTCTTTCTTCACAGCTGCTACCAGATCTGCCAAGGGTCTCCAGCATTTCTGGCATTTGCAATATTTTGCTTTTAATTGATCATAACAACATAGCACGACATTATCTGACAGAGTCATCCTGCACAGAAACAGGCAGCTTGATCCAACTGGTCCATGCCGACCAAGACTTCCCACTCAAAATAATCCTATTTGCCAGCATTTTGTCCATATCCCTCAAAACCAGGGGTCCCCAAGCTGGGGTCCACAGACCCCTTGGTTAATGGTAGGGGTCCATATCATAAAAAATGTAGGGAACCCCTATTCTAAGCCTTTCCAATGCATGTCCCTGTCCAACTATCTTTCAGATGTTGTTATGGTATTTGCTTCAGCCACTTACTGCAGCAGCTGATCTACATGGATAATATCCTTTGTGTAAAAGGTTGCCCCTCACCTTCAGCCTATGCCCTCTGGTTCTTGATACCCCAATTCTGGAGAGGGTGAGGAGGGGGCTTTCACTCTGTCTAGGTAACCAGGAAATCTAACCTTTTTTAAGGAGGAGGAGGGAGGAGAGGATGGCGGTGTGACGCAGTGCGCGCAGCCGTTCCGAATGATATCATATGTGTAACTAGGGGGCCGTGCACAATCCAGATTTGATGGAGACAGCCATGAGAAGCGCAGAGGAACATCTGGAGTAACTTCTGAAATGCCTTCTTTGCTGCCGCTGCTACTGTGCGATCGAGAATCTCCGGAGACAAAGGCCCTAAATCTTCAGCTTTGCGTATCGCCTGTTGCCGGGGCCGGGATCGAAGCACTCAGCAGAGATGGTGCTCGGTGCTCAGTGTCAAATAGGTGGTTGGAGGCTGGGAGTATTTCGGACGGACTCGGAGTTAGACTGTGATCGGATGCTTCCAGGGTGCTGCACCGGCAAGTTGGCGGCGCTGGAGGTTTACCGTCTGCGTGAGATGATTGGACTTCCGCGAGACTTTGAGACTTTTACTGTGCCATGGTCTGTTCTTATCAAATTACGGTATTGCTTTGCACTGTTGTAACTATATGTTATAATTATGCAGTTTTTGTTAGTTTTTAAGTCGGTTTGTCATGTGTTTTCGTGATATCATTCTGGAAAAACATTTTATCATTTCTTAATGCATGCATTATTAAATGACAATAAAAGGGGACTGCGTGTCCTCATAATCATAATAAATAAATAAATCATAACTTTATCTTCCCTGAAGGTATCAATTTCTTACTGAGCAACACATTACTATCATCATTATGTATTGTGTCGTATGACCATGATTGTTTTTGGCAAAATTTTCTATGGAAGTGATTTGCCATTGCTTTCTTCTGGGCAGTACCTTTAGAAGATAGGTGACCTCAGCCATTATCAATATTTTCAGGGATTGTCTGCCTGGCATCAGTGCTGTCATAATCAGGACTCATGATGTCTATTAAGCTTCGCGTGACCCTGATTGAGTGCCTAAACAGGTGCCCGAAGGTGACCTGCGGGCTAGCAGAGTGAAGGAGCATGTTACGCCTCCTTTGGTAGAGATGTATCTCCACCCCGTCACCCGCGGGCAGTAAATATTGGAAAACCACTTGCCTGTTGAGAGTTGCCAGGCCACTTGAAGATGAAGAAAAGACCTGACATTTGCAAGCAATTTGTAGGACAGTGAATGTGATTTGACAAAACAGCGTGAGTTTAATATTCTCGCTCTCTCCAGCTCAGCAGTAATAAAGCTAATTGGAGTTTCTAACCCTCCATCCTGAGATCAAACAGCTTGATCCAGACAGGGAATGGAACAGGAGACCCGTGGCATGCCACATTGGAAAATACATCACCCACCATCTTGCTGAATGTGCCTCATATTATTTATGTACAATAAGTTGCACATAATGAAGTTTGGTCTCAAATCTGTATGCATATGTTAATCTTAATGTAAATTTAAACGGTGAAGATTCCTGAATGATAACAGACCTTCAGGGAATCTCAAGGCACCTTATTAACTGTTGGGTTGCTGCCCACACCCTTTGCAGCTCTGGCATTGGGTCCCCTTGTTGTTGTTGTGCCGTTTCGCGCCTCGAGGCACATCAGGCAGCATTTTCCTTTGCCGTTTCCTTAACATTTGTCTGTTTTTTACGAGGTTGATTTGCTGACTCAACGCTCACTTTGGCGTACGAGAGGACGGTTGGATTGCATTTGCCTCGAAGTCCGGTGCTGATGGCACTACACCACCGGCTGGCTATGGGGTCCCCTTGGGAAGATGGTTTTCGTTTCCTGTCTTGATCCCATTACATTAAACACGTCTTATTTGCTAAAATTATTCAGATTCCTCTTAGGACACCCAACCTTTTTCAGTATAGGTAATGGTGTTCAGCATTTGGGACATGTTGTAGGGATATTTGTGTAAGGGGGTTTCGTCTCTTATGTTACTGCGTAGGCTAATTAAAATGGCTTCTTTGTTATGTTATACTTGGGAATGCTTCTTTGTTATGTTAAACGCTGGGAAAGTTTTTTGCGCGAGCAGCTTGTTTTGGGTTAGGAGTGTGATAAGAATATGTTACGAACCAATTGGGATAGTTGTTATGTTTTTGGTATATTTGAAGATATTGTATGCTTGGGGTTTTGGGGCAGAAGGCGGGAGAGAGAGGCAGAGGATGGACCAGGTGCTGTGATGTCCGCTAACGGGGTCAGAACCCAAGGAGGGCGTTCGGCGAGGAGAGGAGATGGAGACGGACTCATGTGGAGCGTCTGGTCGACCACCGTTGTTGGTCCCAGGCGGCCGGTCAAGGTGGTCCGAGGGGTCGCAGGGTGAAGAAGAAGGGTCCTGAGCTCCAACTGTTTGTGCATGAAGAGATTGAACTTTGATAAGTGTGGCACCTTTTATTTTCCTTTTATATTTTATTCTCTTTTAATCATATAGTTCTAGTAATATCTATAAACTGTAAATCATTTAATTGTATCTGGTGTATTGTCTGTTATTTGGGCGGGGTGGGGTACATCACACAGCATCCACACAAACTGATTATCCAGTTTGGCGGGGCCGAGGGCTGTTTCCCCAGAAGACAGCGAGCCAAGCGACCCTGAAGGTGGCCGGGGTGGGGGGGCTACATTTGCAATGCATTGTTAAATAACAGTGGTTTGAAATGCAGTAATGATGAAAGGTACTGGGAAATATTCTTTTGGGCAGAAGATGAGTAATAGAAGGAAGAGGGTTTTGAAGATGGATTGTTGCAGCTTAGATTCAGATTTTCAGATTAGCATGTATGTATATTTCATTATGTACCATGTCGAATGATGTGGATGATCTTGACCATGATTGTTCTCGACAAATTTTTCTACCAAAGTGGTTTGCCGTCGCTTTCTTCTGGGCAGTGCCATTACAAGATGGGTGACCCCAGCCATTACCAATATTCTTCAGAGATTGTCTGCCTGGTGTCAGTGGTCGCATAACCAGGACTTGTGATATGCACCAACTGCTCAGACCACCATCAACCACCTGCTCCCATGGCTTCAAGTGACTCTGATCGGGGGCTAAGCAGGTGCTACACCTCGCCCAAGGGTGACCTGCAGGCTAGTGAATGGAAGGAGCACCTTTGTAGAGATGTATCTCTACCCTGCCACCCAATGCCTTGAAAAAGTACCCAGCCCATGAACCTTTGTTCACATAAATGAGTTTTACAACCATGGATTTTGACTAATTTAACTGAGAATATTTACTTGTGAATATCATGCTCCTTTTTATCTTACAGGAAGAATTATAAAACATGAAAACCTAAAAATTCAAAACTGAAAATGTCAGCAGTTCAAAAGTATTCATCTCCCTTTGCTCAGTACTTAGTTGAACCACCTCTCTCAGCTACGATAGACAATAATCTTTTTGGATGAGGATTGCATAACGTGCTGGAGTAAGATTTGTCCATTCCTCCTTACAGAACTGTTCAAGCTGGTCCTGGTAGGTTGGGGAGCAGTGGTGGACAGATATCTTGAGGTCTTGCCAGAGATGTTTGATCAGGTTAAGGTCAGCACTCTGACTGCAACACTCAAGAACATCAATCTTCTTCATTAGAAGCCACTCCACGGTTGCTCTGTCAGTGTGCTTTGGGTCATTGTCCTACTGAGGACCAACTTCCTCCCCAGTTTAAGCTTTCTTGCAGAGGTTAGCAGATATTTTTCCAGGATCTTCTAGTATTTAGCAGCATTCATCTTCCCATCAACCCTGAGCAGATTCTGAAAGGTATCCCGTTAGCATGATGCCACTACCACCATGCTTTACCGTAGGGATGGTGTCACCAGCTGATGCACAGTATTAGATTTATGCCACACGTACCACCTAGAGTTGAGGCCAAAAAGTTCCACTTTAGTCTCATCTGACCACATGACCTTCTTCCACCTCTTTACCATATCTTCTAAGTGACATTTTGCAAAGTTTTTATGGGCAAGGATATGCTTTTATTTAGATAGTGCTTCTTCCTTGCCACTCTTCCATAAACACCCTATTTGTACAAGGCCTTAGAGATTGCGGAGCCATAAACTTCACCTCCAGTTGTAGCCACTGACTTCTGCAGCTCACTCAGAGTGAGTGTTGGTGTCACAGTAGCCTCTCTTACAAGTGACATTCTTCTCCGATTAAGTTTAGAGGGGTGGGTCTGATCTAGGTGGTGTGGCTGTGGTTTCATATTTTTCCCACTTTTTCACAATGGACAGAACTGAGCTTTGAGGTATGTTTAGTGCCTTTGAAGTGGTCTTGTACCCTCCCCAGATTTTTGCTTCTCTATTATCATTTCCCTGACTTGTCTTGAATGCTCTTTTGTCTTCATTTTGGTTTGGTCTGTTGAAAATCTACCATACTGTTGGACCTTATAGAGAGGGGGAGATACTTGTTCTTAGGAATTCATTGAAAGCAGATGATCGTCCGATCTTCTTAATCAACAAATTGGGTAAGTTGGAAAGGTAACATACAGAATTGCTCCTGAGGAAAGTTAGCATAGTAGTTGCAAGGGGTATGCAGTAAGCACAACAGGTCCACAGTAGATGCCATTTCATTGGCTCTTTACTCAACCCTGGAACAGCTGGACAGCAAAGGTGCAAACATCTGGATGGTCTTTATCAACTACAGCTTGATATTCAATACCATCATCCCTTAAAAACTAATCAATTAGCTTCAAGAACTTGGCCTCAGTACCTCCTTGTGCTATTGGATCCTCAATTTCCTTACTTGCACTTCCCAGTCAGTTCGGATTGGCAACATCTCCTCCACAATCTAAATCAGCACAAGTGTGGCTAGGCATAGCTCAAATACCATCAATAAATTTGCTGACGATACAATCATTACTGGTAGAATCTTAGGTGGTGACAAGAGGGTGTACAGAAGTGAGATATGCCAACTATTGGAATGGTGCCACAGCAACAACCTGGCACTCAACGTCAGTAAGATGAAAGAGCTGATTGTGGACTGCAGGAGGGGTAAAATGAAGGAACACATACCAATCCTCATAGAGATCAGAAGTGGAGAGAGTGAGCAGCTTCAAGTTCCTGGGTGTCATGATCTCTGTGGATCTAACCTGGTCCCAACACATCGATGTAGTTATAAAGAAGGCAAGACAGCAGCTATACTTTATTAGGAGTTTGAAGAGATTTGGCATGTCAACAAATACATTCAAAAACTTCTATAGATGTACCGTGGAGAGCATTCTGACAGGCTGCATCACTGTCTGGTATGGAGGGGCTACTGCACAGGACCGAAAGAAGCTGCAGGAGGTTGTAAATCTAGTCAGCTCCATCTTGGACACTAGCCTACAAAGTACCCAGGACATCTTCAGGGAGCAGTGTCTCAGAAAAGCAGCGGCATTTATTTAGGACCTCCGGCACCCAGGGCATGCCCTTTTCTCACTGTTACCATCAGGTAGGAGGTACAGAATCCCGAAGGCACACACTCAGCGATTCAGGAACAGCATCTTCCCCTCTGCCATCCGATTCCTAAATGGACATTAAAGCTTTGGACACTACCTCACTTTAAAAAAAAAATACTGTATTTCTGTTTTTGCACATTTTTAAAATCTATTCAATATGCATTATTGATTTACTTGTTTATTTATTATTATTATTTTTCTTTGCTAGATTACGTATTGCATTGAACTGCTGCTGCTAAGTTAACAAATTTCACGTCACATGCCAGTGATAATAAACCTGATTCTGAAGTGCACAGCTGTGTGATTGGCCCCCTGCTCCACTTGCTTTGCATTTATGACTGTGTGGCTCCAATGCCATATTCAAATTTGCTGATGACACCACTGTCGTAGGCCAGATCAAAGATGGTGACAAATCAGTACATAGGAGGGAGACTGAAAATCTGGCTGAGAGGTGCCAACCTCTTACTCGGTGTCAGTAAGACCAAGGAGCTGATTATTGACTTCAGGAGAAGGAAACTGGAGATCCATGAGTCAGTCCTCATTAGAGGATCAGAGGTGGAAAGAGTCAGCAACTGGTGTTATCATTTCAGAGGCCCTGTCCTAGGCCCAGCATAGATTAAGTGCAATTATGAAGAAATCACGGCAGCACCTCTACTTTTTTAGGAGTTTTCAAAGA
Source organism: Mobula birostris (assembly GCF_030028105.1). Lineage (NCBI taxonomy): Eukaryota > Metazoa > Chordata > Chondrichthyes > Myliobatiformes > Myliobatidae > Mobula > Mobula birostris. The sequence goes on along the minus strand of NC_092377.1, from coordinate 157,724,250 downwards.
TTCAGCATGACATCAAAAACTTTGACAAACTTCTATAGATGTGTGGTGGAGAGTATATTGACTGGCTGCATCACAGCCTGGTATGGAAACACCAATGCCCTTGTATGGAAAATCTCACAGAAAGTAGTGCATAGGGCCCAGTTCATCATGAGTAAAGCCTTCCCCACCAGTGAGCACAACCACATGAAACACTGTCACAGGAGAGCAGCATCCGTCATCTGGGACCCCCACCACCCAGGTCATGCTCTCTTCTCTTCCTGCCATCAGGAAGAAGGAACAGGAGCCTCAGGACTCTCGTCACCAGGTTCAGGAACAGTTATTACCCCTCAACCATCAAACCCCTGACCAATGGGGATACTTCACGCAGCTTCATTTGCCCCATCATTGAAATGTTCCCACAACCTATGAACTCACTTTCAAAGACTCTCATCTGGTGTTCTCTATATTTATTGCTTATTTATATATTATTTTTATGTCATTCTTTTTGCATTTGCACAGTGTTTGAATGCCTAAGTTGGTGCAGTCTTTCATTGATTTGATTATGGTTATTAACTTGTTATGGACTTCAGGTTCACTCAGGTTCATTTATTTATTATCAAAGTATACAGCTCTGAAATTCTTTTTCTCCAGGTAGCCATGAAACCGAGAAAGAAAAGAATCGATCATCAATCTCCAAATCCCATTCCCCCACACAAAAAAATGAGAAAGATCAGGCGAAAAACACATTATATAAAAAACTATAAGACTGGAAAAAAAAGTCTATAGTCCAAGTCCACATCCAAAACAGAGAAAACCTGGGCAACGCTCTTCGGGCACAGCGGCAGGCTCTCCCCTCTCCATAGCAGAGGGGTCAAAAGGCTTGATTGAGTATGTCTGTGGAATGCTCTGTCCGTGCGTATAGTTAAGGTGGAAGTTTCCTGATCAGCCAGGGCATCAAAAGATATGGCGAGAAGGTAGGTGTATGGGGTTGGGTGGGATCTGTTGATTGGCCACGATGGAATGGCGGAGCAAACTCGATGGGCTGGATGGCCTAATTCTGCTCCTATGTCTTATGGTCTTATGCAAGAAAATGAATCTCAGAGTTGTATATGGTGACATATATGTACTTTGACGATAAATTTACTTTGAACTTTGTAATTTGAATTTTGAAGTATTAGTATTGGTGAGCTTTCTTGGCAATGACGTCATTGCATGCTTACATTACTTAAATGTTGATTATTTTGTGTAAACCATTATGCCATATTGTTCAATGCATTTTAAGGCTATGCTATCAATGGTTCATATACTCAGTGGCCACTTCATTAGGTGCAAATAACTAATCAGCTAATAACGTGGCAGCAGCTGATTGCATAAAAGCATGCAGACATGGTCATGAGGTTCAGTTGTTGTTCAGACCAAACGTCAGAACAGGGAAGAAATATTGTCGGATTGACTTTGAGTGTGGAACGGGGTGGTTTGAGCACCTCAGAACCTGCTGATCTCCTGTGATTTTCATGCACAACAGTCTCTAGAGTTTACAGAGAATGGTGTGAAAAACAAGAGAAGAACATCCAGTGAGGAACAGTTCTGTGGATGAAATTGCCTTGTTAATGAGAGAGGTGAGCGGGGAATGGCCAGACTGGTTTAAGCTGCCAGAAAGGTGACAGTAACTCAAATAACCACACATTATAATAGTGGTGTGCAGAAGAGCATCTCTGAACGTACAACACATTGAACCTTCAAGTGGATGGGCTACAGCAGCAGAAGGCAACATGGAATTTCACTCCTGTAACTAATAAAGTGGCCGCTGAGTGTAGAATTTGAGGTTACAAAGAAGCGTGCTTGAAAGTCAAGTGATTTGATTGTACGCATGGCCAGTTATTATCATTCCATTGGCTTGTTTGAAGCACTTGGCTCATGTAGACTGACAGCAGTTCATAAGTGATTCTTTACTGTTGAAAGGAACAGGGGTTTGGCTTATAGTTACAGAAAACAAGGTCAATCAAAAGGGTGATGTTAAGTGAGAAAATTTTTAGTCCACCTGGCAAGTTGCTGGTTAATGGGCTGAAAGAGCCGCCATTGGAATTTTCAGCAATAAAATGCCTTCATCTTCAAGTTGACACTGGGAGCAGCATAGCCTGTGATTTATATCTCAGTAATAAAGGTTTGATATGGCAGATTTATTGCTGGTGCAATGTTCCTCTAGGTTTCAGTACATAAAGTCAAGTAAAACCAGACCGAGTTTTGTGAACCTGCTAGCACTCAAGGAGTCTCGTTACACAGCGTGTTTCTGCACAAATCTTTATTGTCTTTCAGGAATGACAAGTCTAGTAGCTCAAGTTACATTAATCAATGTTATAGTTACCATGTTATTACATAGGGTGGCTATAGCACCTTTGCTTTTTTAATGTTCTTGGAGGCCACTTTATTAGGCGCACCTCTACACCTCTCATTAATGGAAATATCTCATCTGCCAATCATATGGCAGCAACTCAATCAGGTTCAAATTCAAGTTTATTGTCATTCAGCCATTTCGTGTATACTGCCAAATGAAACAAGGTGCACAATGAGGTACATATCACTCACTCACTGTCTCTCTCTCTCTCTCTCTCTCTCACACACACACACACACACACACACACACACACACACACACACATGTTGCCTCAAATAAATTAACAAATAATAAGTGGCACTGATGACACAAGTTACAAAGTAGACAGCATAATGCTACTGGTGCTTCAAGTGTGATGGCAGCAGGGTGCTCAGTAGTCTCATGGCCTGGGGGAAGAAGCTGTTTTCCATTCTAACAGACCTTGTCCTGATGCTATGGTACCTCCTGTCCAATGGTAGGGGTCTAAGAGATTGTCAATGAGCTGTGTAATAATGCTGAGGGCCAATGCACGCCGACATGGTCAAGGGTTTCACTTGTTTTTGAAACCGAACGTCAGCATTGGGAAGAAATGTAGGCTAAGTGACATTGACCATGAAATAATTGTTGGTGCCAGATGGGGTGGTTTGAGTATCTCAGAAACTGCTGATCTCCTGGGATTTTCATGCACAACTGTCTCTAGAGTTTAAAGAGGGTGGAGTGAAAAGTAAAGAGCAGTTCTGTTGGTGAAAGTGCCTTGTTAATGAGGGAGGTCAGAGGAGAATGGCCAGACTGGTTCAAGCTGGCAGGTAGGCGACATTAACTCAAATAACCAAGTGTTACTACAGTGGTGTGCAGAAGAGCATCTCTGAATGCACAACACGTTGAAATTTGAAGTGGATGGGCTACAGCAGCAGAAGACCACGACCACACACACAGTGTCAACTTTATTAAGAAGTTCCTAATAAAGTGGCCACTGAGTGTAGTTGGCTTCTGACGTCAATATCTGTCCGTTGCAGGACCAAGGTTCTCTGTGAACTGCATTCAACTGACACCTTCTACATCCATTCTTAACGTGCTATCTTCATTGGATGCTATTTCACTCTGGGTATTACTTATGCAGAACCCTGTATCTATACATTGCCTGGGATAACAGAGGGTGACTGGCAACGGAAGCTGTAATTGGTTCTGTTCTACTTGGATCAGACTACCTTAATGAAATTGTCTCTTTAGACATTACCTATACTCATGCCCTTCTACAGGTGTGCAGTAGAAAGCATCCTAACAAGATGCATTACTGCACGGTTGTGAACAGGAAGGCTCTGCAACGTGTAGTCAAAACTGTCCCATGCATCACCGGCACCTGCCGACCAGTATATACAAAAAGGTCAGTAGTATCGTGAAGGATCCCACCACCCTGCTCATGGACTGTCTTTCCCACTCCCAGCAGGGGGGAGGCTGTATAGCATTCACGTCTGGACCACCAGAGTGAAAAACAGTTACTTTCCCCAAGCAGTGAGGCTGATCAACACCTTCGCCCATGAACCCACCCCTTCACAACCCCCACCACCACTACTTTATCGTTTCTTGCCAGAGTCACCTTATCTACAGACTCTCCTGTGCCCCAAGTCAATTTATGGACATACAATCTATGTATATAAGCTTGCTTTTGTATTTGTATTTATTGTGGTTTTTTTATTATGATTGTTTTCTTTATCTTACTTTTTCCCTTTCTGTGCTGCATTGGCTCCAGACTAACAATTATTTTGTTCTCCTTTACACTTGCAATAATATTTTAAAAATCTTCTATCTTTTTTTCAGGTTCTGTGAGTTTGAAAAGTTGGGAGCAACTTTGTGAGTTTATAGTAGAGTTGAGACTTAGATTTATTTATCACACCTTACCAGAGTTCTTTCTTTCTTTTTTAATATTTGCAAGATTTGTCCTCTTGTTGCACATTGGAGGTTTGTCAGTCTCTCCTTAAGTATAGTTTTTCATAATTCTATTGTATTTTCTTATTTTCCTGTAAATGTCTGCAAGAAAATCAATCTCAAGGTAGTATATCATGACTTGCACACCCTTCGATAATATATTAGAAATTTGGACACGTACAGGGAAGCATACAGTGAAATGCATCATTTGCAGGAGCATCAACACACCTAATAATGTGCTTATGGCAGCCTGCAAGTGTAGTCACACATTCTGGTACCAACACAGCATACCCACAATGCTCGGCAGAACATCACAGAACAACAACAACAAAACAAGCTCCATTCCTCCCTCCTACCCAACCATGCATACGGACAGTCCCGCAACTCCAGGACAGGCCTCCCCGTCTCCCGTCTCCAGGCTTTGATCCTTGGGCTTCAACTTCTGGACTTCCAATCAACCTTTGGGCTTTCATCTTCGGTATTGATGCTTCCGAGTAGCCAATGATGGGACCCCCCACTCACACGGTGAATCCAGTCCCGGGACCCACCAGCCTAGGACAGCCCGACATCCACGACTGGGACTGCCCAAGATCCACCATCTACTTTAGCCAGAGGTTGGTGAATCTGTGGAATTCATCACCACAGACGGCTGTGGAGGCCAAGTAATTGATCGGTTCTTAATTAGTCAGGCATCAAAGGGTACAGGAAGAAGGCAGGAGAATGGGGCTGAGAGGGATAGTAAATCATCCATGATGGAATGGCAGAGATTTGATGGGCTGAATGGCCTAATTGTCCTCGTATACGTTATGGTCTTATGGTTACCCGTCCATGTGGCTGGCCCTCGAGCTTGGAGCAGAGGAGCACCAGAGGTGACTTTAGTGTTTCATAAAGGATCATATAGCTGGGGAGGCAGCTGAATGGGAAGTATATCTGATACTAACATTCAATAATTGGCACAGCTAGTCGTAGTAGTCCTCATCAAGAGTCTTAGCTTGATCTGTTCTTTCCTCTCCATAGTTGCTGCCTGACCTGCTGAGTTCCTTCAGCATTTTGCTTGTGTCACTCAGGATTTCCAGCATCTGCAGAATCTCTTGTGTTGGTGGAGCTGCTGCCTCACAGACCCTGCCACTTGGGTTCATTCCTGACCTCCGGCATCCCCTGTGTGGATTTCCTCCGGGTGCTCCGGATTCCTCCCACATCCCAAAGACGTGCAGGTTTCAGGTTAATTGACTGCCATAAATTGTCCCTGGTCTGCAGGGATTGGTAGAATCTGGGGGAGTTGCTGGGACTTGGAGGGAAAATTAAATGGGTTAAGTTAGGGTTGTTATAAATGGGAAAACTAAGTGGCAAAACTAAGCCAAAATCAAAACAAAACAATTACTGCTTTGCTATGACCATACGGACTGTTATACCTGCGTGATGCACCCACCGCTCCAACGATTGCTCCAAAAGTCCAGCCCTCTAGTCAATCCCTTATTAGCAATTAGCCAGCATCCAATTAAGCATTATCTCAGCTGTCAGCAAAGATATGACCACCGCTGGTCCCAAGCTACAAACTGCCATGAATCAGCAAGGATACATAACTTATTCCCTTTGTTTTTACCCCACCCATGTGACTAGTTACCATAATAAGCGTAATAAATGCACAACACTGAATACGGAGCAGATAGAGAACAGATACATGCCTCCTACGGGGTGGGTTGATGATCGGCTTGGACACAGTGGTCTATTTACATGCTCTATCTCCTTAAATGCATCAAAACAAAGTAGATCTACTGTATAGTCAGTGGAAGAAAGTATTTAGAGTGAAGTAGGCTCCTAGTGCAATTAATATTTTTTTAAACTATATTCTGTATAACTTAAAAAGAAATGTGTGTATATATATATATATATATATATATATATATATATATAGTAAATATTATTTTAAAGTATCCTGGAGGAGCCCAATTTGGGGGCAGCATGGTAGCATAGTGGTTGGTATAACTCAATTATACACCAGCGTCATGGGTTCAATTCCTGTCGCTGTCTATTAGGAGTTTGTACATTCTTCCTCGAACTGTGTGAGTTTCCTCCAGGTGCTCCGGTTTTCTCCCACATTCCAAAGACGTTCGGCTTAGTAGGATAATTGGTCACATGGGTGTAATTGGGCGGTGCGTATTCGTTGGGCCTGTCACCGCCCTGTATCTCTAAATAAATAAAAAGATTAAAATGTACGTTAAGCGCAAGTCATGGCAGGTCACCTCAATCACGAGGAATGCTCCTCACGAGCACTGTGTCACTGCAGCTACTCGAGGTCTCCTGTTTAAAACTGTGGCTGATCACTGATGCATCCACAGGCCTGAGATTTCCATGCATTGCACACTTAGAAAGATGGATGCCATTGTGACAGGATAAACGGAGCCATCCAGAAGCTGTAACTCAGAGATATTGCAGCCTTTATTCAAAACAGCAGATCTTCTGGAGAGACTCCAGTTCACCTCTCCTGACACAATATTTTATACAAAGATAACAACAGTAGATTAACTACAGTTTCAAAAGCTGTAATCGCCAACTTAACACAGCACCGTAGCATCACTTTCCTGCGTCAGCGATCTCCAGTCATGGTTTGAATCCAGCTGCCGTCTGCAAGGAGTTTGTATGTTCTCCCTGTGACCGCGTGTGTTTGCTCCAGATGTCCAATTTCCTCCCACAGTCCAAAGGAAGAGGAATTTGTAGGCATGCCAACTCTTGCAGGCTGTACAATCTTCGCTAGTTTGATTTGACACAAATGACGCATTTATGATTATGATTATGAGGACACGCAGACCCCTTTTATTGTCATTTAGTAATGCATGCATTAAGAAATGATAAAAATGTTTTTCCAAAATGATATCACAAAAACATATGACAAACCAACTTAAAAACTAACAAAAACCACATAATTATAACATATAGTTACAACAGTGCAAAGCAATACCGTAATTTGATAAGAAAAATCTCAGAGTCTCTCGAAAATCCCGTCATCTCACGCAGGCGGTAAACCTCCAGCGCCGCCAACTTGCCGATGCAGCATCCTGGAAGTATCTGACCACAGTCCGACTCCGAGTCTGTCCGAAAGACTCCGAGCCTCCAGCCAGCTCTCCGACACTGAGCACCGAGCACCATCTCTGCCGGGCGTTTCGACCCCGACCCCGGCAACAGGCAATACACAAAGCCCAGGATTTGGGGCCTTCGTCTCCGGAGATTCTCGATCGCACAGCAGCAGCGGCAGCGAAGCAGGCATTTCAGAAGTTTCTCTAGATGTTCCTCTGCGCTTCACGGCTGTCCCCATCAAATCCGGATTGTGCACGGCCCCCTAGTTACACATATCGATATTCATTCGGAACAGCTGCGCTGCGTCGCGCTGCCATCTTCTCCTCCCTCCTCCCTCCATTTCACCATATGCTTCAAGGTTTTGACGTACATGTGACAAATAAAGATGTTCTTTCTTTAATCTTTGTTTAATTTTAACATTTTGATTATAGACAGGTAACTTTTTTATTTATTGGAAGATAAACAGCGCGGAGTATGTCATTTGAGCCACGCCACCCAGTAATGCCCTGATTTAATCCTAGCCTAAATGCAGAACAATTTACAGTGACCATTCAACCTACAACTGGTATGCCTTTGGACTGTGGAAGGAAACCCGAGCACCCGGAGGAAACCCACATCCTCATGGGAAGGACAAATACTGTCTGGACTAGAAGGCCTGAATTATAAGGAGAGGACGGCCTCACTGGCTCTTTATTTTGTGGAACGTAGGGAAATTACATGCTTCATATTCTAAATAGCCGAACCTCTTTGAATATTCAGTATTGGCGGCTGCGAAAGCTACCGAGCACAAACTCCAAACACCTAAAATATATCTCTTCAGTTAGTGTTGAGTTCCCAGCCTGGGGCCCATGGGCCTCTCGGTTAATGGTAGGTGTCCATGACATAGAAAAGGTTGGGAACACCTGGTATAGAGGGACGGCTCCCTGAATATATAATAAGCCAGAATATTAAGTGACCCAACAGATCTTTTGCCCATTACATCTTTGCTGAGTATCAAGAGCCTACCTATGTCAATCCTATTTTCCAGATCTTGGCCCAGAGCCTTTATTTCAGGTGTGTTTTTATACATATACGTAAACCGGCAGCATGGTAGCAGAACGGTTAGCGTAACACTTTTACAGTGCCAGCGACCTGTGTTTACATAGGGTTGGTTCTCCCTGCGACCCTGTGGGTTTCCTCTGTGTGCCCTGGTTTCCTCCCACATTGCAAAGACGAACCGGTTGGTAGGTTTATTTGTCACATGGGTGTAATTGGGTGGCATGGGTTTGTTGGGCCGAAAGAGTCAGTTACCATTCTGCATCTCTAATTAGAAATAATAACACCTCAAGTACATCTTTTTTGTAAGAGCATAGAGGGGATGGCCTCCTGAATGTAGGTGTAACAAGCCAGGTTATTATGTGACAATACAGACCTGTCCTGAACTGCACATTACGTGGCAGTTAAGATAGGAGACGGCCACTTATTGCCTTCTCTGATCTCATCCTAAACTTCTCCTTGAACGATGTACTAATAGGATGTGGGTACTTTCGAGAGGATGCAGAGGAGATTCAGCAGGATGCTGCTTGGATGAGAAAGCAGGTCTTTGGAGGATAGGCTGTGTGAGCTGGGGCTTTCCTCTTTGTAGTGAAGGAGGATGAGAGGTGACTTGAGTGAGATACACAAGATGATAAGAGATATGGATAGAGTGGACAGCCAGTGATTTTTACGCAGAGCAGAAATGACTAATATAAGGGGGCAGAATTATGGGAAGGTATAGGGGGAATGTCAGAGGTAGGATTTTTTACACAGAGAGTGTGGGTGCATGGAATGCCCTGCCAGAGGTGATAGTAGAGGCAGGTACATTAAGGCCATTTAAAAGCTCTTAGAGAGCCACATGGATGAAAGAAAAATAGGTGGCTATGTAGGAGGGAAAGGTTAGATTGATCTTAGAGTAGGATAAAAGTTGGCACAAGAACATTTTGTGCCTGTACTGTGCTTCTGCAGTAGTGTACTTCCCTCAAAGTTCAAAGCAAATTTAATCAAATCTATAGAATAGTAACCAGAATTAATGAAAGACCTCACCAACTTGGGCATTCAACATACAGTGCAAATACAAAAAGAAGAAATAAATAAACAATAAATATTGAGAGCATGAGATGACGAGTGCTTGACAGTGAGTCCATAGGTTGGGTGAACATTTCCAGGATGGGACCAGTGAAGTTATCCCCTTTGGTCCGAGAGCCTGATGGTGATCTGATTTTGATGTTTCCACTGTCACTCAGGGTGAGTGTGATGCTCTCCCAAGGGGTTAATGGAGGACGCCTGTGCATGACCTTGCTTAACGTGGGGAGGGGGATGCACAGGCTGTCTCCTTGTCAGATCGGGATCAGGATCCATTAGCTTCACTGCTTCAAGCCGTCCTCTGTCTTCACTGCCGTTGAGATGTCATCATTTTCCACCAGCTGCACCACTGAGGTCTTCAGTGGTTCAATCTAATATCAGAAAAAGTATACAGTATACATCCTGACATCCTTACTCTTCACAGACATCCACAAAACACAAGAAAAACCCCAAAGAATGAACGACAGAAAAACATTAGAACCCCAAAGCCCCCCTCGTCCTTCCACATGCAATTGGTAGCAAATGCATCAACCCTTCCCCTTCTCCCCCCTCCTATTCTGCTCTTAAACTCCAGAAGGGATTGCTTTTTGGATCTTGGGAACTCACAAGTCTCTCCGTCACGATAAAATGATGATCCTCAGAGAAGTAAGTTTTCATTGAGCGCCTAGTAGCATGAACATTCATCTATTGCTTCCTGTACATAGTTTCAATGGGACAAAAATAGATTATCCCACCTCCAATGTATTTATTTATTGATTTATTGATTGAGATACAGAATAGGCCCTTCGGGCCCTTCAAGCCGTGCCTCCCAGCAACCCCTCAATTTAACCCTCGCTTAATCACGGGGCAATTTACAATGACCAATTAACCTACCAACCAGTTTGTCTTTGGACTGTGTGGATGAAATCAGAGCACCCGGAGGAAATCTACATGGTCACGGGGAGAACATGCAAACACCTTACAGGCAGCGGTGGGAATTGAACCTGGGTCACTGGTACTGGGAAGCATGGTGCTAACCACTACGCTCCTGTGCCGCCTAATGACTGGTCTGAACGACCTTAACATATCAGTTGAAGTTAAATTATGAGCAGGTTTTATTTCCCGAAGACCATCTCTCATTTTAATTAATATCTGCTATCAATAATTTAGTAACTACAGAATAATCCCTGACAGTCGCATCCCAGGTTCAGGCTGTGGTGCAGAACGGGAATGGGTTACTGCAAGGCAGAGTACAAGGAGGCAAGTGTTGCTGTAGTCCCTCTTTCAGCCAGCTCAGCTATGGTGGGCGTTGAGGGTAGGGGTGCTTTCTTGGAGGAATGCAGCAAGGATCAAGTACTTGAAGCCTGCATGGTTAAGGGGAGCAGCAGGAATTGAACCCTAGTCATTGGTACTGGAAAACTTGGACAGCAATTGTGTAGGCGGATTCAGTTATAAAGGGGATCAGATAGGTGTTTCCAGATCCACAAACATGACTCCAGGATAAAGAAGTAATGATAAAGTAATGATACGGCGGGAGAAGAAGATGGCGGCGCGATGCAGCTCGCAGCGGCCACTCCGGTGGTGATGTCTGTTATTTGTCAAGTAGGGTGCCGTGCACAATCCTGATTTGATGGAGACGGATGCGAGAGCACGGAGGAACATCTGGTGAAACTTCTGAAATGCCTGCTTCGCTGCTGCTGCTACTGTGTGGTCCAGAATCTCCGGAGGGGAAGGCCCCGAGTCCTTGGTTTTGCTTGTTGCTCGGCGGCCGGGCCGGGGTCGAAGCGCTCGGCAGAGGACGGCGCTCAGTGCTCGGTGTCGGAGGGCTGGTCGGAGGCTTGAAGTTTTCGGATGGGCTCAGAGTCGGCTGCGGTCGGGTGCTTCCAATGGTGCTGCGTCGGCAAGTTTGCGGCGCTGGAGGTTCATGGCAGGGAGAGTTTCTCCCTTCTACCGTCTGCGTGAGATGATGAGTCAATCGGGACTTTGAGATTTTTTTTACCGTGCCCATGGTCTGCTCTTTATCAAATTACGGTATTGCTTTGCACTGTTGTAACTATATGTTATAATTATGTAGTTTTGTCAGTTTTAGTCTTGGTGTGTCTTGTGTTTCTTGTGATATCATTCTGGAGGAACATTGTATCATTTTTTAATGCATGCATTTCTAAATGACAATAAACGAGGACTGAGTGTCCTCATAATCTAATCTAAAGGTTAACTTTATTTGTCACATGTATATTGAAACGTTCAGTGAGAATTGTGCTGCAGGCAGTCCGCTAGCGTCTCCATGTATCCGGTGCCAATAGAGCATGCCCACAACTTACCAACTTGAACCCGTACATCTTTGGAATGTGGGAGTACGCTGGAGCACCCAGAGAGACCCATGAGGCCCAAGGGGAGAGCATGCAAACTCCTTGCAGGCAATTGCAGGAATCGAACCCTCATCGGTGATCACTTGGCACCGGATGTGACTGTGCTAACTGCTATGCTGCCATGGCACGCAGTGCTGTGGATTGAGGGGAAGCAGTGAAATTTGCTGAAAGGCCTCAGCCTGAAACATTGACTGCTTATTCATCTCTTCAGATGACGCCTGCCCGAGTTCCTCCAGCATTTTGTGTGTTTTGCTCTGGATTTCCAGCATCTCTAAAATCTCTAGTGTTTATCAGTAAAACTTTGATTTTGACAAGGTGCCACGTAAGGTTACTTCACAAGATTTCATGGTGTTGGAGGATATATATTAGCACAGATCTTCTCCGATGGTTGTCACCTTGTCGTGGCAGAGAGGGTTGTGAGTTCTAGGGTGATTCCGTCTGGAGCTTAGCTCCTGGTAGGATCACCCATGGTGGTGTGGTACAGAGGGAAGGTTTCAGACAGAGAGTGATCCAAGCAAGACCTCAGTGGTGGAGATGGCGGGAGATGATGACACATCACAGTGGCGCTGAAGGCGGAGGTAGGCTGCAGCCGTGAAGGGCGCCTCTCCACCCCCAATCGTCTTGCATTCCATGTCACTGGACTCTGACCCCAATCTGTCAAGGACCGTGTGATGGCTGTCCATGAATCAGCCTTCCAATGGTAAACAACATGATGCACAGACGTTCTCCATTAAGGGAGTAACCCCATGGGAGAACATCATACCCAACTCAAGTGATCATAGAACTGCTATTAGCATAGATAAAAGATTAAAAATTGAAAATAGATTTATTATCAATGTACATATGCTGTGCTGGCTGGTGGCGTAGTGGCATCAGCGCTGGACTTCGGAGCGAAAGCTCCTGAGTTCGAATCCAGCCGGCTCCCTTGCACACTTTCCATCCGTGCTGGGTTGAGCTTCCAGCTAGCAACTCGGCCTGGTAAAAATAAGAAAGCCTGCTAAAAACACGGCATCATGACGGCGTCCCAGTGACTCCACTTGGAGTTATGGGCTTTCTCCTTCTTCTTCTACATATATTGTATGTTGCCATGTAGTATGCCGAGACTCACTTTCTTGCGGGCATTCGCAGTAGATACAAAGAAACGCAATAGAATCAATGAAAAACTACACACAAAGATGGGACAAGCAACCAATGTGCATAAGAAGATAAACTGTGAAAATACAAAAAAACAAGTAATGATAATATGAAATAATAATGTAATAAATAATATTGAGAACATGAGTTGTAGAGTCATTGAAAATGAGTGCATAGTTTGTGGAATTAGTTCAGTGTTGAGGTGTGAGGTTATCCATGCTGGCTCAGGACTCTGATGGCTGAAGAGTAGTAACTATTCCTGGACCTGGTGGTGTGGGACCAAAGGCTCCTGTACCTCCTGCCCGATGGCAGCGGAGAGAAGTGAGCGTGGCCCGGATGATGGGGGTCCTTGATGGACGCTGCCCTCCTGTGACACTGAAACTGGTGCGCAGAAGTACAGGGATCACTCTCGACGTTGCAACCTGTAACCAGAAAAGTGTGACAAGGATTGGTGCTGAGATACAGCTGTTTATAATATATATAACTGATTTACAGGAAGAAAGGAATTGTACTGTGGCCAGATTTACAGATGATGCAAAAGTTGGGGGAGGAAGGCAAGCTGTGAGGAGGATGCAAATAGTTTACAGAGAGAGATTGATAGGTTAACTGAGTGGGCAAAAAAGTTGGCAAATGAAGTACAATGTGGTAAAATGTAAAGTTGTTTGTTTTGGACGTAAGATTGATAAAACAGATAATTATTTAAATGGAGAGCGACTGCACAACACTGGAGCATAGGGGGTATTTTAGGGAACCTCATATGGGGAATGCAGCTAGAGTACAAATGTAGCAGATAATGGAAAGAGCTGGAGTCTATTTCAAGGGGGTTGTAATACAGAAATTGTGAAGTCCTACTATAACCATACAAGGCAGTAATAGGACAACAGGGTGCTGTGTACAATATTGTTTCCTTATTGTTCAAGAGAATATGTCATTTATATTATACATATATTATACAGAGGAACGGGGCATTTCACCTTTTTTTGATGTTTTGATATACAGTACTATGCAAACGTTTAAGCACACACACACATATATATAGCTAGGGTGCCTAAGACTTGTTACTTGTCTACGTGGAGCGGAGAACGAGTTTGTAAATCTGGCAGGCGACTGGTTCTGACTGGATCTGTGGCCTGCAGTATGTGAACAACACAGCGCTAAATTGAACTGAACTGAATATTCCTAGACTGTTTGAATTACTTTGTGGTTTGATGTTTTATATTCTGTGTTTTTCTCTCATTTCTTTTTGCCATTTGCACAATTCGATCTTCTTTTTGTTTGTTGGGTGTTTGATGTGTTTTTTTTTTGAACGGTTTCCATGGTGTTCATGTGTTTTGTAGGTCCGTGGAAAGATGAATCTCAAAGTTGTATACTGCAGACATACTTTGATGATAAATGTACCTTGAATCTTTGAAGCACCGATGCCCTTGATTGGAAAATCCTACAGAAAGTGGTGGCTACAGCCCTGTCCGTCACGGGTAAAGCCCACCCCACCACTGAGCACATCTATGCAAAGCGTTGTCACAGGGAAGCACCATCCATTATCGGGGACCCTCACCGCCCAGGCCATGCTCTCTTCTCGCTGCTGCCGTTAGGAAGAAGGACAAGGAGCCTCAGGACTCACACCACCAGGTTCAGGAACAGTTACTACCCCTCAGTCATCAGGCCTTTGAACCAGAGGGGATAACTTCACTCGCCCCCATCATTGAAATGTTCCCACAACCTATGGACTCACTTTCAAGGATTCTTCATCTCACTTTCTCAATATTTATTGCTTATTTATTATTATTATTATTTCTTTCTTTTTCTATTTGCACTGTCTGTTGTCTTTTGCACTGGCTGAACATCCTATTGGTGCAGTCTCTCATTGATTCTGTTTTGGTTTTTGGATTTATGCCCACAAAAAAATTAATCTTGGGGTTGTATATGGTGATATGCATGTACTTTGATAATAAATTTACTGAGACTTTGAACAATTAATAAAAATAATTCTGATCCTACCATTGGAGGCAGTTCAGAGGTGAACTAGGAAGATTCTGTGTAAGGGAGAATCATCCAGGTTCAAAGTTCCAAGTACATTTCAAATCAAAGTATTCTTAGATTATGCAAACTTGAGATTTGACTCCTTGCAGGCTGCCACCAAACAAAGACACCCAAAAGAACCTGTGAAAAAAATGACCATCGAACACCCAATGTGCAGAGAGAAAAAAACAAATCATGCAAACAATAAACACAAGCAAATAGCGTTCTTCACTGAAGCCCATAGAGAGTCCATTCCCAGACCTTTAGTTCAATGCAGAGCGGAGCAGCAGGCTGAACTGGCCTGTCCCCCACCTCGGGCCCTGACACTCTGCCCTTTCATTCTGGCCAGGGGCCTGAATCGTCGACCAAACATTCAGTTCAGTCACTTCAGTATGGTCTGGGGCCTGGATACCGCTGCCTTGATTCGGCCTGTCCCTGACCTTTCTGATTCAGAATGTAGCCTAAATTGTCCATACATTGGGTTCTGTCGCTTCGATATGCTCTGAGGCCTAGACCCCACCACCTCGACTCAGCCTGTCCTTGACCTTTCCGATTCTGTCTGGCACTCGATCGAACCTCAGCTCTTTCTCACTCTCGGCGATGTCCTGTTGCCACACCTTGCCGCGGTTCTGTCACATCGAATTTCCTCCAAGTCCAAAGGGAAGTTACAGGCTATTGTTTGCGATGATTGTTTACCAGACAAAGACAGATTAACAAAAGCACTTAGCTGTTTTCCTTGTTTCCTCGGCCACAAGCCAGAAGTTGCTGTGATTCACTGGAATATTGAGTGGCACAAAGTGGGGTGAGGGGCTGAATGGCCTACTCATACTCCTTTTTCTTCTGGCCCAGCTCCTGATGAAAATAGTTTGTGTAGCAAGTGGCGTCTCTCTTCATTAATCTAAGGACAAAAGCACTAATTAACAATATTTACCAACTTATGAGTGCAGATTGTAATGTGATCAGTAATCAATGCACTGCCCAAAATTTGACCCAACTGTTTCCCTTCATTAGTCACTGGCAGTGAACGTGTTTACTGCACTGGGAGACCATCACCATAAGTAAGGGAAAATAAAACAATTCTCTGGTATAAAACAGTATCTTGCACCATTGTCTACCTCGTACATCATTGTCCAGTCCTCCCACACAGCCATACACAGTAATAAAATCTGATAAATTTTACTGTTTCCATCTGAAAATATCAGCAACGAGGGACTACTGCTCTTGTTCACCAAAGTCAGCCTCCTGCATCAAGCCAAGAGGTCCGTTTATTGCAGCCATATGTACGATTAAGCATAGATGGAGATTTCTTCCCCGACAAATGGACACACACAGCCACCAATTGTGAAGGTGGTCTGTTGTTCTGAGTGGGGTGAGATTAACATAGACATTATATTCCAGCACTGTTTTCAATTACATTGTGTGATCTTGTGCAGTAATTTGGGTTTTTCTATAATGAAAGTTCCACCTACATTATCTATTAAAATCAACATTTATAAACTATTCATGATTCACCTTATTTCCCCATCTCTCTCTCTCTCTTTCACTATCTCTCTCTATCTCTCCTTCTCCCCTCTTCCCTCTCTTTCTGTCCCTCCCCTCTCTCCCCCCTCTCCCCCCTCTACCCCCTCTCCCTCTCTGACTGTCTGAATCTCTCCCTTACCCTCTCTGTCTGTTTCTCTCTCTGTCTGCCCCTTTCTCTTTCCCTCTGTCTCTTTCAATCTATCCTTTCCTTTCTCTCCCTCTGTCCTCTCCATCTCTCTCCCTTTTTGACTAAGCCTGTTTTCTCTCGCCCTCTCCCCCTCCCCTCCTTCTCCCCTTCCCCCTCCCCCTCTCCCCCTCACTCCCCCCTCTCTCCTCCTCACTCCCCTTCACTCCCCTCTCCCCCTCCCCCTCTCTCCCCTCTCCCCTCCCCCTCTCTCCCCCCTCCCCTCTCCCTCTCTCTCCCCTTCTCTCCCCTCTCCCCCTCTCCCTCTCTCCTCCTGTCTCCCCCCTCTTCCTCCCCCCTCTCTCCCCCTCACTCCCCTTCTCTTCCCTCTCCCCCTCTCCCCCGTCTCCCCCCTCTCCCCCTCTCCCCCTCTCCCCCTCACTCCCCCTCACTACTCTCTTCCCCTCACTTCCCCTCTCTCCCTCTCACTCCCCCCTCCCCCCTCTCCCCTCTCTCCCCCCTCCTCCCTCACTACCCCCTCCCCCCTCACTACCCCTCACCCCCCTCTCTCCCCCTCACTTTCCCTCTCTCCCCCTCACTCCCCTCTCCCCCTCCCCCTCTCTCCCCTTCTCTCCCCCTCCCCCTCTCCCCCCTCTCCCCTTTCCCCCTCTCTCCCTCACTCCCCCTCTCTCCCCCTCACTCCCCCTCACTACCCCTCTCTCCCCCTCACTCCCCCTCACTACCCCTCTCTCCCCTCACTCCGCCTCACTCCCCTCTCCCCCTCTCCCTCTCTCCCCTCTCCCCCTCTCCCCCCTCTCCCCCCCTCCCCCTCACTACCCCTCTCTCCCCCTCTCTCCCCCTCACTACCCCTCTCTCCCCCTCACTCCCCCTCACTCCCCCTCTCTCCCCCTCACTTCCCCTCTCTCCCCCTCACTCCCCCTCATTCCCCTCTCCCCCTCTCCCTCTCTCCCCTCTCCCATCCCCCTCTCCCCCTCTCCCCCTCTCCCCCTTTCCCCCTCTCCCCTCCTCTTTCCCCTTCTCTCCCCTCTCCCCCATCTCCCCCCTCCCCCTCTCCCCCTCTCTCCCCCTCACTCCCCCTCTCTCCCCCTCACTCCTCCTCACTACCCCTCTCTCCCCCTCACTCCCCCTCACTTCCCCTCTCTCCCCCTCACTCCCCCTCTCCCCCTCTCTCCCCTCTCTCCCCCCTCACTACTCCTCACTCCCCCTCTCTCCCCCTCTCTCCCCCTCACTCCCCCTCTCTCCCCTCTCTCCCCCTCACTACCCCTCTCTCCCCCTCACTTCCCCTCTCTCCCCCTCACTCCCCCCTCACTACCCCTCACTCCCCCTCACTTCCCCTCTCTCCCCCTCACTACCCCTCACTCCCCCTCACTCCCCCCTCTCTCCCCTCTCTCCCCCTCACTCCCCCTCTCTCCCTCCCCCTCCCTCCCTCTTTCTCTCCCCGCCACCCAATTTCAGACTGTTTCTCGCTCTGAGCCATGAGATATTTCAGAATTAGATTTATTATCACTGACATTTGACATGGAATTTGTTGTTTTGCCGCAGCAGCGCAACATAAAGGTATAAAATTACTATACATTGCCAAATAGTGCAAAAAAAAAGGAATTAAGAAGTGGTGCTTGTGGTTTATGGACTGTTCAGAAATCTGATGGTGGAGAGAAAGAGGATGTTACTAATTAATTGAATGTGAGTCAGTAGACTCCTGAAGAGAGTAGGGGGCATTTCCTGGACGGCGAGAATCCTTGGTGACGGACACCACCTTGAGAAGGTGTCCTCGATGGTGGGGAGGGCTGTGCCGTGGTGGAGTCCATAACCCTCAGCAGCTTCTCTCTTGTATTTCTGCGCCTCCCTCTTGCACCTCTCTAATATGTCTTGCTCTCCCACGTGCATCGTTCCCACCTTGCAACCTCTTTTGCTTCTCGTGTTCTCTTTGCTTCTCTTGTAAGATTAACTTTTGCTTGTTCATTGTCTTGTCTCCTTTATCATCGTTCCCCTTCCCTTTCCTGGTGCAGACAGGGTCCAGAGCAAGTTCACCAGAACCATCCTGGGAATGAAAGGGTTAACTGGTGAGGAGCGTTTGATGGCTCTGGGCTTGTACTCGATGGGGTTTAGAAGAAAAGGGGGGAGTGGGTTCTCATCGAAAGCTATCAAATATTGAAAGGCCTAGAGAGAGTGGATGTGGAGAGGATGTTTCCTATAAGGGGAGAGTCTAGGGCCAGAGGGCACAGCCTGAGAATAGAGGGACGTCCATTCAGAACGGAGATGTGGAGGAATTTCGTTGGCCAGAGAGTGGTTAATTTGTGGAATTTGTTACCCAGGTGGCTGTAGAGGCCAAATCATTCGGTACATTTAGGGCAGAGTTTGATAGATTCTTTATTAGTCAGGACATGAAGGGATATAGGAAGAAGGCAGGGAATTGGGGCTGAGAGGGAAAATAGATCTGCCATGATGAGAAGGCAGGAGAAAGAGGTTGAGAGGCATAATAAATCAGCCACGATGGAATGGTGGAACAGACCTGATGGATCAATGGCCTAATTTTGCTCCTACGTCTTATGGCTTTATAGTTACCTGCTGCTTTCTTTATTGCTGCTCAATTTGAGAAGCTGCTTTAGTGCCTTGAATGTAGATGATGGCAAGTAATTTTAATATTAATCAAAATCAATATAAACTCAGTGGCCACTTTATTAGGTACACCTGTACACCTGCTCGTTAATGTAAGTGCCTAATCAGCCAATCATGAGGCAGGGGTTGGGTTCCGGCCCAAAATGTCGACTGATCTTTTCCACGGATGCTGCCCGACCTGCTGAGTTCCTCCAGCGTGTTGTGAGTGTTGCTTTGACCCCAGCATCTGCAGATTATTTTGTGCTTACAATCATGAGGCAGCATCACAATGCATGAAAGCATGCAGACATGGTCAAGAGGCTCGGTTATGGTTCAGCCCAAACATCAGAATGGGGAAGAAATGTGATCGAAATGACTTTGACTGTGGAATGCTTGTTGTTGCCAGACGGGGTGGTCGGAGTATTGCAGAAACTGCTGATCACGTGGGATTTTCACGCACAGCAGTCTTTAGCGTTTACAGAGAATGGTGCAAAAAATTTCCAGTGAGTGGCAGTTTGTGGGCAAAAATGCCCTGTTAATGTGAGAGGTCAGAGAAAAATGTCCAGACTGGTTCAAGCTGACAGGAAGGAGACAGTAACGCAAATAACTATGCGTTACAACAGTGGTGTGCAGAAGAGCGTCTTTCAATACACAATACGTCGAACCTTAAAGTGGATGGATACAGCAGCAGAAAACCATGGACATACACTCAGTGGCCACTTTATTAGGTACAGGAGGTACCAGATAAAGTGGCCACTGATAGTCTGTGTTCTCTTACCCAGTCAGTATTTTGGAAGTGGATTCATTCAAGGCTTGGCTTCGCGAACGAAGATTTAGGAAGGGGGCTGCTCACGTCTTCTGCAGGCTCGCTGGTGGCTGACGAGGCCAACATGGGACAGGCAGGTCCGGCCACAGCGGCTGCTGTCGGGGAGGATGGTCGTAGATGTGGGCGTGTGCTTCGGCCTGCGCAGTGGTATTTTAGGTAGAGTGCAGTGTGCACGGTACTGACCCCACTCTTTACACCCAGGGTTCATGTGCCATAGCCCAGCAAGCTGGGACGGTGACAGCGAGGTCCTCGGGTCGTAGGAGTTACGTCGGAGTGTCCTTCTCCGAGGTGGATGGTCTGACAAGGCCGACGAGCCCCACCTGCCCGGGTTTGGAGTCAGAGCTGTCCTTCTCTTAGGCTGGCTGACAACCAAGCGAGCCCAGCCTACCCATCCAGTTATACCGCCGGACACTCAGTCGCGCCATGACGTAGCAAGCTCGGTGGAACCGGGGGGGGGGGGCACCGGTGAGAAGGTGTTGCTACGGAGGCAGTAATGTAGGAGAGGCCATTTGCAGTGACCTCCTGCCTAGCAGGCCAGACAGTGACCACGCGGCGATCACTACACCAGGAAAGGAGAGGTGGTGTATTGCGCATTCACTTTCCCTGGGTGAGCGGGATGTCAGGAAGTGGATAGAGGCACAATCACTGCCCACTCTTTTTGACAAAATTACTCAGGCCTTAACTGCTGATCTGTTTAAACCTATAGTAACACATGTGCTGCTCTGCACATTGCTGGTGAGGCCCACACACCGAGTTTTGGCTTGCGATTCCACTATGGTAGGCATCACAGTTCAGACCGTGACAGTCTTCCACTGATGCAGTTCCCAGCTGTTAATCTGTATATGGTTCCCCAAGTACCTTCAGCCTTTTAGTGTCTCACTTCATCACGAGCTGGGATAGTGACTGTGTCAGCATGGATTACTACGCACCACTCATTAATGCAAACATTGGCTGTTTTATTTTTCCCCAGTAGCCCCTGGGCATGAATGTCAGTTACAACACTTTTATTGCATCCATACTAAGATCGACAAACTCCATAAGATTCAGATGGGAGACCTCCTGGACTACATTGCCCTTTTCTACACACGGGGCATCTGGCTGCGAATAAGTTTCTTAAATAAAATACATGCAAGACTATGAGACCAAAAACCTAGGAGCTGGATGAGCCTCTTCAGCCCGTCATACCATCATGGATGATTTATTCCCCTCCCTCAATCCCATTCTCCTTTCTTCTACATACAACCTCATTTGGAGTTTGAGGAGATACGGTGTGTCACCAAAGACACTCGCACGTTTCTACGGATATACCATGGAGAGTATTTGAACTGGCTGCATCACCGTCTGATATGGGGGGGGGGCAAATGTACAGGATCAAAGTAAACAGCAGAGAGTTGTAAATTCAATCTGCTCCATCATGGGGCACTACCCCACATAGTATCCAGGACATCTCCAAGGAGCAATGCCTCAGAAAGGCAGGATACATCAATAAGGACCCCCATCACCCAGAGCATGCCCTTTTCTCATTGTTACCATCCAGGAGGTACAGAAGCCTGAAGGCACACACTCAGCGATTCAGGAACAGCTTCTTCCCTTCTATCATCTAATTTCTGAATGGACTCTGAAGCCATGAACACTACCTCACTACTTTTTTATTTCCATTTTTGCCCTACTTATTTAATTTAACTATTTAATATGTATGTTTACTGTAATTCATGCTTTTTGTTTGATTATAATGTACTGCATTGGACTGCTGCCGCAAAGTTAACAAATTTCATGACATATGCTGGTGATATTAAACCTGCTTCTGAATCTGATTCTCGCGGTGACTAATCTGTGGCATCCGTGGTAATGAATTCCACAGATTCACCACCTTCTGGCTAAACAAATTCCTCCTCATCTCTGCTCTAAGGGGACATCCTTGTACTCTGGTCCCAGACTTTCCCACTATTGGCATGGACAGAGGGGATGTGGCAAAGTTGTTTCCCATGATGGGAGAGTCTAGTAGGAGAGGGCATGACTGAAGGATTGAAGGGCGCCCATTCAGAACAGAAATGCGAAGAAATTTTTTTAGTCAGAGGGTGGTGAATCTATGGAATTTGTTGCCACGGGCGGCAGTGGAGGCCAAGTCATTGGGTATATTTAAGGCAGAGATTGATAGGTATCTGAGTAACCAGGGCATCAAAGGTTATGGTGAGAAGGCGGGGGAGTGGGACTAAATGGGAGAATGGATCAGTTCATGATAAAATGGCGGAGCAGACTCGATGGGCCGAATGGCCGACTTCTGCTCCTTTGTCTTATGGTCTTATGGTCTTATTGGAAACATTTTAACGTCCACTCTATCTGGGTCTTTTCAGAAATGATATTAACAGAATAGGCTAATTCTGCATTTATCACTTATTGAATCGTGTATTTTTATGGAAATGACTTAACAACTATAAATTTGTTAGTTATTATTTTGGTTTGGGTGGTATCACTCTTTTTTGAGTTCAATGATTTTCCTTGTCTGGCGTCTGCTTCTTTTGGATGGAAGGGAAGGAGAAAAGGTGGGGGTATTTCCTCTGCCTGACATCCAGACTGGGAGTCATTGTATCAGAATATGAGCAGGACATCTAGAAAATTGAGATGACGTGAAACCTCATCTCATCTCAGGGCTGAAGAAGGTGTCACAACACGAAACATAGACTCTTTATTCCTTTCCATAGATGTTGCCTGCCCTGCTGAGTTCCTCCAGCAGTTTGTGTGCGTTACTGAAGAGAAATCTTTTCACCCTCTTGGTTGTGAGCTCCTGGGATTCTCTGCTAGAGATGGCGACGGGGGAATATGTTTCAAAAGGCGACAGAGTTCAAAGTAGAAGTGACATTGCAGCCAAGTCTATCATGAAAACCATCCTCCATTCCACAAACTCTCTCTACATTTCCTGCTGCTTTAGAAAGCAGTCGACACAATCAAAGGCCTAACCCATCTTGGTCATTCTCCCTTCTCCCCCCATCCATCACGCAGAAGATGTAAAAACTTGAGAGTATATACCATCCAGCTCAAGGACAGGTGATTATCTCTCTTGATCTCTCAATCTACCTCATCATGGTCTGCAGTGCACTTTCTCTGTAACACCGTGTTGATCAATTTGTTGTTGTTTTCCTTTTGAAATCTTTGATGTACTTATGTATGGAATGATCTGCCCAGATGCCATGCAAACAATAACTTTCCATGGTATCTTGATACAAGCTCAAGTTTAATTGTCATTCAACCATACGTGAACACAGCAAAATGAAACAGCGTTACACTGGGGACAAGGTACAAAAACAGTCATGCACAGCACAAGACACATATAACACATATAAGATATCAGTAAAAATACAGTCACACAAAAAATACATATAAGTAGTCCAAGACCCTAAGTCTGTGAATGTCGCAGAAGTCTGCAGCTGAACACAATATGGTTTGTCTTCTGCTGAGCAAATACAAGGAGGCAGCACTGGCTCCCGCTTGGAAGTCACACCACATGGCCCCTGGCACACCTGTGGAACACGACGACTCCAACGCCTTCCCTTAAACGTCCAACACTTGCAGCTTGAGGCTTAATACTTGCTATGATTGAAACTCCACAGTTCCCACACTGACCACCCTCACAAAGAGATCAGTGAATCAGACTAGCAGCATTCCACATCAACAAAGCAACTAAGATGATCAGACGCCGTTAAGACTGCACACCGCCTTTGCACACCAACCCCTCCGACGCCTCTCTGACACAAGCAGCAGCACGATCCACCCCAAGTCCGACGCCTTCAGTTTCTCCACCAACGAGCAACTCGCTGATGGGGGTAGACCTACTGTACTTTAAGTTCTTAATGTCCACCAGGGTCTTGCGATCATAAAGAATACATTTACAATAACACATTTGGTTAGCCCCATAGAAGCTGTTGTGACTGAGCACACTGCCATCGTACCAGATAATGATAAACCCATTAGCAATTCAAGGGAGATAAGGAAGGAGTTCTCTGGTAGAGGTTCATGGATGGTTGTAATTTTAAGGTGATTTGAGGACATATAGGGGTGGAGATACGTCTTTATCAGAGGAGGTGTAAGGCACCTCTTCCCTCTGCTAGGCTACAGGTCACCCTTGAGCAAGGTGTAGCAACTGCTCAAGGTCACGTGAAACCATGGGAGCAGGTGGTGGATGGTAGTATGAGCAGCTTGTGGATATCATAAGTTCTGGTTATGCAGACACTGACACAAATCTCTGAAGGGTATTAATAATGGCTGGGGTCACCCATCTTGTAAAGACACTGCCCAGAAGAAGGCAATGGCAAACCACTTCTGTAGAAAAACTTGTCAAGAATTTCTCTTGGAATGACCATGATTGCCTGTGTCAGGGGGTTCCCAACCTTTTTCATGCCATGGACCAATACTACTAAGCAAGGAGTCCGTGGATGCCAGGTTGGGAACCCCTGGCCTATATCATACAACATGGCACATACAAATGATAGTGGGGGATGTCAGACGTAAGGATTGCTTGGAATGCCCTGTCAGGGATACATTAGGGACATTCAAAAGACTCTTAGATAGGCAGAGAGATGACAGAAAAATGGAGGGCTATGTGGGAGGAAGGAGTTCGTGAGCCGAAGGGCCTGAACTGTGCTGTAGTGTTCTATGTTCTATGAATGGCGGAATGTATACAAATGGGACTACCTTAGGTGGACACCTTGGTCAGTATGGACAAGATGGGCTGAAAGGCCTGTTTCTGTACTTTATGACTCTATGTAATGACCTCGTCATTTGTAATGGCCAAATGACCTCGATCTGTTTCTGTTTCACTGTGTGAATCCAAGTCCCATTCCTGACTAGAACACAAGATCCGAATCTCACACTCCACCACAGTACCGTGGGAGGGCTGCATTTGTCGGAGATGCTGTTTCTTGGATGAGGTGTTGTACTGAAGCGTTGATTTTTCAGGCATGCAGATATAAAATATTGCAACTCTTCAACAAAGAGAAGGTAAGTTATTCTATGTTCCAACCAATAATTACTCTCCAGTCAGCATCACTAGAAAAAATGAGTTATTTTTTCATTAGCATGCTGCTGTTTGAAGGAGCCCACTTTATGTAAATTATCCATCACATGCAAAACTCTTAAAGGCCCAGGCAACGTAGATGTGGGCTTGTTGTTGTTGGACAGATGTTGGCACTGTGGACAAAAACCAGTGAGGACGATGGATGGTGCCTCTCCCACAACCCAGGTCAGCGAGAACACCGTGAGATCAGCGCGATTCATCATCCGTGCAGGCACGAGTGATCCCCTCAGTATGCAAGTCGATGAGTTCAGAGTTTGAGGCCTGGAGTTTGGGCCTGGTGTCAGCACCAAAGATTGAAGCCTGAAGGTTGGTTGGAAGTCTGGAACTCGAGGCCTGATGGTCAAAGTCTGGGTTCGAGTCCGCTGGGAAAGTTTGAGCGAGATGTCAATGAGTCCACAAGTCCAATGGAGGATGGAGTCTCAGAGGCAGCCTGCCCTGGGTTTGGAGGACTGTTTGCATGTGTGTGTGATTGGGAGGATGGGAGGAAGAAAAGGGGCTAGTTTTCCTGTTGTTTTGTTGCCGTTGTTCTGCTAAGCATTGTGGGCATACTACGTTGGTGCTGAAACGTGTAGTGACATTTCCAGGCTGCCCCCAGACACCCTCAGACTGTGCTAGTCATTAACGCAAACATCACATTTCACTCTATGTTTTGATACACATGTGACAAATAAACCTGAAACCTGGAACCTGAAGATCACCTGGAGAAGTGGTGCGAAGAAATTTCTTCACTTTGAAGGAGTGTGTGGAGGCTTGGTCAGTGAGTGCATTCAAGACAGGGGAGGACAGATTTTTTTTAGGTGTTACGGGAATTGAGAGTAGGGCAGGAAAATGGTTTGAGCTGAAAGGTTATCCATGATGTTATTGAGCGACTGATTAGATGGGAAGGGCCAAATTTCTTCTTTCTTTTCCCATGTTGGAGAAATTACTTCATGTCAGAAATATTTGACTGGTTGTGAAAGATCTGGCATGGTAATAAGACAATAAGAACATAATACCATAGGACTTAGGAGCTGAATTAGGCCATTCAGCCCTTTGAGTCTGTGCTGCCATTCCATCATGGCTGACTTATCATCCCACCTTCTCCCGCCTTCTCCCTGTAACCGATGATGCCCTGACTAAGGCGCTGCCCCAAGCGTGCGCCCTTTATTTTGTGCTTTTGCTCGTGTTTGGTTCTGAAACAACTCCAAGACCGCGACTGCATTGCTGCAGAACAGAAGCAGGAGATTCTCTCCCGAACCCTCCGACTAACCGAATCTCAGCCACTGCTCCTCTGGTTACTTTCTCTATGTCACCCACACTGTCGACACTTCGCTTAGCTGAAATGGATGGGCGGCAAGTGCTGAACTCATGATGCCTAATGCCCATATTTAATAATTCACAAGCCAGTTCACACCCATAACTCGCTGAGATCCCTGGAGTAGCCCCGGTTCCAGACACCCATCCCTCTGTCATTGATCAGTTCTGACAAGCCCCGGAAGTCAAAAACAAGTGATTCAACGTGGCAAATATTCTCTTACGTAAATCAAAAGTAGAACCGTACAGCCGTTTCTGGAGATACTCAATGGTCAGGCTGCATCTGTGGAAAGAAATGGACAGTGGATCTTCACCAGCTGCTTGTTTTTGGCTTCAGATTCCAGCATCTGCCGTCTCTCATGTCTCCACCTTAAGGCCCCATTGTGAAGGTAAGTTGTCATAGCCTTGTATGGGAGCATCAATGCCCAAGAATGGAAAAGTGGTGGACACAGCTCAGTCCATCACAGGATAAGATCCTCCCTACCACTGAGCAGGTCTACAAGGAGCACTGCCACAAGGAAGCAGCATCCATCATTCAAGATCCTCACCGTCCAGGCCGTGCTCTCTTCTCACTGCTGCCATCGGGAAGGAAGTACAGAAGCTTCAGGTCCCACACCACCAGGTTCAGGACCTGTGAGGAACAGTCCTGATAAAGGGTCTCGGCTGTTTTCTCCTTTCCATAGATGCTGCCTCTCCTGCTGAGTTCCTCCAGCATTTTATGTGTGTTACTCAGGAACAGTTCCCCCCCTTCAACCATCAGGCTCCTGAACCAGCGTGGTAACCTCACTCACCTCAGCACTGAACTGATTCCACAGCCTACAGACATCTTCAAGGACTCTGCAACTCATTATTTTGGAATTATTAATTAATTTATTTCCTTAGTTATTGTATTTACAGAACTTGTCTTCTTTTGCATGTTGGTTGTCAGTCTTTGTGAGCAGTTTTTCATTGATTCTGTTGTACTTATTGGTTCTGTTGTGAATAACTGCAAGACAATGAATCAGGTGACATGTGTGTACCTTGATAATAAATTTACTATGGACTTTGAATTTTAAAGTCTCGTCAATTTCTACAGATGTACCGTGAAGAGCATTCTAACTGGCTGCATTAACACCTGGTATGGTGGTGTGAGGACTACTGCACAGGATCGAAATAAGCTGCTGCAGAGAGTTGTAAACTCAGTCAGTTCCATCATGGCCACCAGCCTCCCCAGCATCCAGGACATCTTCGAGGAGTGATGCCACAAAAGGTTGCATCCATCATTAAAGACCCTCGTCGCCCAGGTCATGCCTTGTCCTCAATGCTACCATCAGGAATGAGGCACGGGAGCCTGAAGGTTCACCCACTCAACTATTCGGGAACAGCTTCTTCCCCTCTGCCATCCGATATTTCAATGGACATTGAAACCATGAGCACTACCTCACTACATTTTTCATTTCTGCTTTTGCACTACTTAAATAAATAAAGGCATCCGTTAGTCTTGCGAGACCATGGATCTGTGCCTGGAAAGTCTCACCCTCCAGGGAGCAGGCCTGGGCAACGTTGTATGGAAGACCAGCAGTTGCCCCTCTCCACGACACCAATGTTGTCCAAGGGAAGGGCATTGCCTCGGCTGGGGCTCGAACTCACGACCTTCAGGTTGCTAGTCCAATGCCTTAACCACTTGGCCACGTGCCCACTCACACTACTTAACAGTTTTACGTATATACTCACTTACGGTAATTCACAATTTTTTCCCTATTATTATGTATTGCATTGTACTGCTGCTGCAAATACAACATATTTCACGACACATGACGGTGATATGTAACCTGTTTCTGATTCTGAAATTTCCTCCGGCTGATTGTCCACTTTCCTCTGCAGATGCTGCCTGGCCCATTGAATTCCTTCAGCAGCTTATTTTTCTGGCTCCAGATCCCAGCACCTGCAGTCTCCTGGGTCTTTGTGCAAATGTTTCACTCCTACACAATGACGTTCCTCTCTGTAATTTCAGCCTGGTGATTGCTCCCTTAGAACAGGGGAGGTGACATAAGAAGATGGAAGATGACGACAAACATCTCTGGGCCCTAGTGCTGCACCTTTTACTTTAACCACTAGAGGCAGCATTCTAGGAGAGGAGAGATGACAGGTAGTAGAATCTGTAGCGACAGTCTGCTGGAGGAACTCACCGGGTTGAGCTGCATCTGTGGTGCGGTTGGGGCAGGAGATGTCGAGGATTCCGGTTGAAAGCCTGCATCAGGACTTGTAGCTTTGGCAGTCAGTGGCTTTGGCCACAGGAGCAGAATTAGGCCATTTGGCCCGTCCAGTCTGTTCCGCCATTCGGTCATGGCTGATTTATTTTCTCTCTCAACCCCATTCTCCTCGCTGTAAAAGTGACTGTGCCGGATTTTGGCATTTGCTATTTCTACTGACTTTAACCACGTGTAAGGTCATTAAAAGTCTAGCACGTCTGAGCCCAAGTCCTGGACATTTTCTTCTGATTAATTCTGGCCTTCAACCACGGATGGTTAATGCCTGCTCTTCCCTGCTTTAGAACATGGTATGGTATGGTAGTGTGCATTGTGTCTGACGATGACAGGAGACCTGTGCAGGAGGGTCTTTAAAGTGGGCAAAGCCACTGTACCAGGGCAGTTCCACTCTCTTGACCTCGGAAGTCTGGGATGAGTGGTGCAAACAGGCCTCACAAACTAGGGTCTTCCTGGGTTGCAGTGGATGACCATGATGTCTTCAGTGCCCTGTCACGCCCTTCGCTCTCCACGGAGCGTCGCAGTACTGCCTTCCTGGCTGTTGGATCTCACTATCAATCTTGTCTGCCCAGTCCGCTAGAGCTGACTTCGCACTCCGGGACAGGCATCTCCCTATTCCACCGGAGTATGAGGCCACCGGCTACCCTCACCTGGTTTAGCCCACCTGTCGAAGCGGTGTACCGGGGTGAGGCCACTGCCGCATGCAAGCAGCTACTTGGAGCCACAGGTGAGAGCTGAGTGTCCAGTGGGGACCAAAGGTGAGTGAGCTGCCCCAGAATGGACACGGCAAGCCCCTTCACCAGACGTGCTACCCTTCCCTGGAAACCATATGCACCCCTCTGGAACATATATAGGCATCTGTTAGTCTCAGGAGACCATGGATTTGCGCCTAGGAAGGTTTCCAGGGCGCAGGCCTGGGCAAGGTTGTATGGAAGACCAGCAGTTGCCCATGCTGCAAGTCTCCCCTCTCCACGCCACCGATGTTGTCCAAGGGAAGGGCATTAGGACCCATGCAGCTTGGCACCGGTGTCGCCGCAGAGCAATGTGTGGTTAAGTGCCTTGCTCAAGGACACACACGCTGCCTCAGCCAAGGCTCGAACTAGCGACCTTCAAATCACTAGACGTACGCCTTAACCACTTGGCTATGCGCCAACACACCACTTGGAACATAGAAAATAGAACATTACAACACAGTACAGGCCCTTTGGCTCATGATATTGTGCCAACTCTTAATCAATCTAACCCCTAACTGTAAAGTGCTGTAAATTTCTATCATCCACATGCCTCTTTAACTGATTCTTAAATGCCCCTAATGTATCTGCCTCTACCACCTCCACCTTGCATGTATCCACCAAGGTTTTCTTGTCTATGTGGTGATCCCCACAATGATTGTCAGTCGTCATCAGACTCAGAGCTCAGCTCTCGATGAAGAAGCACTGGCATGAAGTCACGTATCGCTTTGCTAAAAAGGGACACGTTTGAGTAATGTGGAACACAGAACATGGAACATAGAAATTTACAGCACTTTACAGGCCCTTCGGCCCACAATGTTGTGCCGACCATGTAACCTACTCTAGAGGCTGCCTAGAATTTCCCTAGCATATAGCCCTCTATTTTTCTAAGATCCACGTACCTATCTAGGAGGCTCTTAAAAGACCCTATTGTATCCACTTCCACCACCGCCGATGGCAGTGCATTCCATGCACCAACCACTCTCTGTGTGAAAAACTTACCTCTGACATCCCCTCGGTACCTGTTTTCAAGCAGCTTAAAATGGTACCCCCTCGTATTAGCCATTTCAGCCCTGGGAAAAAGCCTCTGGCTATCCACATGATCAATGCCCCTCATCATCTTATACACCTCTGTCAGGTCACCTCTCACCCTTCGTTGCTCCGAGGAGAAAAAGCCAAGTACACTCAACCTATTCTCATAAGGTACACCCTTCAATCCAGGCAACATCCTTGTAAATCTTCTCTGCACTCTCTCTACAGTATCCTTCTTCCTGTAGTGAGGTGACCAGAACTGAACACAGTACTCCAAGTGTGATCTGACCAGGGTCTTATATAGCTGTAACAAAGCTGGAAGGCGTGGTTTCTCTGTAGAGGAAGGAGTGGCAGAGGAAGGGCTGAACATGGGCATGTCATCGCCATCTGATAGCCAAGCTTGTGATTGCCAGCTCCCCCTCGATCCCTGCTCTCCTAGTGAATGTGAGTCCAACAGAGCTTCACTCCACTGCAGTCGCAGCTGCCAACACGTGCTTCTTATACATCTCCCAACACTTCGATATGTTCAGACACGGCAGGCATAGACTGTACACATGCTGCAAGAACTTCACTCACCCCAGCACTGAACAGATTCCACAATCGATGAACTCACTTGTAAGGACACTACAACTCGTGTTGTCAAAGCTACCTATCTATCTTTCTGTCTGTCTGTCTGTCTGTCTATCTATCTATCTATTTATTTACCTAGTTTTCTATGTATTTATTGATTTGTTAGTTTTTCCTTTTGTATTTGCACAATTTTTCATCTCTTGCACATTGGTTGATTGTACATCTTTGCTCATTGACTCTGTTGGATTTCTCTGTAACTACTATGAATACCGACAAAGTCAAGGTGGTGTATTGTGACATAGGTGCACTTTGATGATAAATGTATCTTAACCTTTGAACTTTCAACAACTCTTCTCTTGCAGGCAGATCATAGACCATAGTTGCAGCGCAGAGTGGGATTGCAGCGCACTGGATGAGATGGGCTGAAGGGCCTGCCTCAATGCTGCATAATTCTACAACCCCATTGTAATTTTGTTGTTGGAATTTCTATCTCTGAGCATTGAACTCAGCCTTTCCTCTACAGCTAACTCAGCAGTTCAGAACCCCGAAGCTGGAGGCTTCTCTCTTGGCATGCATTTCATCTGGATGTACGGTGAAAAAGTCTTGAAATGCTCTAATTTCCTAACAATGCTTCGATTGCTAGGCTGCATATTCTCCACGGACACAAGTCCATCCCCCACGCTTTAGTAACTAGGCTGGGAATACCACCAAAGTTTTCAACCATGAAATTATTCTGAAATCATTTTGAAAGTTTCTTCATTCTGCTAACATCTCCTCCATCTCGCCTCTCTCCTTCTTAAGGGGCCCTATTGATATTTAATACTTTCCCTGCTGCAAACTTCTATCTGGGGACTTACTTTACTTTTTCCCCCTCAATCTCATTTGACATATATTTTTTCAACTTTTTTCATTTCATCCCAGATTTTCTGTAATTATTTACATTCTTTCTCAAATTTTCAAATCATGTAAAATATTCTTTTGATTTTCTTTATTTTTTAACCTCTTAAAGCTTGGTTTACATTTGGATGTCGCCATGATGCATATTACATTTACATCTTCTCAGTACATCCTTTCCATTTTTGCCCTGTAAGCTTTTTCGTCAATATTTCCCAGCTTACAATCAGTTGCCGCTTTATTAGGTACACCCATACACCTGCTTGCTAATGCAAATGCCTAATCAGCCAATCATGAGGTAGCATCTCAATGCATGAAAGCACACAGACATGGTCAAGACGTTCGGTTATGGTTCGGTCCAAACATCAGAAAGGGGAAGAAATGTGATCGAGGTGACTTTGGAATGATTGTTGGTGCCAGATGGGGTGGTTTGAGTATATCAGAAACTGTTGATCTCCTCGGATTTTCAGGCACAACAGTGTCTAGAGCTTACAGGGTGTGAGAAAGAGTGGCAACTCTGGGCAAAAATCCCCTGCTAATGAGAGAGGTCAGAGGAGAATAGCCAGACTGCTTCAAGCTGACGGTAACTCAGCTAACAGTGGTATGCAGAAAAGCATCTCTGAACACACAACACATTGGACCTTGAGGTGGATGGGCTACCCCAGCAGATGATCGCAGGCAAACACTGAGTGGCCACTTTATTAAGTACAGGAGAATCCTAATATGGTGGTCACTGAATATATGGTATATTTAGGAACAAATTCCATTCTGTTCCAGCTTTGAAACTGTACGTTTACTAAAATCTCAGACACTGCAGATTTTGATTTAAGTTTTGGTAGAAAAACTTGGAATGGAATGGCTGAGCTCATTTCATGTTGTAATCAGGTTGCAGCTAATGACCATTGAATTCTGGAGGGACAGATCACACAACGCAGAGCACAACTGAACAGTAAGTGCCTCTTGTAGCAGCTTCTCTGTTGAGTATAGTGATATGAACAAGCCCAGAGTGAAGAAATGAGACAGCAGGTAGTGTCATGTTTTGTAACTTCAAAACATTGAACTAATTCAAAGAAACTCATGGGAGTCCGAAAATATGGGTGTATACTTTGAGTTAACTTTAAGCGAGGTGCAGACATTACATGTGGGAACATGATGACATATGCAATTAACGTATGCAATTATATTTTTACATGTAGCCCGTAATTAATCAGTTAAACGAGCAAGAATAATTAATCAAACAATATATATGCAAGATTACTCAAATATTATTGAAATATCAAATACACAACACCCATCCCTGCTTAGCTATAAACTCCAACATAATGTAGAATACATCTCAACTATATACACAGTTCATTATGTAATTAAGGCATCCGTTAGTCTTGCGAGACCATGAATCTGTGCCTGGAAAGTCTTCCTTGTCCAGGGCGCAGGCCTGGGCAAGGTTGTATGGAAGACCAGCAGTTGCCCATGCTGCGTCTCCCCTCTCCACGCCACCGATATTGTCCAAGGGAAGGGCATTAGGACCCATACAGCTTGGCACCGGTGTCATCGCAGAGCAATGTGTGGTTAAGTGCCTTGCTCAAGAACACAACACACTGCCTCAACTGGAGATTGAACTCACGACCTTCAGATTGCTAGTCCAAAGCCTTAACCACTTGGCCACATAACGTTATGTAATACAACTATGTTATACAGATATTCACAGCATTGTAAATTTTAAATTGTCCCATTCAGGCTTAAAGGTTTAATCTCTGTGGAGGATTTCTTACTCTGTAGGATAATGTCTTTCCTGACATGGGGAATCACTCTGTCTGGCAGGTGAGACTTGTGGCTGTCAAGCAATCTCAGGTTCTGAGGCCTCCTCCACAGTGGTTGTACGAGTTGACTCTGAGACCAGAGGAAGTGTCTCAGATAGCGGCAGCCAACTTTCTTCTCCATCAATTGACCCTGCTCTCCTCAACTGATTGATGTGTTGTCTCCGGATGATATCAGACTCAATCTCCACTGTGTAGGAGAGTGGTCCAGGTCTGTCCTTAATCTTTTTGAGAATCCACTTTTGTCCCTTGGCAAGACTGCTTGTCCAGGAGTGAAACACTGAACCTCCTCGTTTGAGGAGCCCTCAATATGTCTCAGCTGTTGGTCTTGCATCCTCCAGGGTTGAAATGTCTGATACCAGAGGGCTTGGGTTCAAGGTGAGACGGTGCAAGTTCAAAAGAGTGATTGGTGCCTTGAATGTGCTACCAGGGATGGTATTAAGGCCAGATGACATAGAGATAGGCACACGAATGTGCAGGGAATGGAGGGATATGGACCATGTATAGCCAGAAGGGATTAGTATAGTTAGGTGGTTAATTAGTTCAGTGCAACATCATATGCTAAAGGGCCTGTACCTGTGCTGTGCAGTTCTGTGTTCTAACAGGCAAGTAATCTCTAAATGAGTTTCACAACCAGTTTTAAACTTGCAGTGCCGATATGTCTGAACTTTCCATGAATTTGAAGCTAATTTGTTCTTTGACCCTGTTTGTGTGTGATCCCTTATTACTTATGCTGTAAATGGAATGATGTTACACCAGCTTATCATTTATTACTCACTGCCTGTTATGCCACTGGCATTTTGGGCAGCAATGAAGGTTTTCCGTCTCTGGTGGTGTTCAGGGCTTCCTTCCAGCTTTCAATCGTGTCAGTCATGTAAGTTCATGGTGGAGACTCAGGAATACCGTTGCTCTCAGATGCAGAAGGATTCTTCATTGCTGTTTCTGTAACAGTTTTGTTTTACCAGTCAGGGTTATTAGCCCTGAGCTGAACCCCTGAACCTGGAGGACTGGTGGACCACTCTTAGTCTGCTTGGCATGGGTGACTCTACCAAGAGCAAAGCATAAAGCCCTTACTCCAGTCAACATAGATCTCCAGGTCATTGATGCACGCAAGCCTCCAAACCACAACAAAGTTGTGGTCCTCTTGGAGGGTAGAACATGGAACATAGAAATCTACAGCACATTACAGGCCCTTCGGCCCACAATGTTGTGCCGACTATGTAACCTACTCCAGAAACTGCCTAGAATTTCCCTACCACATAGCCCTCTATTTTTCTAAGCTCCATGTGCCTGTCTAAGAGTCTCTTAAAAGACCCTTTTATATCCGTCTCTACCACCTTCACTGGCAGTACATTTCACGCATCCACCACTCTGTGTGTGAAAAACTTACTTCTGACACCCCCCTTGTACCTACTTCCAAGCATCTTAAAACTATGGTCCCTCGTGTTAGCCATTTCAGCCCTGGGAAAAAGCCTCTGACTATCCACATGATCAATGCCTCTCATCATCTTATACACCTCTATAAGGTCACCTCTCATCCTCCGTTGCTCCAAGGAGAAAAGGCTGAGTTCACTCAACCTATTCTCATAAGGCATGATCTCTAATTGAGGCAACATCCTTGTAAATCTCCCCTGCACTCTCTCTATAGCATCAACATCCTTCCTGTAATGAGGTGACCAGAGCTGAACACAGTACTCCAAGAGGGGTCTAACTAAGGTCTTATGTAGCTGTAACATTACCAACTTTGTTCATTTATAATGCCATTTTGCCAGGGGCCCTTAATCTTTCCCAGATACAGTAAATCTGGCACAATCAGGACTTCAGTGTCAGATTATCAAATCTTACAGATGATTAGATGTTAAGTGCATTAATATCCCCAAAAAATTCTAAATCCTATTTTCACACATTACCCCTTATATTAAACTTACCACTGAACTAAACAAGTGTAGAGGGAGTGTGAGGCAGAGGACTTGAGGGAGTATAAGTCAGAGAGGAACACAGGAACCAAAAGGGAAGAGAATTCAGCAATTGTCTCTTGTTGAACCAGCTGCCAAATCATTGGGATTTCAGAGAAGTCAATGGTAAATTATTGAATCTAGATCTTCTATCCCTTCAGCAAATGAGGGGAGATTTGATAGAGATATACAAAATTATGAGGGGTGTAGGTAGGGTGTGGGTGGCAGAGTGGAGATTACATCGCTACCAAAGGAGGTGTGAGGTGCTCCTTCCTTCTGCTAGCCTGCAGGTCACCCTTGGGCAAGGTGTAGCACCTGCCTAGCCCCCCGATCAGGGTCACGTGAAACCATGGGAGCAGGTGGTGGATGGTTGTATGAGCAACTGGTGCATATCGCAGGTCCTGGTCATACACCACTAACACCCGGTGGACAATCTCTGAAGAGTGTTGATTACCTCATCTTATGAAGACACTGCCCAAAAAAAGGCAATGGCAAACCATTTCCGTCGAAGAGCTTGCCAAGCACAACCATGGTCATGAATAGAGGAAATAGTAACAGCAACAGCATGAAGGGTTCTAAAGACAGATGGAAGATTATGATTGCCAGCGTTATACCACACAGGACATAAGGATGCTCCCGAGATTATCGCAGTTCTACATGTGAGAAAAGGATACAACAATTCTGCAATTACAAAAGTATATATTACACAGTAAAACACCCCAGGACACTTACATGTATGATACTGGGCTGTGCAAGGAGATGCTGGAAGAAAATTAAAGTCGAAGTGATGGATAGGACCCAGTTCAGAATCAGAATCAGAATCAGGTTTAATATTACTGGCATATGTTGTGAAATTTGTTAACCTTGTGGTAGCAGTACAATGTAATGCATGATAAATATAGGAAAACTGAATTACAGCAAATAAATAAATATTAAGTAGTTAAGTTAAAACAAATAGTGTAAAAATAAAGATAAATAAAAAAATTAGTGAGGTAGTGTTCATGGGTTCAATGTCTATTTGGAAATCAGATGGCAGAGGGGAAGAAACTGTTCCTGAATCGCTAAGTGTGTGCCTTCAGGCTCCTGTACCTCCTTCCTGATGGTTGCAGTGAGAAGAGGGCGTGTCCTGGGTGATGGGGTCCATAATGATGGATGCTGCCTTTTTTAAGTACTGCTCCTTGAAGATGTCTCAGATACTATGGAGGCTAGTACCATGATAGAGCTGACTAATTTTATAACTTTCTGCACCTTACTTCGATCCTCTGCAGTAGACACCCCCCCCCATACCATACCATCACAGGAAAAGGCCTCCTCACCATTCAGCACATCTACATGGAGCGCTGTAATGGGAAAGCAGCATCCATCATCAAGGACGACTACCATCCAGGCCATTCTCTCTTCTTGCTACTATCATTGAGCAGGAGATACAGCAGCCTTATGTTGAGGAACAGTTATTAATCTTTAACCATCAGGTTCCTAAACCAGTGTTTCAATAGAACGGAATAGCACAGGGAACAGACCCTTCAGCTAGCACATCCATGCTGTGTGAGATGCCAAATTAAACTAATCTCTTCAGCTTCTACATGATCCATTTCCCTCTCTTCTCTACATATTCACTGATGCCTTTGGGCCAGAGATACAGGAGCCTTAGGTCCAACCACCACCAACCAACAAGCTCAGGAGCAGTTATTACCCTTCAACCATCAGGTTCCTGAATGAGCCAGGATAACTTCACTCACCTCAACACTGAACTGCTTCCACAAACGATGGACTGACTTTCAAGAACTCTACAACTCATGTTCTCAGCATGTATGTATGTATGCATGTCATACAATCACTGGGGTTGAGTGTGACGTTCTCCTAAGGGGTTGTCTATTGGTGGGTCCTCAGGTGGCTGTAGAGGCTGATCTGGGATGTTATGGTGGATTCCCTGCATGGAGGTATGTATGTATATATTTAACTATTTTATCTATCTATCTTTTATTTGTTGGTTTTAATTTGCACAGTCTTTCTTCTTTTGCACATGTTATTTGTCGGTCTTTGTTGATACATATTTTATCATTGATTCTATAGCTTTCCTGTGAATGCCTGCAAAAAAATGCACCTCAAAGTATCTGGTACCATATACACTCAGTTGACTCTTTATCGGTTAGCTCCTCTACCCAATGAGGTGACCTCTTAGTGTACGTACTTCGATGGTAAATGTACTGTGAACTTTAGAGGACCATTATAAAGGAGGAAGGAGAGATGCTTAGGGAACTAAATCTCTGGAAGTGAAGGCGTGGCTTGCTGTGACACTGAGATTAGCATTAGGAATACATAGCCCATGGCTTGTTGGGCAGAGATGAGAAAGGGCAAGGAGACAGAGAGATTTGAAAGCCAAGACGGTCATGTTAAGATTAACACACTACTCAAATCTACAGTGAAGTGCCTGGTGGCAGAGACCATTGCTCACGGATGATGTTAGACTGATACCTTGCTGGCTTTAATTGAATTGAATCGATAATATTTCTTACATCCTTCACATACATGAGGAGTAAAAATATTTACGTTACATCCCCGTCTTGTGTTGGTGTTTCTTGTGCTTGTTAGAAGTCCTCTGATACCACTTGAGGAAAAGCATGGAGTTCTGGCCAAAACAGCTTCCTCAGAAAGTGCCACCACAAAGAATTTTAGGAGTCATTCTCATAAGGCATTGCCTGGGAGTGCATGCTCTGTGGCTCGATTAAGCCACTAAGGAATCTTGTATGCACTTAAATCAAAGGTTCAATATTCTTCCACTGTGCCTATTGACCAATTAACTTTATTTTTGCACTGTTGAAAGCGTAGTATTGCAATTCATGGCTGAAGATTCTCGTTCATGGAAACATGCAACACAGAAACTTACAGACAAGGGATTCTGCAGATGCTGGAAACACACACAAATGCTGGAAGAACATAAGCAGGTCAGGCAGCATTTATGGAGGGGAAGAAACAGTCAACATTTTGGGCCAAGACTCTTCATCAGGGCTGGAACATGCCTCCAAACCGATCCGATGCATCCTGACTGTGATGCCCACTGATGATAATCTCATTTGC
Organism: Mobula birostris; assembly: GCF_030028105.1. Taxonomy (NCBI): domain Eukaryota; kingdom Metazoa; phylum Chordata; class Chondrichthyes; order Myliobatiformes; family Myliobatidae; genus Mobula; species Mobula birostris. The sequence continues at coordinate 157,685,518 of NC_092377.1, read as the reverse complement.
GCACACTGTGCATGCGTCCCTCTGTGCTTTTCCTATCCAAGATCCTTTTAAATGTACTAAAATGTTTTGAAAGCAATCGTACCTCGCGGTTTCTAGTAAACACTTAAGATTTAAATGTACTAAATGCCTCGCGGTTTCTAGTAAACACTTAAGATTTAAATGTACTAAACACCTCGCGGTTTCTAGTAAACATTTAAGATTTAAATGTACTAAACACCTCGCAATTTCTAGTAAACATTTAAGATTTAAATGTATTAAACACCTCGCGATTTCTAGTAAACACTTAAGATTTAAATGTACTAAACACAGGTTTTGAAAGCAATCGTACCTCGCGGTTTCTAGTAAACATTTAAGATTTAAATGTACTAAACATCTCGCGATTTCTAGTAAACACTTAAGATTTAAATGTACTAAACACAGGTTTTGAAAGCAATCGTACCTCGCGGTTTCTAGTAAACACTTAAGGTTTTTAAAAAACTGCCTGCATGTATGGTAAATGTACGGGCTTCAATGGAATTGGGCCATACAGGCCAGGAATGCTGCTAGTTAGATTTCTCTCTGCACTGAATTAGGTTCATCTCAGCTGGAGCTGGACCGAGGGGGGGGGCACCGCAATTAATTTTTGCTCTGCTTGGCCAGGGAGAAGAAAAATTAGTAATGTTTCCCTGGACCTGATTGCTACAGCAAGCCTCTGCTGGAAGTACTTGGCGTGAGTGGAGAGGTGTGGGTTTAGTTATCTTCATTTTAACTGCTCGTGGATACACGCCATTTCCACAGACCATAGTCAACAATTATGCAATTGTATCACAATGAAGTTCTTAGGACATGCAAGCAAGATTGTTAAAAAAACCTTTGAAACACGAATTCCTTACTCCTTTTACTGGGTGTTTCTTGTAATAAAGTATTGCTATTAACAAGGTGACTGATAGGCTAAGGGGGCAGCAAAGATTAAACAGGGGCATATGGCGTGCCAGAATTTGCTTCCCGTTTGTTAAGCCAGCCAGCACTAACAGCTGTTTTGGCACTCTGACAGTGCCTCCCATGTAAACCGTTCATGGCAGATGTTCAGTTTCCTCTGAGTGATCCTGGGTAAAGCTGGCCTCCGGTATCCCTGGATTAAGTAGCCAGAGGATTAAAAATCTGTACCAGTCGCTAGAGTCATCTCCTTGAGTTGTTTATTAAGCATTCTGGAAATGATCGTTTCCTGTCACTTTCAGTCTTTCAGTGAACAACAATGGATTCATACAGCGTTATAGCACAGACACAGGTCTACTGAGGCCACACGAACCATAAAGCAGATACTTTATTTATTTAGAAATACAGCACGAACTACGCCCTTTGGGCCGCGCTGCCCCGGCAACCCCTCAATTCAACCCTACCCAGTCAGGGGGCAATTTACAATGACCCATCAACCTGATGTAGGGTCTTGGCCTGAAACGTCGACTGTTTACACATTTCCATAGATGCTGCCTGTCCTGCTGAACTCCTCCAGCATTTTGTGTGTGTAGCTTGGATTTCCAGCATCTGCAGATTTTCTCTTGATTGTCACCAGTGCATCTTTGGATTGTGGGAGAAAACTGGAGCGCCTGGAGCAAACCACACAGTCGCGGGGAGAAGGCACAAACTCTTTACAGGCACCAAGGGGAACTGAACCTGGCTCGTCGGTACTGTGAAGCGCTGTGCAGACCACTACGCTACCCTGCCACCCAGGGATCCCGATAAGTGCTGTGACTCCTGTATCCTGACTGGCCTGTGGAATATTCTGGCACAGTTCCTGGACGTGCACAATGCACGGCTACTGACTGGCCCGACCTTGGACTGTGGGAGGACACCAGAGCACCTGGAGGAAACCCACGCATTCCATGGAGAGAATGTGCAAACTTCTTACAGACAGTGTCAGAAGTGAACTTCAAACTCCGGAACGCCCCGAGCTGTAATAGCGTTATGTTAACCACTCCGCTACCAGGGCACTTGTCCCACTCACTAATCCATTTTATTCTGCACGCTTTTTGATCAAGACCATAAGAAAGGAGCAGAATTAGGAGATTCAGCCCATCAAGTCAAGTTTATCACTTGATCATGGCTAATTATTTTCCATCTCACCCCCATTCTCCTGCCTTTCCCCTGTAACCTTTGATGCCTTTACTAAACAAGAACCCATCAACCTCCACTTTAAATATATCCAATCACTTGGCCTCCACATCCATCTGTGGCAATGAACTCCACAGATTCACCAGCCTCTGGCTAAGGAAGTTCAACCTCATCCCTGCTCCTAATTTCTACCACTCACCTACACCAGGAGCAATTTACAATGTCAAATCAACCTGCCAGCCTGTGCGTTGTTTGGAAGTGGATGGAAACTGGAACAACCCACCCGCACCTGGTCACAGGGAGAGCTTGCAAACTCCACACGGACAGCAGCAGAGGTCAGGATCGAATTTGGGTCACTGGATCGCTGAGGCCGAACCACATTGCCACCCTAGGAAGTGCGTCAGTGGGGCTGGAATGGAGAATTATATTTTAATAGGCTTTATAGGGTGGCGCAGTGCAATGCTTTACAAAGTCAGCTGCAAGCTCAGGGTTCAATCCCGCCACTGTCTGTAAGGAGTTGGTACATTCTGCCCGTGACCACTTGCATTTCCTCTGTGTGCTCCAGTTTCTGCAGACAGTCCAAGGACACGTGGGTTATTAAGTTGTGGGCAGATAAATCCCCAGGGCCAGATGGTCTGCATCCCAGAGCGCTTAAGGAAGTAGCCCAAGAAATAGTGGATGCATTAGTGATAGTTTTTCAAAACTCTTTAGATTCTGGATTAGTTCCTGAGGATTGGAGGGTGGCTAATGTAACCCTGCTTTTTAAAAAAGGAGGGAGAGAGAAATCAGGGAATTATAGACCAGTTAGCCTGACATCGGTGGTGGGAAAAATGCTAGAGTCAGTTATCAAAGATATGATAACAGCGCATTTGGAAAGCGGTGAAATCATCGGACAAAATCAGCATGGATTTGTGAAAGGAAAATCATGTCTGACGAACCTCATAGAATTTTTTGAGGATGTAACTAGTAGAGTGGATAGGGGAGAACTAGTGGATGTGGTATATTTGGATTTTCAAAAGGCTTTTGACAAGGTCTCACACAGGAGATTAGTGTGCAAACTTAAAGCACAAGGTATTAGGGGTATAGTATTGATGTGGATAGAGGATTGGTGGGCAGACAGAAAGCAAAGAGTGGGAATAAACGGGACCTTTTCAGAATGGCAGGCAGTGACTAGTGGGGTACCGCAAGGCTCTGTGCTGGGACCCCAGTTGTTTACAATATATATTAATGACTTAGACGAGGGAATTAAATGCAGCATCTCCAAGTTTGCGGATGACACGAACCTGGGCAGCAATGTTAGCTGTGAGGAGGATGCTAAAAGGATGCAGGGTGACTTGGATAGGTTAGGTGAGCGGGCAAATTCATGGCAGATGCAATTTAATGTGGATAAATGTGAGGTTATCCACTTTAGTGGCCAGAACAGGAAAACAGATTATTATCTGAATGGTGGCTGATTAGGAAAAGGGGAAGTGCAATGAGACCTGGGTGTCATTGTACACCAGTCATTGAAAGTGGGCATTCAGGTACAGCAGGCGGTGAAAAAGGCGAATGGTATGCTGGCATTCATAGCAAGACGATTCAAGTACAGGAGCAGGGAGGTACTACTGCAGTTGTACAAGGCCTTGGTGAGACCACACCTGGAGTATTGTGTGCAATTTTGGTCCCCTAATCTGAGGAAAGACATTCTTGCCATAGAGGGGGTACAAAGAAGATTCACCAGATTGATTCCTGGGATGGCAGGACTTTCATATGATGAAAGACTGGATCGACTAGGCTTATACTCACAGAATTTAGAAGATTGGGGGTGGATCTGATTGAAACGTATAAAATTCTAAAGGGATTGGACAGGCGAGATGCAGGAAGATTGTTCCCGATGTTGGGGAAGTCCAGAATGAGGGGTCACATTTTAAGGATAAAGGGGAAGCCTTTTAGGACCGAGATGAGGAAAAACTTCTTCACACAGAGAGTGGTGAATCTGTGGAATTCTCTGCCACAGGACACAGTTGAGGCCAGTTCATTGGCTATATTTAAGAGGGAGTTAGATATGGCCCTTGTGGCTAAAGGGATCAGGGGTATGGAGAGAAGGCAGGTACAGGGTTCTGAGTTGGATGATCAGCCATGATCATACTGAATGGCGGTGCAGGCTCGAGGGGCCGAATGGCCCACTCCTGCACCTATTTTCTATGTTTCTATGTTTCTAGGTCAATGCTGCAAACATAGCAACACTTGCAGACTGCCCCCAAGGACATCCCTGGACATAAAATGACGTTATTTCACTGTATTTTTTTGACGTTTCAATGTATCTATGACAAATAAAGCTAATCTTTAAATGCTTATCCTAAGTCCTGTACAGAAGTAACATGCAGGGAGCTGTGTTGGCCTTTGATAGAGTTTAAATGCAGACTTTAAATATCTGTGCACAGTTAACTTGGAGTGAGATCACACCTTCTTTTTGTATCAATGCCATAACACAGCAGGAGGTTCCAGTGATCCATCCCCTAACTCCACTAAAATAGGTAATTTGTGGTAAGGTGCCCCATAATTGCAAATCTATTCACTCAGCCCCCAGAATACTGTAGGTGTCCTGCTGTGATTTGCCTCACTAGGGGTTTGGTGAGACTAAAATAACAGTACTGGCATATTTTAAAATGCAATACAGATATGACTTTTGCTTTCTAATGCTAAAGAGCAGGGATTCTCACAACGCTCTGGGAAAATCAATCCCACATGCAACATCACCGAAAAGTTATTACTGGTCTCAGTTTTGTTTGTGGTATCCTGTACATGCATGACAATATTGACTTCAACACAATCTTATTCAGTACAAGTGTTCTGAGATGTTTCAGAGACATGGTAAAACAATGTTTTTTGTTCGAAGTTCAAAGTAAATTTATTATCAAATTAGGTACATTTATTAGATATTTGGATTGTGTGCATCGATGGAAAGGGGATGGAGGGCTGTGGTCCCGGTGCAGATCGATGGGACTAGGCTGTTTAAATGGTTTGGCATGGGCTAGATGGGCCGAAGGGCCTGTTTCTGCGCCGACTTTTTTCTGACTCTCTGACTATGACCATAAACTATCTCGAGTTTCTTTTTCTTGCAGGTATTTGCAGGAAAACAAATAAAATACAATGGAATTTATGAAAAGCCATTCATAACAAATGTGGAAGAGAGGGTAACTGTGAAAATAATCAATTAAAAAAATAAATAAATAATATTGAGTTGTAGAGTCCTTGAAAGTGAGGGTATGGGTTGCGGAGTCAGTTCAGAATTGAGGTGAGTGAAGTTATTCACACTGGTTCTGTTATTAATTTAACCTTACAGCTTTTACTTGTCTGAGTTCCAACAAGAACAATCCATAAGACTGTAAGACACAGGAGTAGAATTAGGCCATTCAGCCCATCGAGTCTGCTCCCCTATTCCATCATGGCTGATCCTGGATCCCACTCAACCCCATACACCTGCCACATAGGTAACCCCCCCCATTATGTGTTCTAAGAAAAAGTCTATCTGCAATTTTCCACAACGCAAATCCTTGCCATTTGCTCGTGTGTCAGAAATGCAAGTTGAAAAAAATCTTGTGTTTATTTATGCGCCATTTTTCCAACTAAGATCCAGAAGACTGATTTATTCATTTACTTATTTAGCGATACTGCACGGAACAGGCCCAACGAGGCCCAACACCTATTTTAACCCTAACCTAATCACGGGACGATTACAGTGCCCAATTATCCAACTAACCGATACATCTTAGGAATGTGAGAGGAAAATGGAGCACTCGGATGAAACCGACAGATTCACGTGTTCAAGCTCCTTGCAGACGGCGTCATAATTGAACTCTGAACTCCAAGCCCCGAGCTGTAATAGCACTGTGCTAACCACTACACTACCATGACGCCCCGTGATTGCATATCTCAAAATTTTATGTATTAATTGTGAATTCTGTGAGGTCAAATTTCTGCTACTTAAATGGGAGTAACATAGGATTTCGCTGTGTGGGAGGGCAAAGGTCAGAGGTTATATCGTGCTACCTCCGTCAATAAACACACTTAGGCAGTTTCGGAAATCTACAAACGTATGAGTTTACAATTGTGCTGTAGGGTTTACTTACACTGTTTAGTATGTTTGGAAGACCAGTCCTATCTACCAGTCCTAGATACATGCTGGTACCGTACCTATGTATTTATGCACATTTTATTCCTTATCCGTACTTTAATCTCATATTTTTAAACAATTCTTTATTCTTTATAAGTGCAGAATGTTGTTGTTGTTTCATTGCATATACTTGCCAATACTCCACAGCAAATTCCTAATACGTGTAAATGTATACGGCAAGTAAAGGTGGTCCTTGTATCTCTGTTTTAAAATGGGAGCCAGCATGGGGTACACGGCAGAAAAGACAGCAACATCTATTTATTTATTTATTGAGATACAGCGCGGCCTCCGGCCTTCGAGCCACATGCTCAGCAGCCCCTGATTTAACCTTAGCCTAATCACAAGACAATTTACAATGACCAATTAACCTACCAAACGGTACATCTTTGGAGTGTGGAGTGTACACGCAGTACAATCCGTAAACTGACTCGAAACCCCTGATATAAAATCTGCATTCAGAACGGCAGCAGGAAATGCATGCATCGTCATCGGACACTTTGTTCAGACATTAACTCTTGCCCTTTCTGATACTGAACAAGCATCGCTTACCCCTCTGCAGTTTATAATGGCTGACTCCGTTGCCCTCAAACCATCCGTACAGAACTAATTCTCAACAGGGATCCCTGATGATTTTTCTTTTGCTTTACTGCTTTCTTTCCAGGGTATGTTACACTTTTATTATTGAATTGATATCAGCCAAATTGGCGCAAACCTAGCCTGTAATGATTGATGGCATACTAATCAGTGAGTTTACCAACTCAGCCTCTGGTAGGCCCAGAATCTTTAGTCTAATTTTAAACAATATCCTAATCCACATTTTGCTGTTTGAGATGATCCGAGTCTCGTCCATTTATTTAAATTTTAGCCAAGGCAATGGTGGGTTCGCGTCCCAGATTTTCTTTTCTTTGATTTTAAGCCTCAAGCTAACTGTTGTGGGAAGCTGAGGTTCGGTCTCCAAACACTGGCCATAAATTACATGAGAAATTTCCTTTGCAAGTGCCCAATTAGTCCAAACAATATGTTTTCAGTAAAGAATGGAGAACGTGCGTTCTTTACATTCAGAGCAGAAATGCTCCAATGCTCATCTTTTATTGAATTTGTCATCTAAATACAAATGATATTTTACTCTATGAAGATGTAAATCTGAAATACTACATTGCAATGATTTTCTAATCATTCACTAACCATTTGAGAAAATGCTTTTGAATCATCATGTCTGTGGTTATATAAAATAACCCTTCCTTCTCTCCCTCTGTATAAAGTATCTGAAAGGGGACTGATCCATTAATCAGACCAGAACTCTTTTTCTCCTAGCTCTCTGAAACAAATTGGGCGCTGGTCTAATCTGTGGGAAGAAAATTTGCTTACCGGGGCTACTAATTCCAACCATTCTCTATTTTCAAGTTTCCCCCTCCACCAACTAAGACACAGAAGCAGATTTAGGCCATTTGGCCCATCAGGTTTGCTCTGCCATTCATCATGGCTGATCTATTATCCCTCACAGCTCCATTTTCTTGCCTTCTCCCCATAACCCTTGAAGCCCTCTGTTTCAAATATATCCAGTGACTTAGACTCCACAGCCATCTGTGGCAATGAATTTCACAGATTCACCACCCTCTGTCTAAAGACATTTCTCCTCACCTCTGCTCTAAAGGGACGTCCCTCTTTGCTAAGGTTTTCCCCTCTGGTCCTAAATTCTCCTAAACTGTTGTGAGACCTCACCTTCCACTTTTTTGGAAAATTTTAAAGGTAGGGGTTAAAGAGATGCATTCCAGATTGCAAAGGGAATTTAAGGTTTTTACTTTTTTCTCACGAATGGCACTGGTCCTCATCTGGAGTTTTGTTTATAAGAAAAAATAGTAAATTGATTTATTATTGTCACATGTACTGAGCTACAGTGAAAGAGTTATCATGCATGCTGTTTGTACAGAATAATTTATTAAAACAGTGCATCAAAGTTCAAAGTAAGTATTATTATCAATATGTCACCATATACAACCCTGAATTTCATTTTCTTCTGGGTATATGCAACAAAGCTATAGAATAATAGCTATAGTCTTGTTCGTCCATCGTCGTCATTGATGAAGACCTCAACACCATTGATGGTGGCGAGACTAGCGCGTGATTTGGATTTAAGTGAGGGAGAGTTGCGCAGCGTCAGCCTCACTCTCTCTTCCCAATTCCCATCTGGGTCCAGTGGCAAGACAGAGTCGAGACGGCTGGAGATGGGACTAGGCACAGTGGATAACCAGGATGTCTTCTGTGTCTTGTCCTGCTCTACACGTTCCACGACGCTGGCAGAGACCACCTTCTTAACTGTTGGACCTTCCATTGGTCTCATCCGCTCAATCCGCCGGAGTCCGTCTTCACATGCTGGGAGAGACAACTCCCTATCTCACCGAGGGTTTGAGACCCGTCGGCTACCCTCACCTGGTTTAGCCGGCTTGTCGAAGCCATTGCCTGGAGTGTGGCCGCTGTCACATGCAAAAAGCTACGGGGAGCCGCAGGTGAGAGCTGAGTGCCAGGTGGGGACCAAAGGTGGACTAACCGCCTTGAAAAGGACGCAATATCGATGCACCATCAATAACTCCAAAAGACTGGAAGTAGAGTAAATACTGAAAGGCTTTTATTAGCAGTAAAATGTGACCTCCACCATGCTGAGTATCTGCCCCTGGACTGAAAAGGAGGAGCAATGGCGCAATCGCCTTTATTCAGGGTTCTGCGGGAGGAGCCACAGGAGCAGTCAGCAGAGGGGCGTGTCCAGACAGGTAACCCAGTTACAACCTATATATATGGTTTACCACAAACATGTTCCCCCACCAGAGGTACTACCCCTCCCTGACACCCCATACGCCCCAGAATCTATAGCTATAACAGAATCAGCGAAAGGCCGTTCAATCAGGGCGTTCAACTAGAGTGCAGAAGACAATGCAAAATGAAGAAGCAACAATAATAATAAATAAATAAACGATAAATATCAAGATCATGAGATGAAGAGTCATTGAAAGTGAGTCCGTTGGTTGTGGGAACATTTCAATGATGGGGACAAGTGAAGTTGAGTGAAGTTATCTCCTTTGGTTCAAGAGCCTGATGGTTGAGGGTTAATAACTGGTCCTGAACCCGGTGATGTGAGTTCTGAGGCTTCTGTACCTTCTTCCTGATGGCAGCAGTGAGAAGGGAGCGTGACCTGGGTGGTGGGGGTCCCTGTTGATGGATGCTGCTTTCCTGCCACAGCGTTTCATGTAGACGTGTTCAATGGCGGGAAGGGTTTACCCATGATGGACTGGGCCACATTCACTACTTTTTGCAGGATTTTCCATTCAAGGGCATTGAGCTAATACAAAGTTAAACACTAAAAGGATGCAAAATGAAATTTCACAGTTGCAGAGAAAGAGTAGTGGAAGCAGAGAGTAAGGCGCAGGGTTATTATGAGCTAAGAGTCCATCTTATCATTCTCGGGGACCATTCAATAGTCTAATAACAGTGGGATAGAAGCTGTCCTTCAATCTGGTGGTACATGATTATAAGCTTTTTTTTTATCTACTGCCCAATGGGAGGGGTAGAAGAGAGAATGTTCGGGGTGGGGGTGTCTTTGGTTATGCTGGTTGCTTTAGTGAGGTAGTGAGAAGTACAGACAGAGTCTGTGGAGGGGAGGTTAGTTTCTCTGTGATCTGCTGAGCCGTGTCTACAACACCCTGCCTTTTCTTGCAGTCATAGGCAGAGCAGTTGCCATGCTGAGCTGTGACGCACCGGATTCGATGCTTTCGGTGGTGCGTCGATAAGAATTGGCGAGGGTCACTGGGGCCATGCCAGGTTTCTTTAGCTTCCTGAGGAAGTAGAGGTGCTGCCAGTCTTTCATGTGTTTATTGAGATACAGAAGGGAGTAGGTCCCCTGGCTCCTCGAGCCTCACCGCCCACAGCCCCGGATTTAATCCTAGCCTAATCACTGGGACAATTTACAATGACCAAATAACCTACCAACCGGTACATCTTTAGACTGTGGGAGGAAACCAGATCACCCGGAGGAAACCCACACGGTCACGGGAGAAGGTATGACCTCCTGACAGGCAGCGGCGGGAATTGAACCCTGGTCGCCCGTACTGTAAAGCATTGTGCTAACCACTACGTGACCATGCCTCCCGCGCCATCATTTGGCTGGTGGCATCTACAGGATATTGAAAAATTGCCCATTGGAAAGTTCCAGTGTATTTCCTGAAAGAGTTACGACCCACTTTATATTTTTTTTAGCCAAATACTTTGCCGTGGTATTTATGACCAGTGTAAGGTCTAAAGTTTCTTGTCAAATGCATTACACACTTAAGAGAGTTTGACTGCATTTTTCCATTATTAATATGATTTCAGGAAGTTTTCCACTTAATGGACTGCTTGGAGTTGGACGGTGTCCAGACTTTTCTGCGGAGGGACCCTACACAGAAAGCAGGTGCAGTCTATTAGATAGGAAACAAAACAAATTAAGAAAGCATCTTGAAGTTATTAACGTACATCTGAAACATTTTGAGGTAATAAAATATGTTGGCTTGACCATAGACAGACAGAATTAATTTCCACTTTCTTTTGCAGATGACAAAGTGCTGGGTTAGTGGCAGCTTACATGAGAAAATTTTACTTCCCACTTCCATTCTCTCATGGAAGAGTTATTGCTTTTCCCATCCATTCCAGCAACGTCCACTGGAAAAGCCACCAGTTTCTAAAACTGAAGCAGAGACACTTGGAAAGATGTGTGCTATGGACGCACTCCCATTAGAAACCTGACTGAGTGCTTCCTTGACGAGCTCACACCCAAAGACACCAGTCAAGTGTTTCAATAGAACAAAATAGCACAGGAACACACCCTTCAGTCCAGGATGTCCGTGCTTAACGCGAGGCCAAATTAAACTAATCACTTCTACTTCCACATAATCTATTTCCCTCTCTTCTATGTATATTCGCTGCTACCATCAAGCGGGAGATACAGGAGCCTTGGGTCCCACACCACCAGGTTCAGTAACAGTTATTACCCTTCAACCGTCAGGCTCTAGAACCTGTGTGGATAACTTCACTCAATTCAGCACTTAACTGATCCTACGACTGACGGACTCAGTTCCTAACTAGCACCAGCTGTGTGAACCTGCCTGGTCTTAGGCACCACACTGGGCTTAGAGAGATCAGTTTTTAAATAGTGTCAGTTGCGTGTGTTTGTGTTTGAAAAACAGTGATCATGTCACTGATAGTTGGTGAGAAATAAGCAGTTATACAATTCGGAACTGTTTTGCCCCACTGCGGTTTCAACCGTCCAGGCTTGGAGATGCCAGAAATGGCCGGGAGTGAAACTTAAATGATTTCCCTACTTTAATAAGTTAGGAATTACAAAGAATTTGAAGGTATCAAAAATCATCTTGAATGTTTCAGAGACTCTACTACTCATGTTCTCAATATTATTTATCTAATTATTTACTATATTTTTGTATTTGCACAGTTTGCTGTTTGCACATTAGTTGTCTGTTTTTATGTGCAATTTTTCATTGATTCTGTTGCATTTCTTTGTTGTACTGTGAATGCCTGCAAGAAAATTAACCTCAGGGTAGTTATACAATGACATATATGTACTTTGTTTTTAAATAGCGTCAGTTGTGTGTGTTTGTGTTCAAAAAGCAGTTTGAACTTTGGAATTTGAATATTCACGTGCCTCGCTAACAAAACCGATAAATGCCACAATCATATCTGCTTTCATCCCGTTGGGTTTGAGGCATCCGCCTCTCTGGGTGTAACAAAAAATTCTGTCACTTATAACTCCTTTAAAATTTCTTCCTTTTGCCTTACAGCCATGTATTTGACATTTCTTCTCTGAAAAAAAACACTCTGACTATCGGCCCTCTATACGTAAGTTTATAAGGTGCCTGAAGCTTGCTGGTCTGCCAGCATGTCGAGGTATCTGTAAGGGAATGCTGCCCACTGGCACATTCCAGGCTGCAGAAGGACGTGCTGGGGGCTGCACTGAAGCTCGGCGTTGCCACTGCACAGGCTCGGTAGGGGATGACCACAGTACAGACAACACAAAATAATCTGCAGATACTGGGATCAAAGCAACACTCACAACGCGCTGGAGGAACTCAGCAGGTCAGGCAGCATCCGTGGAGACGATGAGTTGATGTTTCGAGCCGGAACCCTTCGTCAGGACTGACGAGGGAAGGGGCAGAGGCCACCCTCCCCCACCTTCTTTATAGGGCCTCTACCCCTTCCCTCTTCAGTCCTGACGAAGGGTTCTGGCCCGAAACGTCAACTCATCGTTTCCACGGATGCTACCCGACCTGCTGAGTTCCTCCAGCATATTGTGAGTGACCACAGTATAGAGTTCCTCCACTCCTGGGAAGGGCTGAGTTGGGTGAGGAGCTCCCTCAATTATTGAAGTAGTGTACCAGTGTTGTAGGTCCAAGAGTGGGGAACGACCCAAGTTTGGATGATTTGTACTGGGCTGGATTGAAAAAGTCAGGGTTTTGGGGCTGGAGGTGAGGGACCGCTGGTTCAGCTCACTGCCCCGTAAGGTTTACTCATCTCTGCCCTGAACCGAGGCTGTGGCCTGCAACTCATGGGCTTCTATGGACCGACTCCTGTGAACTTCAGTTCTGAATGCGATTTGCTCACTTTTATTGTTTGCCTGATTTGTTTAATTTTCTTTCTGCACTTCGGCTATTTGCCGTTCTTTTTTTAAAAACAGTTTCTGTTGGGTTTCCTTGTCTTGCGGCAGCCTGGAAGGAGACAAGTCTCAAGGTTGTATAAAGTATACGTACTTTAACAATAAATGTACTTTGAACTTTGAACGTAAGAATGAAAAGGGATTACATGGATTATTCTTGAAAATAATTTATTATGAATAAACATTATTTTGATATAGTGTATGAAGAAAACTTCCATCAGGACTCCCCCCAGCCTCCGGCACTCCAGAGAAAACAACCAAAGTTTTCCCAACCTCTCCATCTAACTGATATGGTATTATTTCCACTGAAACAGAACTACTTTGTATGGTGCTAAGACGCTCTTAACTGGAAATTAGATTTCCACCATTTTTGGCTTGCTATGTGAGTGCTACATTTTGTGCTGATGCCAAATTGGTTGTCATCGAAAACAGAATTGCTAAATTGGGACCTTCTTGCATTAAGCCATCACTCTTATAGTTTTCCCACATTTCAGAGCTTCAGATTCTTTGTGAGCATACACATCTCATTCACACGCTTCCACTGGGAGGCACATCAGTGCTGTTAAAAAGAAATTCTACCATGGCAACCTGATGGCGTAAATGTCGATTTCTCTGACTTCTGGTAATTTCTCCTCCCTCTCTCCCTTCGCTCTTTTTCCAGTCCCCATTCTGATTCCCCTTTCATCCCTTCTCTTCTCTTTACCTGTTCATCATCTCCCTCCGATCCTCTCCTCCTTCCCTTCCATGTCCACTAACCTCTCCTATTAGATCTCTCTTCCACCTATCCACTTTAGCCTCTTACTTCATCCCCCATCTCCGTCCCCCCTCACCTGGTCTCACCTGCCAGCTTGTACTCCTTCCAAGTGACATGGTGTCTGGCAACATCCTTTCCCTCAATGTCAAAAAAACAAAAGAGCTGATCATTGACCTCAGAAAGTGGGGGGCATGATCCTGTCTACATTAATCATGTTGAGGTTGAGAGATCTGAGAGCTTCAAGTTCCTAGATGTGAACATCACCAATAGTCTGACCTGGTCTATCCACGTTGATGTCATAGCTGAGCAAGCTCACCACCACCTCTGCTTCCTCAGAAGGCTGAAGAAATTCGGCACATCTCTGCTGACTCTGTCTCACAGAAGACAAAGACATTCTCAGCAGATGGAGTGAGTATTGTTCAGACCTTTACAACCATCAGACCTAAGGAGACCCCAACGTACTAACAAACAATGATGACTTTCCAACTTGGAAGGAAGAAGTAAAAGCAGCTATAAAATAGCTGAAGAATGGGAAAGCTGCAGGAATAGACAACATCCTGGCTGAGCTGATAAAACATGGAGGAGAGACAGTGATAGACATCCTCACCAATATCTGCAACAAAATCTGGAAGACCATGGAATGGCCAACACCCCTGGACAAAGTCACTTATCATCACTTTCCCTAAAAAATGCAACTTGCAGCACTAGCAGAATTGTAGAACCATAAGTCTTATTGGCCATGCAAGCAAAGTGTTCTTGAACAGACTGCAACCACAGGCAGAAGAAATAATTGCCGAAGAGCAGGCTGGATTCAGAAGTGGAAGAAGTACAATAGAAGAGATATTCATCCTCCGAGTACTGTGCAAGAAATTTAGCCAACATCAACAGGACAGCTTCCACGTGTTCATAGACTTCAAGAAGGCATTTGATAGGGTGTGGCACGATGCACTCTGGACCACGATGAAGAGATACAACCTGGGCCAGAGGCTGATCCAAATCGCCAAGCAGCTCTACACCAAAGAGGGCAGCGCAGTACCCGTTCAAGGCACAATTGGAGAGTGGTTCCACACATCAGTTGGAGTCCAACAAGGCTGCCCCCTTTCAGCCATGCTGGTCAACATTTTCCTGGAGCAAATAATGACAGATGCCCTGGAAGACCATAACGGCAGAGTCAGCATCGGAGGACTGATCATAACCAGCCTCAGGTTCGCCGATGACACTGATGGGCTGGCAGGAAGCGAGGAGGAACCGGCCTGCTTTGTGAACCATCTGGACGATACGTCTACCAGATATGGCATGGAGATCAGCGCAGAGAAAACCAAGCCTACGAGAAACAGTGAGGAGACCCTCACAACAAAAATCACAGTCGGTGGACAAGAACTAGAGACTGTCTAACGGTTCAAGTGTCTTGGCGCCATTGTCAACCAAGAAAGGATCAAAGCCTGAAGTCCTTGCAAGGACAGTTCAAACAACAGCAACGCTGGCTAAACTAAAACCAATCTGGAGAGACCATAATATCGCTCTCAGATCCAAGCTGCAACTCCTGTTATCAGACTCTTCAATGGACCCCTTGGACAATAAGATGGACTCTTGGCCTCACAATCTACCTCATTATGATTGTTTACATGTAGTGCACTCTTCCAGTAGCCTTTACACTTTATTTTGCATTGTTATTGTTTTACCTTAGAACATAGAACAGTACAGTACAGGAACGGGAAGCTCAGCCCACAATGTTGTGCCAGACCAGCTAAAAAGCAAATCAAAAGCACCCTAACACTAATCCCTCCTACCTACACCATGTCCACATCCCTCCACCTTTCTCACATCCATGTGCCTATCTAAATGTTTCTTAAAAACCTCTAATGTATTTGCCTCCACCACCAAACCAGGCAGCACATTCCAGGCATCCACCACTCTCTGAGTAAAAAGCTCACCTCTCACATCCCCTTTGAACCCACCCCCTCCCACCTTCAATGCATGCCCTCTGGTATTAGTCATTTCAAACCTGGGAAACTGATATTCCTTGTCTACTCTATCTGTGCCTCTCATGATCTTATAAACATCTATCAGATCTCCCCTCAGCCTCCGCTGTTCCAGAGAAAACAGCCCAAGTTTATCCAGCCTCTCATGATAGCACATGCCCTCTAAACCAGGCAGCATCCTGGTAAACCTCTTCAGCACCCTCTCCAAAGCCTCAACATCCTTCCTATAGTGGGGTGACCAGAAGTGTATGCAATACTCCAGATGTGGCCTAGCCAGAGTTTTATAAAGTTGCAACACAACCTCTTGACTTCTGAACTCAATGTCTTGACTAATAACTGCAAACATTCCAAAAGCCTTCTTCACCACCAATTCTAGCTCAAAGCACTGTGTAATGATTTGATCTGTATGAACAGTATGAAAGACAAGCTTTTCATTTGATCTTGGTATATTTGATAATAATAACCAATATCATGCAATAGAGATATTTGATTGAGCCCCATGCCATATTCAAGCCCCGTTATGTGATGGGGCTGTTCCAAGTGATTACATGCTAGGCACATTATGAAGGCTACACGTACACCAAATGGCAGACATGGAAATCAGCAAGCAGTCTGTTAGAGGAATTCAACAGGTCGAGCAGGTTCAGAATTAGAATCAGAATCACGTTTAATATCACTGGTACAGTATATATCATGAAATATGTTGCTTTGTGACAGCAGCAAGTTCATCATCATTATGTGCCATGTCATGTGACATATACGATCAGGGTCCCATGACCGTGATTGTTGGCAAATTTTTCTACAGAAGTGGTTTGCCATTGCCTGCTTCTGGGCAGTGTCTTTACAAGACGGGTAACCCCAGCATTATCAATACAATTCGGAGATTGTCTGCCTGGCGTCAGTGGTCACATAACCAGGACTTGTGGTATGCACCAGCTGCTCATACAACCATCCACCACCTGATCCCATGGCTTCAGGCGATCCTGATCGGGGGAGCTAAGCAGATGCTACATGTTGCCCAAGGGTGCCCTGCAGGCTAGTGGAGAGAACGAACACCTTACACCTCCTTTGGTAGAGATATATCTCCATCCTATCATCCAAAGAGTACATTGCAATACATAATTAAATATATATGTATAGGGAGAGAGAGAGCGAGCGATAGATAGATAGATTGATCCCAAAGGAAATTACAGTGTCACAGCAGTATTACAATGCACAGATATAAATATTAGAAGACAAGTAGAAAGAATAAAAAATAAGTTACCACAAACAGGCTAACAAGAGGATTTCCTCACTTCCCAGGCTATAGTTTAACTCATTATAAACCTCAGTGGCTGAGGGTAAGAATGGCCTCATATAGCGCTCTTTACAGCAGCGCAGTTGTCTTTGTCTACTAGAAGTGCTCTTCTGTTCAGCCAAGGTGGCATGCAGAAGGTGAGAATCATTGTCCAGAATTGTCAGGGTTTTCCACAGGGTCCTTTGCTCTACCGCAGCCTCCAGTGTGTCCAGTTCAACTCCTATAACTGAGCCAGCCTTTTCTAATCAGTTTATTGAGCCTGTTGGCATCACCCTTGTTGATGCCATTTCCCCAGCACACCACTACATAGAAGATTGTACTGGCGACAACAGACTGGTAGAAAATGTGAGGGATAGCTCTGCATACTCCAAAGGACTCCAATCTCCTCAGGAAGTAGAGGCGACTCTGGCCCTTCTTGTAAACAGCCTCTGTGTTGGTGCTCCACCCAAGTCTGTCATCCAGGTGCACCCCCAGGTCCTTGTAGGTTCTCACCACATCCACATCCTCATCATCAATAGATAGTTAGATATCTACTGTATTTCTTTTGATATCTATCTAAACAGGTAGTTCAAAAAAGGAGCAAAAAATATATTAGTGAGGTAGGGGTTCATTGTCCATTCAGAAATCTGATGGTTGACTTTTCGGGTCAAGACCTTGCATCAGGTCTGAAAGTAGAGAGGAGAAGGCAGGAGTGAGAATTGAGTCTACCGAAATTTGTCCTCTGAAGTGGGGTGTAAGGCGACACGTGGGTTATTCCAGGTAGTGGAGGGAGCAGGGATGGAGTTGGGGGAAAGTGGCAGGTGAACGATGGTTGGAGACAGACAAAGAGATAGAAACATGAGAGGCAGGTGGAACAAAGTGGGGGGAACGGAGGGTGAAGTTTAGAGACCACTGTAAGAAGGAGATAAGCAGGAACACAAAGGGCTACCAGTGATGGGTGGGATCTGAAGAACTCTCCCAACAGGGTCACCTGAATTCATATATGGGTTCTGTTGTGAATAGCATGCAAAGATTATAGGTGATTCTCTTTAATACACTATCTGCACATCAGAGATGTGGTGGGAAAATAGTTGGTAATATCATGTGCAAAATATAACTAGGAAATTAGACTCACACTGTGGCAAATGTTTTTTTTATTATTCCAGACTGATACGGAACAAATGTTTTTTTTTCCCTTACTCAGTTTCTGGTTCCTTGAGCTGACTGGTGGTCCGAGGAGATTCAAATTCAGATTCAGAATTATTCATCACATGTGCATTGAAACTCTGCAGAAGGAAAATTCTGATCTCAAACCTCCTCTGCCTTGTGGCTATACCCACTCGTGGGGAAGGCTTCGGGAGTGAATCCCAAGGGAAAAATCCAGAGCTGGAGTTCTTAAGGTAGTCCTACACTGAGTTCAACACTGGCTGGTAATGCTGCTGTTGCCTTGTGTTCATCAGATGTGTGAAGGGGGGGACCTTGCTTCATGGGCAACAGCGTGCTCTCCATATCGTACTGTCCTGGCTTGTGTATATGGAGAGATAGGATGCTACGTCCATGGTTGACCATGACTGGTGGAGGCCTCTGTACTTTGCAAAATTAAATAAAATGTGTTATATGGATCAACAAGCAACATACCCTAGGATGTGCTGGGAGTAGCTCGCAGGTATGGCCACACATTCTGGTGCCAACATAGCGTGCTCACAATGTTCAGCAGAACAACACAAACAGCAGCAGCAACAACAGCAAGGCAAGCGTCTTTCCAACCCACATACTCACAAACACAGACAGGTCGCCAACCCCAGAACAGGCCGCATACGGGACTCCAGTCCTTGGCCACGGACTCACAGACATCAGACCCTCAACCTCCCCCTCCCCGGTCCAAACTCACAGACTCACAGAGGTCGGGTCCTCAGCCGTCCCGGCCCTGGCCTGGGCTTGCAGATTCACAGAAGAACTGGTTTGATTATTGTTCTTCAAAGGTGTGTTTTATGTTTTGTAACTCCAAAAAGTAATCAAAAGAAAAACACGGGAGATGGGGATACTCGTGTTCACTCCGTTTTACTTCAGTGAGGCACAGACTTGGTGACTTGGTGGCGTAATGACATGTGCCATTCGTGTACTTTTACATATAACCCATAATGAATTATGTAACCAACAAAGAATGCTTAATCAAATGCAGCACAGTAGTGTAGTGGTTAGCGCCATGCTTCACAGTACGGGTAACCCGGGTTCAATTCCTGCCACTGCCTGTAAGGGATTTGTACATTACCACGTGGTTTCCTCTGGGTGCTCCAGATTCTTCCCACAGTCCAAAGATGTACCGGTTGGTAGATTAATTGGTCATTGTAAATTGTCCTGTGATTAGGCTAGGATTAAATCAGGGGAATGCTGGGCAATACAGCTCAAAGGGCCAGAAGGACTTATTCCATGCTGTATCTCAATAAGTGTTGGCGCGTGGCCAAGTGGTTAAGGCGTCGGCCTAGTGATCTGAAGGTCGCTAGTTTGAGCCTCAGTTGAGGCAGCGCGTTGTGTCCTTGAGCAAGGCACTTAAACACATGGCTCTGCGATGACACCGGTGTCAAGCTGTATTGGCCCTAGTGCCCTTCCCTTGGACAACATCGGTGGCGTGGAGAGAGGAGACTTGCAGCATGGGCAACTGCCGGTGTTCCATACAATCTTGCCCAGGCCTGCGCCCTGGAAACCTTCCAAGGTGCAAATCCATGGTCTCATGAGACTAACAGATGCGTATATATATAAAAAATCTCAATAAATAAAAATAAATAAACAATATATTTACAATATTACTCAAATATTACTGAAATATTAAATACACAACAGTGTGAACTTACTTAAATCATTCCAACCCCCATGTCAATGGACAACATGATTTTCTTGGAGTCAAAAACAGAAGGGGGAAAAGGTAAAATATTCTAATGAAGTGGCGATTGCTCCATTGGGATTGCTGGGAATGCCCAGACAACACCTAGTTGCTTGGTGCTGATTCAGGACCTTGGAAGCACTTCTACCATCATCATCCTTTCCAAACCAGAAAGCCTGGGCCTTGATTTTGCATTGGATAACTTTCACCTTCACCTTCCCCGTGGGTGTGGATATAAACTGTGTCAGGATTACTATGCTTGTTTATTTAATCTGGCTATCCTTGTGAATGGATGTGTTATTATTTCAGAATCAGGTTTATTATCACTGATATGTCATTGAATTTGTTGTTTTGCAGCAGCAGTATAGAGCAATGCATAAAATATACTGTTAATTATAAAAAGATTATACCATCATCATCATCATTTTGTGCTGTGCTATATGATGTTGGTGATCATGGTCTTGACCATGATTATTCCTGGCAAATTTTCCTATACAAGTGGTTTGCCACTGCCTTCCTCTGGGCAGTGTCTTTACAAGACAGGTGACCCCAGCCATTATCAATACTCCTCAGAGGTTGTCTGCCTGGCATCAGTGGTCGCATAACCAGGACTTGATCTGTTTTCCTCACCATGGTTTCAAGCACTTAGGCTTGGAGATGCCTGAAATGGCCAAGGGTGAAAATGAAATGATTTCACTACTTCAACAAGTTAGGAACTACAAAGAATTTGAAGGTATTGAAAATCATCCTGAATGTTACAATGAAAATGAATATTTGGAGGGTGCAATCATCTAAGGCATTGTATGAAAGCTGTAAGTTATCTGCACTGCGTGTCTGTGCTGACTTTATTCATTTACAGTCAATCAAAAGAACACAGCAGCATACACTGAATGAAATTTCTTCATTGATAACTAATAGGAACTAATACACAGTTTTATTATACTGTAGATATTGGTAGTGTTCTAATTTGTTCTGTATTTCATTTCAATACCTAGTTTGTTACTCAGTTAAATGGCAGTTTGTCTTTTCTATACTTTTGAAATATTTCTATGAAACTTCAGCTCAATGGGGCAGCCGCTTAATTGGTCCCGATGTGTCCCAATTAACTAGAATCTGCTCTATGTAGGTAGGTATAAATAAAAAATTAAATAAACAGATAAAATATATACACACATATACACACAGCACACACATACATGTATATATTGTATACTATATGCTGTGTATATATGCACAATTTGAGCACCCCTTATCAAAAAATCCAAAATCCATAAACCTCCACAATCCGAAATTTTCTTGAGCACTGACATGATGCCACAAATGAAAATTTCCACAAGATACTGGGAAGGTTCCCAGGTGATGGATTACGGACAGTTCTATGAAGTGGCCTCACCTACCCTGAGTGGGTCCCTGATAGAGTCAGTTGTTTTCAAAAGCTGATTCAGGAATTCTCCTGAAGCTACTTTGTTACTCTGTGCACACACTATATTTTCATTATATTAATGGTTTTGTAATAATAATGGTGTGATGAACAAGTGTAAGTCAAAGGCTGCTTACCGATAGCATATAAATTCAAGAGTTGGGAACGACGGCAATGCCAAGCAGCCACTGACTGTCCATCTAGGTGGCTGAGGTAGTGAAAGCTTACCTTTCTGATGGTTCAATGTACACATTATTAAAAATATTATATAAAACTACTTTCAGGGTATATATGTAAGCTGTATCTGTAATGTAAACGGATTTTGTGTTTTGACTTTGGGTCCCATTTCCAGGGTATCTCATTATATAGATGCAAATATTCCAAAATCTGAAAAAATCCCAAATATGAACCATTTTCAACCCCAAACATTTTGGATAAGGGGTGCCCAACCTATATACATACTGTACATAATATATACCTATATATATCTAGATAGATAGATAAATATATACTGTATATAAGACCACAAGATATAAGAGCAGAATTAGGCCATTTGGCCCATCGAGTCTGTTCCACCATTTCATCATGGCTGATCCATTTTCCACCTCAGCCCCAATCTCTTGCCTTCTACCTGCATCCCTTCATACCCTGACTAATCGAGAATCTATCAAACTCTGTCTTAAATACACCCAGTGACTTGGTTTCCACAGCCGTCTGTGGCAACGCATTCCACAGATTCACTGCTTTCTAGCTAAAGAAATTCCTCCTCATCTCCATTCTAAATGGACATCCCTCTATTCTGAGGCTGTGTCCTCTGGTCTCAATCTCCCCCACCAAAGGAAACATCCTCTCCATATCCACTCTACCGAGGCCTTTCAACATTCGATAGGTTTCAACGAGATCCCCCCTCATTCTTCTGAATTCCAGTGAGTATAGTCTCAGAGACATCAAACACTCCTCATATCGTCGTCGTCATCGTGGCCATCCCTCGAGGTCGAGGATGATGGTCTTCATTCTGAAGAAGTGGCCCACAGAGCGAAGACGCCTGTGCGTGTATTTGTTTCATGTGTACTTGATGTTGCACTCCAAGAAGCACACGATACTTTACAAATCAACCAACTGATTCCAATGGCATGGAAACCACAACGACTGGAGCTGATGGATTTGTTGCAGCCTTCATCCGCCTTCACAGCTGTTGAGTTCGAAATAACTTTGTCCGCCTGTTCCACCATTGAGGTCTTGGTTGGATTGTTCTTTGTCAGGGACCTCACCCTTGACCTTACCGCCATGGGTGACCCCACCAGGAGCATAACTCCAGACGGCATCGCTCTCGGGATCTCAGGACCACACAGGCTTCTCCACCACGACAAGGTGACAATCCATGGAGAAGACTCTTCATATGATAATCCGTTCAATCCCAGAATCATTTGAACCTCCTCTGAATCCTCTCCGATGTTAGCAGCACATATATAATTAAGTAAGTAGAGTGAAATGAAAGCAAAAACAGTCAGATAGTGTTCATGGGTTCATAGAACGTTCAAAGAGCTGATGGAAGAGGGGACGAAGCAGTTCCTGAAATGTTGAGTGCGTGTCTTCAGGTTGCTCCTTGATGGTAGTAATGAAAAGAGGGAGGGCGTGCTCTGGTTATTGGGCATTCTTAGTGATAGATGCCGCCATTTTGAGCCATCACCTTTTGAAGACGTTCTTGATGTTGGGGAGACTATTGCCTATGACGGAGCTGGTGGTGTCTACAACCCTCCACACCGGATGGTGATGCAACAAGTCAGAATGCTATCCAGGGTACATCTGTAGAAATTTGCTTGAGTCTTTGGTGGCCTACCAAATATCCTCAAACTCCTAATGCAATATAGCTGTTGGCATGCCCTCTTCGAGATTGCATTCTGGGTGACTGCCCCACCAATACTCATGGTCTATCTACCACACGTTTGTAAAACCTACTATTAATTTTGACCAGAGAGACAAAGATGAGTCCATTTGGACCCTCAGTGCCGAAAGCCCAGGAAGTCATTGCTGAACTCTGTGTAATGGCCGACAGCTTTGGGAAGGGAGGCATCAGGATTAGTCTGGGTTAATAACGCTAACTACGAAACGTAGAAATCAAGGCAAGGCACAGATGGTAAAGAGATCACACATTCGAGTTAAGTGCGAGTTATTTTTAATTGCAAACAATAGAGACCAAAATGCAGCCAAAGAACCAATTATCCATTGTTCACACCCTAAGAGAACATTTTTTTTCTAACTGTTTTCTAAAAGTATGCAATAGCTCTCACCACTTCTCTTGCAAGTAATTGGAGGAACCACTCGATTATTCCTTCAGACTGGAACATTTAACTTTGGTCAGCTTTTACTTGGCAGCCGTGAAAAACAGGATGCCTTCTTCCCATGTGTCTGGGCTGAATTCAAACCTGAGTCTCTCTGCCAAAGAAAAAGCATTCTCAGTCCAGTTCCCGAGAGGAAGAGGTATCTTTGATACTGCTCGTTGTTCTAAAAGTGAATCTTGCAGTCCCACACCCTGTGAAGAACAGACTGATTAATAGCAGGTTCCCTTTCACGAGTGTTAAAAGCAGCTTAGCATGCAACATCTAACTTGGGCAGGAAATCTACACATGGATCCAAAATGAATATTCTAATACCCATTACACATGTTTCAACAGAACGACTCAGTGGACTCTATTCTGATTTCAACTCATTTGCAGGAAGGAGGAGAATCGAGAGGCCATAACATAATACATGTAGATGCAAGAATTATGCACATCCCTTTGCTCACGTAACAAGGCTGTGAAACTTCTTTAATTTTAGAAATCACACAAGTCTTTGTGGTCAGGCAGGGAACTTCACTACAGGCTCGTTGGAGAATGATAATGAGTATCTACACGTTGTTACTGCTTCATTCTGGGATATAGATAGGGCCAGTTCTCTGCAGTTCATGGGCTCTGTAGGTGATGCTGGATGCGATTTCTTATTTATCATAACTCATTGGTATTGGTTTTGTTTAGAAACATAGAAAAATCTACAGCACAATACAGGCCCTTCGGCCCACAAAGCTGTGTCAAACATGTCCCTACCTTAGAACTACCTAGGCTTTATGCATAGCCCTTTATTTTTCTAAGCTCTATGTTGCCGTCCAGAAGTCTCTTAAAAGACCCTATCGTTTCCACCTCCACCACTGCCGCCGACAGCCCATTCCACGCACTCACCACTCTCTGTGTAAAAAAACTTACCCCTGACATCTCCTCTGTACCTGCTTCCAAGCACCTTAAAACTATGCCATCTCATGCTAGCCATTTCAGCCCTGCGAAAAAGCCTCTGACTATCCACACGATCAATGCCTCTCATCGTCTTATACACCTCTGTCAAGTCACCTCTTGTCCTCCGTCGCTCCGAGAAGAAAAGGCCAAGTTCACTCAGTCTATTCTCATAAGGCATGCTCCCCGAACCAGCTAACTCCTTTGCACCCTTTCTGTGGTTTCCACATCCTTTCTGTAGTGAGGTGACCAGAATTGAGCACAGTACTCCAAGTGGGGTCTGACCAGGGTCCTATATAGCTGTATCCTTACCTCTTGTTTATTATTGTCACATGGCCTGTTACGCCACTGGTGTTTAGGACAGCAATGAATGTCCTCCATCTCTTTCTGTCCTAGGCCATCTTCTCTATTATGCCCCAGGTGTGGTTCAGGGTCCTCATTTCTGCCTCTACGTTATGGTAGCAAGTTGTCTTTGGTCTTCTGTGATTCCTCTGCTCTTCAGGAGTCCACTGATGATGGAGTTGGCCTCTCTTCTCATCACGTGGCCAATCCACCTCCAACGTTTCCTCATGATGACTGTGGCCATGTCCTCTAGGTGAAGGAGTAGGGTGCGGCTGGAGATCTTTCTTGGCCAGAAAATACAGAGGATCTTCCGCAGGCTCACGGTGTGGAATGAGTTTTTTCTCGCATGATGGTCACATGTACCGAGATACAGTGAGAAGCTTATCTTACCTACTGTTCAAACAGATCAAATCATTACACAGTGCGTTGAGCTAGAATAAGGTAAATCAATAACAGTGCAGAATAAAGTGCAAAATCTGCTGAAAACGTGCAGTGCAGGTAAATGATAAAGTTTAAGATCATATTGAGATAGATTGTGAGGCTAAGGGTCCATCTTATCACACAAGATGTCATGAGTGTGATAACAGTGGGATAGAATGTAGGGCTGTCCTTGAGCCTGATAGGAGAAGGGAGAAGAGAAGGTGTCCAGTGTGGGTGGGGTCTTTGATTTTGAGGCAGTGAGAAATTTAGACAGATTCCAATGAGGGGAGAGTGGTTCCTCTGATATTCTGGGTAGGCTCTTTGATTATGTTGGCTGCTTTACTGAGGCAGTGAGAACCACAGACAAAGTCCATGGAGGGGAGGCTGGTTCCTGTGATGTACTGAACTGCATCCACGACTCTCTACAGTTTCCTGCAATCCAAGCAGAGCAGTTGCGATTCCAAGCTGTCATGCATCCAGACAGAATTCAGGCCGGATGCACGTCGGATGACCCAGCAGCAAAGCAGCTACTTTATGGAAAGCTGACCAAGGACAAATGATGGGAAAGGAGATCAAAGGTTCTCACAGGACACCACTGAAGAGTTTCAGCATTGAGACGTACATACTATTGAGAACAAGCATTGGATTGTAATGTTTGACATAGCAACATAAAAAATTTGTATAGTGGGGTCTCTACCAAAGAAGGTATAAGGCACTCCTTCCCTCTGCTAGCCCGTGGGTTACCCTTGGACAAGGTATAGCAACTGCTTTGCCCCCAGTCAGCGTCATGAGAAGCCATGGGAGCAGGTGGTGGATGGTCGTATGAGCAGTTGGTGCATATCACAAGTCCTGGTTATGCGACCACTGACGCCAGGCAGACAACCTCTGCAGAGTACTGATAATGGCTGGGATCACCCGCCTTGTGAAGACACTGCCCAGAAGAAGGCAATGACAAGCCACTTCTGTAGAATTTGCCAAGAACAATCATGGTCATGGAAAGACCATGGTCGCCCACGTCATACAACAGTGGTGCATAATGATGATGTCATATGACATGGCACATAATGATGATGATACTGATATAAAAAACAGGGCTTGCTCGTGAGAGGAAACTAAAACGGAGCAAGCAGGGATGGAAGGAGAATCTCAAAAATCAAAAGCTACTGGTATTACAATACCTTTACACTCCTGTGCGTAAGGAACTTTTGAGCCGATTGATATAATCAGCTGGCAATGAGTATATGTCGTCTCTGTGTACACTACAGCACCAATTGTAAGGCTGGACGTAAATAAGGCACCATGGCAGCGTAATACCTTTACAGCGTCAGAGAATTGGGTTCAATTCCCGCTGCTATCTGTAAGCTTGTGCGATCTCCTCGGGACTGGGTGGGTTTCCTCCGTGTGCTCCAGATTCCTCCTACAGTCCAGAGACCTATGGGTTAGTAGGATAATTGGTCACATGGCCAGAAGCTGTACCTGCAAATAAATAAATAAATAAAAGTGCTGGAGGAGATCAGCAGGTCAGGGAGTATCTGTGGGAAGGAATACACAGCCAATGTTTCAGGCCAAGACACGTCATCGGTTCTCATGAAGGGTCTTGGTCTAAAATGCAGCTGTTTATTCCTTTCTATAGATGCTGCCTGACCTGCTGAGTTCCTCCAGCATGTTGTGGATGTTACTCTGGATTTCCAGCATATGCAGAGTCTCTTGTGTTAACAAATAAATGCCTATTTTGCTGCCGCGAAACAGCAAAGTTTACCTCGTTCGAAGTCGGTGATAAATAAATCTGATTCTGATGTCACAGTCTCGATTGGGATTGAGTGACAAACGGCAGCAAACAGTTTAGTATTGACTGCTGAAGGGTGACCGCGTTTTAAAGATGGCACCTTGTTAGGCACCGATTCTTGAGTTGGACTGCTCTCTGGGTGGTACCAATGGTCACTGGAGGGTTCCTTCAGCATGGGCATGATGGGCTGAAGAGGTTGTTTCTGTGCTGCATGACTCAGTGACCTTGCTGACTGGAGCCAGTCTGGAGAGAGCTGGGCATAAACAGCTTTTTTTATTCTGAGCTCCTAAATCTCTTCTGTTCCTCACCCACGATGACACACGAGGAACCCAGACCACACAGCGTCAAATGCCTTTCTGCTTCCCCATCTGATCCTTCTCTCTTCGTAATCTACAAACTCAGTCCTCACGAATTCTCATAGAAAGTGTTTGAGCCTTCACCCACTTGGACAGGAGACTGATTTCAACGACCCTGCCTCCTAGTAGCAGCCCCTCAGTACTGCAACAGCCAGCCAAACCCACAGGTTGGGATTTGACCTGAACCAACTGAAATTAACAATTACCTTACCGCCGGGATTTGTAAGAAGGTCGACTACCAGTGGTGAGCCAGGGCGTGTGAAGAGGCAAGCAAATCTAAACCAGAATCAGGTTTATTATCTCTGACAATTGTGAAATCTGTTGTTTTGTGGCGACAGTACAGTGCAGTGGTGAGAATAGTGAGGTAGTTAGTGTTAGTGCGGCGGTGGGGTGGAAATCTGTCTCTACCAAAGGAGGTGCGAGGTGCTCCTTTCCTCTGCTAGCCTTGACAAAGGTGTAGCACCAGCTTAGCTCCCCCGCCGCCACCCCGATCAGGGTCACATGAAGCCATGGGAGCAGGTGGTGGATGGTCGTACAAGCAGCTGGTGCATATCACAAGTCCTGGTTATGCGACCACTGACGCCAGGCAGACAATCTCTGAAGAGTATCGATAATGGCTAGGGTCATCTGTCTTGTAAGGACACTGCCCAGGAGGCGGTAATGGCAATCCACTTCTGTAGAAAAATTTGCCAAGAACAATCATGGTCGTGGAACGACCATGGTCACCTCCGTCATATGACATGGCACATAGCGAATGTTAATGGGTTCTTGGACCATTCCAAAATCTGAAGGTCGTTCCTAAAACATTGAGTGTTTTCAGCTCCTGTACCTTCTCTCTGCTGTTAGTAATGAGAAGAGGGCATGTCCTGGTGGGGGCGGGGGGAGATCCTTAATGATGGATGCTGCCTTGTTGGGGTATTTTGTCCTTGATGCTGGGGAAGCTTGTGCCTATGATGGAGCTGGCTGAGATTACAGCCTTTTTACGATCCTGTGCAGTGGTCCCTCCACACCAGATGGTGAAGCAACCCATCAGAATGCTCTCTATGGTACACCTTTGGAATCTTTGGTGACATACGTATGTAATGAGCTCTTCAGCCCTGAGCAGGGACCAGAAGATTGGTGGGCTCCAAGGTTCTTAGAGCACCTGAACTGGTCAATTGTTGTTTAACGACAGTCGTTAATTGCTTTGATTTCCTTGTGTTTTTCTTGAGTGACTTGTGCTTTGTAACGTGGTCTCCTGGTGCTTTCTGCTTAAATTTGTTAAGTTTATTTTGATAGGCTTGGGGTTTATTATTTAAGCAGATGCCTGATTAACGATAATCCCGGGGTCCTAGTTTTGAGAATATTACTTCTCGTGGAGTCACTAGGCTGAGTCACCGATGTTCTTTTGGAATTATTATGAATAAACTCCAGACGCTGTCTCTACATTGAAGTCGTCTTTCCCCTGCACTTGGGTTCTGACATTGCCAGCACACATTGTAACAACATATACACCGATTGTAAGATTTTCCTGAGAATTACTACTCTATTTAGTGACTAGTAAATAAGGCAGGCTCAGTCCAGTTCACAGGGACTTTTGAATAGGGTTACTTGCAGGAATGGAAATTCTGTCTGCACCTTTATTCACTGTTCCAAGACTACTGTGGTTTATTACGGTGGCTTTACACTGGTAGCATAATTACCTCTGAGTCAGAAAATGCTGGGATCAATTTCCACTCTGGACAAAAATCAAGATGACTCTTATGTGCATCTTTTCAAGGAACAGCTTCCTCCCCTCTGCCATTAGGCATCTGAATTGTCCATGAGCACTACCTCATCATTTCTCTTTACACGATCTATTTACTTTATTTCTTAATGTAACTGACAGTAATTTTTATGTCCTCAAAACTCAAAGTAAATTTTATTATCAAAGCACATATACGTCACCATATACAACCCTGAGATTCATTTTCCTGTGGGTATACTCAGCAATTCTATAGAATAGAAAACTACCGCAGCATCAATGAAAGATCAACCAGGGTGCGGAAAACAACAAACTGAGCAAATGCATATATAAATAAATAGCAATAAATAATGAGAACATGAGATAATGAGATAAAGAGTCCTTGAAAGTGAGATCATTGGTTGTAGGAACATTTCAATGATGGGGCAAGTGAGTGTAGTTACCTCCTTCTAGTCAAGACTTGATGGTTGAGGAGTAGTAACTGTTCTTGAACCTGGTGGTGCAAGTCCTAAGGCTCTTGTACCTTCTACCTGTTGGCAACATTGAGAACAGAGCATGACTTGAATGGTGGGGGTCTCTGATGATGGATGCTGCTTTCCTACGACAGCGTTTCATGTCGATGTGCGCAATGGTTGGGAGAGCTTGGACTATATCACTGCCACCAAGCCACAAATTTCATGACATATGTCAGTGATAATAAGCCCAATTCTGATTCTGAGACGGAATCTGTCTGATGAACCCCAATCGCTCACTCAGTTGAATAGCTGGAGGCTGGAGACTGGGGTCAGGGGACTGTGTGTGTGTGTGGGTGGGAGGGAGGAACGGGGCTTTTTTTTTCCCTTCTCTGTTCTGTTTTATTGTGTTTTGTGTGGTTCTGCTGAGCATTTTGGACACATCTCGTTGGCACTTGAATGTGTGGCGACACCTTCAGGCTTGCCCCGCGTGCGTTGAGTGTTAACGCAAACGACATAGTTCACCGTATGTTTTAGAACATAGAAAAAAGGACAGACCCTTTGGCCCCAATGTTGTGCCGAACCTATTAAAGTAGTAATCAAATGGTCAACTAAACTAATCCCTTCTGCCTACACAATGTCCATAATGTTATGTTTTGTTACTTCAAAACATTAAATTAATTCAAATAAACCCACAAGAGCCTGAAGCTACAGGTGTAGTTCCAATTTACTTCAAGCGAGGCACATTCATATTACTTGGTAGCATGATGATGTATGCAATTAATGTATTTTACATGCAACCTGTAATTAATTATTTAAACAAACAAAAATGCTTTAACAACCAACATATATACAAGATTACTCAAGGATAACTGAAATATTAAATTCAGAACACATAACCTTCTGTTTCCCTCACATGCATGTGCCTATCTAAATGTCTCTTAAAATCCTCTAATATATCTGCCTGTACCACCACCCCAGGCAGTGTATTCCAGGCACCCACCACTCTCCGTGTAAAATACTTGTCCCTCACATCTCCTCTGAACTACCCCCTTTCACTTTTAATGCACGGTGTACCTGATAAATAAACTTGAATCTTGAATCTTGATCGGTGCAGTCTGTTTATTGGACTTGTGTTTAGAGGATTCTGCAGTTCATGTTATATGTGCTTCTTGTTTCTGGTTACTCTTTTTTTGTTGCTGTTTTGTGTGATTTTGATCGGGGCACTTCAAAGTGGATTGGCTCTGCGGTGTAGAGTCAACGAATGACACAGCGCTAAATTGAACTGAAATGAACTACGTGTTTCAAAGACTTTGTAGTTTGATGTTAAAAATTCTGTGTGTTATTCACTCATATTTTGCTGTTTGCATGATTTGTTGTCTTTTTGTGCATTGGGTGTTTGATGCTCTCTTTGAACAGGTTCTATATTGTTTCTTTGTTTCATGGCTGCCCGCAGGAAGATGAAACGCAGGATTGTAGACTGCATATACACTTTGATAATAAATGCATTTTGAATCTTTGAATCTTGTTTCATACCAGCATTTTGAAGATGCAGTATTTTGCCTGATTTGGCCAAAATTTATTCCATGAATAGCTATCATGCTGTTTACAACAAACCCCCACATTTCCCTGAAAGTGGCTGAACAAGTTGAAACAACAGTAAAAAGGCATAGAGCATGCTTGCCTTTATTAGTTGAGGCACTGAATTCAAAAGTCAGAAAGTTCATAAAGCTCTGCAGCTAGAGCAGGGATGGCCAACCTATGGCGCATGCGCCAAAGGTGGCGCATTGGATGATTCGGAGTGGCACATTGCACCCCAGTGATAATAATAAAAAAGTAAGCCTACTCATGCAAAAAGAATTAACCAAAAAACGATTTGGAGAGAAAAAAATCTCTAACAGGCATTCAAGTAACTTAGAGCTAGAAATGGGTTTTACTGAGAATAAATCTAAAACTTAGCAATTATTTTTAGCGATTTTATTATTTTGTGCACATCTTTTGGCAAATGTTATCTTCTTTCACATTAATCTGTTTTCAATTAAAAATATGTTCAATGAGTCAAACTAGGAAAGAAGGACTTTTGTTGTGCAGTTGTTCCGTAACTGTTCGATACACGTTTGATACTTGTTTGATCCTGAGGTGCCAGCCGTCTGCACCAGCGGTGCGTCGCGGGTTTTTGCCAGTCAGTTTACGATTGACACTCGTGCGCTACGAAGTTGTGCTTTGTTCATCCTTTGTGAACATTTGCAGTTTTGTACCTTTCCGAAAATTAAGCCTTGTTTTTACATTCAGTTGCCCATCACAGTGCAAAAGAACATGAGCAAAAGAAAAGCAGAAAGTGATAGTAAGCGTGTATTCAATGAACAGTGGGAAAATGAGTTCTTATTTATAGCGGATCCGTCAGGAAAACCGTTGTGCATTATTTGTGAAAACATTTTCTCACATAATAGA
Source organism: Mobula birostris (assembly GCF_030028105.1). NCBI lineage: Eukaryota > Metazoa > Chordata > Chondrichthyes > Myliobatiformes > Myliobatidae > Mobula > Mobula birostris. Next base: position 157,653,468 of record NC_092377.1, on the reverse strand, counting down.
AGACATGATCTTAATAGAGACTATAAAACACAACATCAGACTGAAATAGAAGGAAAACTGAAGCTAGAGCTTGGGTCTGAGTTACGGAAAGAATATGTGATTAAGAAAAGGGAAGAAATCAAAAGAAGACAAAATATATTTGTTAAAAGAAGTCTCATTAAGGTAAGTAATGTTTATTTTGTTTTTATATTAAATCAATTCTTCTTCTTTCTTCTTCGGTTGTCCATCGAAATCCGATGACGACGTCCACTCCTTTAACAGTGAGATCTTTGATGACTATCATGTGAAAATGCTAAATATGTCTATACTAACATATTTTTACAAGAATTGAATGGGGGTACGAGAGTTGTATGGCGCATCTGAACTCGTGTGTGAAAAAATTGATGCATGGAATGTAAAAGGTTGGCCACCCTTGGTCTAGAGTATTGTATTCAGTTCTGGTCACCCCATTATAGGAGGAATATTGAGACTATACAGAGGGTGCAGGACTGCTTTACCAGGATGCTGCTTGGTTTAGAGAGCTACAAGGAGAGGTTGGACAAATTACGGCCATTCTCTCCGGAGCACTGGAGGCTGAGAGAAGTTCTTAAAGTTATGAGAGGCATAGAGTGGACATCCAACATCTTCTACCCAGGACTGAAATCTCTAATACTAGAGAGCATGCATTCATGGTGGGGGCAGCGGGGGGGTTTAAATTCAAAGTAAAGGTGTGGACAAATATTATACACGGAGAGAGGTGAGGTCTGAAATGCACTGCCAGGACGGTAGTGGATGCAAATAAAATAGAGGCTCTTAGATAGGCGTATCAATATGCAGAGAATGGATATGGACTCACGTAAGCAGTATAGTCTAGTTTAGTAGATTTTAATTACCCAGCACAACATTGTGAGCAGAAGGTGCCGCTCCTGAGTTGTTCTACATTCTGTGTAATTATCGTTGCTTGTAGATTCCTATGCTGTAACAGTGACTACACCTCTGAAATATTTAATTGGATAGATGGTGCTATGTGATATCGTGAAAGGGATGAGAAAGGGCAGAATCAGGTTTAGTATCACCAGTAAATGTGAAATTTGTTAACTTTGCCGCAGCAGTACAATAATAAATATAGGGAAAAAATTGAATTACAGTAATTTTATATATATGTATGCCTAATTAAATAGTTAAGTTAAAGTAGTAAAATTAGTAAAAAAAAAACAGAAATAAATAAAAAAGTAGTGAGGTGGTGTTCACAGGTTCAGCGTCCATTTAGAAATCGGATGGCAGAGGGGAAGAAGATGCTCCTGAATTGCTGAGTGTGTGTCTTCAGGCTTCTGTACCTGCTTCCTGATGGTAACAATGATAGGGGTGTTACATAATACAAATCTACTTTTATTTACGGTTCTTTAAGGTTGTTGTAGCTGGGGGCGGTCGTGGGGATGTGTTCCCGCTATCTATTAAATGCTCCCAGTGGGGTGCAGTTCAAGTAGCCTCTGACAACCAAATCCAGCTCCTGGCCTTGTGTGTGACTTAGCCCAGTAGAACAGTTTCTACTGACAGGAGAAGCCACAAAGGTGGGTTTCTAGGTAACAGTTTGCTCTCCATATTGTACCGCCCTGACTTGCGTGCCTAGACAGCTAGGACTCAACATCCATGGTCGACCCCGACTGACGGAGGCTTCAACCAAATTTTATTTACAGTTACTCCCAAGAACAATGTGGACACTGGGCATCAAACTGCATCGGTGATGAGACTGAGAGAGTAAAATTGAACAAGGAGAAGATGACATAACCTGTTTAATGCTTTTCTCACTGCTCTGCTCTCTCTTCACCCATGACTATGTGGCTGGGCATAGTTCAAATGGCATCTATAAGGTTGCTGTTTATACAACTGTTGTTGGTAGAATCTGAGATAGTGGTGAAGGGGTGTATGGGAGCGAGATACACTAACTAGTTGAGTGATGTCATAGCAACAACTTTACACTTAACTTTAGTAAGATCGAAGAGCTGATCGTGAAATTCAGAAAGGTTAATAAAAAGGAACACGAGCCAATCCTCATAGAGGAATCAGAAGTGGAGAGGGTGCGCAATTTCAAGTCCATGGGTGTCAATATCTCGGAGGATCTAACCTGGTCCCAGCATATCGATGTAGCTACAAAGAAGGGAAGACAGTGGCTGTATCTCATTAGGAGTTAGAGGACATTTGGTTTGTCACCTAAAACACTCAAGCATACAGATGTACTGTGGAGAGTATTCTGTCTGGTATGGGGCAGGGGTGGGAGCTACTGCGTAGGATCGGAATAAGCTGCAGAGAGTTGTAAAATTAGTCAGCTCCAGCATGGTACTAGTCTCCGTAGTGTCCAAGACATCTTCAAGGAGCGATGCCTTAGGAAGGTGGTATCCATCATTAAGGACCCCCATCACCCAGGACATGCCCTGTTCTCATCACTACCATCAAGGAGGAGGTACAGGAGCCTGAAGGCACACACTTAGCGATTCAGGAACAGCTTCTTCCCCTCTGCCATCTGATTTCTAAATGGCCATTGAACACGTGAACACTAATTCAATACTTTTTTAAAATTTCTGTCTTTGCACTACTTATTTTAACTGAACTATTCAATGTACATATATAAAACTCTGGTTAGGCCACACTTGGAGTACTGTGTCCAGTTCTGGTCGCCTCACTAGAGGAAGGATGTGGAAGCATTGGAAAGGGTACAGAGGAGATTTACCAGGATGCTGCCTGGTTTAGAGAGTATGCATTATGATCAGAGATTAAGGGAGCTAGGGCTTTACTCTTTGGAGAGAAGGAGGATGAGAGGAGACGTGATAGAGGTGTACAAGATATTAAGAGGAATAGATTGGGTGGATAGCCAGCGCCTCTTCCCCAGGGCACCACTGCTCAATACAAGAGAACATGGCTTTAAGGTAAGGGGTGGGAAGTTCAAGGGGGATATTAGAGGAAGGTTTTTTACTCAGAGAGTGGCTGGTGCGTGGAATGCACTGCCTGAGTCAGTGGTGGAGGCAGATACACTAGTGAAGTTTAAGAGACTACTAGACAGGTATATGGAGGAATTTAAGGTGGGGGGTTTTATGGGAGGCAGGGTTTGAGGGTCGGCACAACATTGTGGGCCGAAGGGCCTGTAATGTGCTGTACTATTCTATGTTCTATTACTGCAGTTCAGATTTTTTCTATTTTATCATGTATTGCAATGTATTGCTACCACAAAGTTAACAAACTTCACGACATATGCTAGTGATATTAAATCCGATTCTGATTTGGATTATGACGATTGCAAACAGGTTAATGATCTGCTACGCAGTGTTGGATACAAAATGCAGGTTAGTAACTCATCCTAGACAGCACAGAGGTAGACTGAATGCCTCTCTGTCTTTCAGAGGTCTCTATCTAACCCCCTAAGGAGTTGAAAATCTTTTTGGTACAAGGAAGATGTAAAAATACACTTTTTTTAAAGAGCTCCAACACAGTCACTGCTGGGAATTAATTCTCCTTTTCACTTATGGATGCAGCATCACTAGACCTGACGCCTGCTTTAAGTATGATCGTCATCATTATGTGCCATGTCGTATGACATCATCATTGTGTGCCATGTTGTATGACATCATCACTATGTGCCGTGTCATATGACATGGCCTTTCCATGCCCATAGTTGTTCTTGCCAAATTTTTCTACAGAAGTGGTTTGCCATTGCTTTCTTCTGGGCAGTGTCTTTGCAAGACGGGTGACCCCAGCCATTATCAATATCCTTCCGGGATTGTCTGTCTGACATCAGTGGTCACATAACCAGAACTTGTGATACGGTCCGGCTGCTCGTACGACCAACTACCACCTGCTTCCCCGGCTTCACATGACCCTGATCAGGGGGTTAAGCAGTGCTACACCTTGCCCAATGGCTTACCGGCAGGCTATTGGAGGGAAGGAACATTTTACACCTCCTTTGGTAGAGACCTATCTCCACCCTGCTTTAAGTACATGGAGGATAAATGCAAAGTTCAGTCAACAGTTAAATAATCCCCATAACCCAAAAGGTTTAGGATTGTTTTATGTTCTTTTGCCTGACATCTGATATTATTAAAAAAAAACTTCTAACATTTGGAATTAAGACCTAACTCAGTGCTTTGACTTTCTGGAAATGTCTCCTGCCATCAGGGGATAACATCCAAGTTACAAAGTCTGGTGCAGAGGACAGGGCTGCCTCCTGACAGCTTCAGTGACCTGGGTCCAATGCTGATCTCTGGTAGTGTTCCGATGAAATTCACACAGTCTCCCTGTGCTACGTGAGCTTTCCCTGGCAGATTTGGTTTCCTCGCACATCCTAAAAATAGATAGATAGATATACTTCATTAATCCCGAGGGAAATTTGGTTTCGTTGGGTAGGTTGCTAGGGTTCAGAGAAGGTTCTCTAGAACGATCCCAGGAATGAAAGGGTTAAAGCATGAGGCGCATTTGATGGCTCCCTGCCTCAACTTGCCGGAGTTTAGAAGAATGAGGGAGAACCTCACTGAAATCTTTTGAATATTGAAATGCCACGATATGGTGGATGTGGAGAGGATTGAGGAGGAATTTTTTTTTAAACCGGGGGGCATGGATCTGTGGAATTCATTACCACAGATGGCTGTGGAGGCCAAGTTATTAGGTACATTAAAAGTGGAGGTTGATAGGTTCTTGATTGATGTGGGTGTCTAAGGTTACAGGGAGAAGGCAAAAGAAGAGATTGAGAGGGATAATAAATCAGCCATGATGGAATGGCAGAGCCGAGTCGATGGGCTGAATGGCCTAATTCTGCCCCTATGTCACAGACTCTGTATTGGCCGCTGTACGTTGTCCCAAGTGTGAAAGGCGAGTGGTAGAACCCGTAGGGGGAAGGTGAGAGTGTGGAGAGAGTTAATACATACACTCTGTGGCCACTTGATCAGGTACAGTGATGGAACCAGTGTGGTCTTCTGCTACCCTAGCCCATCCACTTCAAGGTTCCATGTGTTGTGTGTTCAGAGATGCTCTTTGCTGTGGTTATTCGTGTAACTGTTGCCTTCAACCTGCCCATTCTTCTCTCTGACCTTTCTCATTAACAGGGCGTTTTCCAGCACAGAACTGCGGCCTTTTGTCTCTCTTCCTCAGCCCATCACTCCTTCTGGGACGTAGGCTGCCCACAACGGGTTGCCAGAGTCCTCTGTCCTGGGCCGATAGAAGGCTGATCAATCCTGTGGCTTCCCCTTTCACCACACCGCCACATTGGCAGAGATCCTTCCTCTCCCAGGGATGAGGGCTTCGGAGCTCCTGTTGGCATTTCAGTTTTTACAGGATGGGTTTGCCAACCCCAAGCCCAACCTTCCTCACTTTGCAGCTGGGCTTTGGACTGTCCCTGGCAGAGCTGAACTGCGCTCCCTGGATGTTTTTGTTTGTTATTTTTTTAGCACCTTTTGCATTAACAAACAGGCGTAGGTAATAAAGTGACCATTGAGTGTAGGACTAACACAGGATTAACGTAAGATGGGTGTCTTATTGTCACCATTGATTCAATGGGTAACAAATGTTCCCATTGTTATATCTCTCTATGTCTTGTCTCTGAGACTTCAGTTCATAGAAACTGAATGCATTTCACCCAAACAAGATACCACAGAATTTCTTTATGATTTCATAACTTCCCCTCTATTCTCTTTGTGGTTCTGGTTTATGACCATTGTGTCTTCATGTGTATAATCCTGATTTGAAAATGGCTCCAGTTTCACTTCCCTCTTCCCTCCAGAAAGCCAACCTTAATAAAATTGTGCATCAAGAGACAGTGTCCAAGCTACTTTTGAAGACATTAGAGATCATGACACGACCTGGTAAAATGGTGCTCATGGTCCATTGAACCCTTGATGCGTTTTCCAGCTTTGCAAACAAAGATTTGCAACTTTTTCAGTCAGACATCTGCAGAAAGTGTTGTGTGAGACGTTTGACTGCAAAATTAAATCTGACGAATGCATGTAACCGCAGAACATTTTTTCATCCGTTCTATGCAGGGAATTGTAATCCTGCCCCAGTCTTAAAGGAGATGGTTTTTCCTCTTGTTTGTGCTGGCAGTACAACTCCTGGTGTTCAAATTTCTTTTGCTCAGGTGAAGTGAGTTTGGTGGAGGGGTGGAGATATGCATCTAGCAAAGGAAGTGTAAGGCTTCCCTCCACTAGCCTGCAGGTCACCCTTGGGCAAGGTGTAGCACCTGCTTAGCACCCCGCCCCCCCCCCCCCCCCCCCACGATCAGGGTCACATGAAGCCACGGGAGCAGGTGGTGGACGGTCGCCTGAGCAGCCAGTGCATATCACAAGTCCTGGTTATGCGACCACTGACGCCAGGCAGACGATCTCTGAAGAGTAACAATAATGGCTGGGGTCACCCATCTTGTAAAGACACTGCCTAGAAGATGGCAATGGCAAACCACATCTGTAGAAAGATTTGCCAAGAACAATAATGGTCATGGAAAGAACATGATCGCCTACGTCATGCGATACGGCACATAATGAACGAACCTCTCATGTTAGCCATTTCTGCCCTGTCCACTCTATGCCTCTTATCGTCAAGTACACCTCTCTCAAGTTTCCCCTTATCCTCCTTGGTTCCAAAGAGAAAAGCTCCAGCTTGCTCAACCTGTCCTCATAAGATATGTTCTCATAAGATATAAGCTAGGCAGCATCCTGGAAGGATACAGAACCCTTCAGACACTTGAAGAGGTAAAAACAGAGCTGGTTTGGCTGGGGTGCTTCAAAACATGGGCCAGATGTGGTCACCTATTCAGGGCAGAAATTAGACTTATTTTTTACCCAAAGTTTGTTGAATCTTTAGAATTCACTATCCAAAATGGCTGTAATCGAACCAATATTAACACAATTTTAAGTTTTTTTATTCTATTGTGTATGGAGGAGTGAAGCCAGTGTTGTGCTCGCATTTTGATTGGCCTGAGCCGCTCATGGATAATTTATCAGTTCATATCTCTAGATCCCCTTAGCCTTTAGTCTCCCTGGCGTCCAGGAAATCTTCAAGGAGCGATGCCTCAAAAAGGCATCCATCGTTAAGGACCCCCATCACCCAGGACATACCCTCTTCTCATTGCTACCATCAGGGAGGAGGTACAGGAATCTGATGGCACACACTCAACAATTCAAGAACAACTTCTTCTCCTCTGCCATCTGATTTCAGGGTGCACATTGAGCCCATGAACACTCCATCCCTACATCTTCTGCCCTTTTTGTGCTACTTATTAAGGAAATAATTGGGAAGATGTGTAGCTCAGGTGGTTGGTGGTTGGGTTGAGTTGTTCTCCGATCTCGGCCATTTATTTGCAAACATCTCATCACCGTGTGAAGAGACATCACCGGTCTGCTTTTCATTGTAGTGTGTCCTCAGAATGCTTGGCATTTATAGACTTTTCAATCAGCTGATTAGACGTCATTCCGGAAACTCAGTTGTGATAGGAGGTGGAAATCTTGTTGCTGATTGGCTGTGTGGTGAACTTCACGCATTGTGGTCTGGAATTTTGCCCGCATCGGCTCATAAATAGGATCGGGGCCTACGTATTTGTTTACAGAATTGTTTGTGGAAAACCATGCTTCCAGGAATTCTCTTGCATGCTGCGCGTTCGCTTGCCCCATGACTTTCACGGACGCCCAGTTGAATTTGGGCCCCTCTCGATCTTCATGGGTAGAGACCAGGGAGAGTTGGTCATGTCACTTTACAACCAGCTGATGTTCATGATCCACAAAGATCACTACACGACCAATCAACAATGAGATTCCCCCCCCCCACCTCCCCCACATCAGATTTGAGTTTCCGGAATGGCGTTGAATCAGATTATTGAAAAGTCTATAAAGGCCAAGCATTTGGAGGACACACCACAGTCAACAGCACACTGAAGATGTCTCCTCGTATGGTGACAAAATGTTTGCAAACAAATTGCCAAGATCAGAGAACAACTCAACCAATCGCTACATATTTAATTTAACTTTTTCAATATATATATATATATATATATTTCTTACAGTAATTTATAGTTTTTGTTATTAATGCAATGTACTGCTGCTGCATAACAACAAATTTCACAACATATGCCAGTGATATTAAACCTGGATCTGATTCGGATTTTTACTGCCTTCTTCTTTTCTTATACCTCAGGCTGAAATCAAGTGCTTCACACTGATCTATAGTCAAAGATTAATTGACGATTGCTTGCTTATTCTCCAAATCTATTGAAATCGTCCTGCAGTTTGTTGCGGAGGACTGCAAGGCGACAGATATGGGCCATTATGCCCATATTGGTTAATCGTCTCGTTCGTTCGTGAGTTTTTTCTTGAAAGCAGTGACAGATCTTTTATGAAAAGCACATTTCCATTTTATGATCCCTGAAATGGTAATAAAATTACTTTTACGACTGTGCACTCTCATGTCAGTATTTTTGTTACTAACCGGGGTAATTTGCACTGAGGTGTTGCTGTTAATATGTGGCAGGAAGCCCCATCTGCTTCAACACTGACTGCACACCGTATCTTCAGACCGGGCGACAGACGCTCAAGACAGTTTTGGTTGCCCTGTTGTAGGAAAGACATCATTAAACTGGAAAGAGTGCAGAGAAGATTTATGAGAATGCTACCAGGGCTTGAGCCCCTGAGGAACAAGGAGAGGCTGGGCAACTTTAGCACTTTATCCCTTTTTAGAGATACACAGTAACAGCCCTCATGGCCCAATGAGCCCATGCCACCCACTTACACCCAGGCAACCGATTAACCTACGAACCCATTTGTCTTTGGAATGTGAGGGGGAAACCAACACGGTCATGGAAAGAACGTACAAACTCTTACAGACAGTGGCGGAATTGAAACTGGTTCTTTGACACCATGATCGTGTTCAAAGATTCATAGTACATATATTATCACGCTATGTATGCAGTATACAACCCTGAGATTTGTCTTCCCACAAGACAGCCGTGAAACAAAGAAAACCCTGGATCCCGTTCAGAGAAAAACATCAGTCCCCCCCCAACGCAGAAAAAAACCCACTACGTTACCGTGCCAACCCAAAGTCTATTACCTGGAATGTAGGAGGTTGAGGGGTGACCTTATAGAGGTGTATAAAGTCATGAGGGGTAAAGATAGTGTGATTGATTATGCTCAGTCTCTTTTCCAACTAGAGGGTATACGTTTAAGGTGAGAGGTAAAAGATTTAAGAGAGACTTGAGGGGGCAACCTCTCATACAGTTGGTGGTGTTTCTTGGAATGAGGAAATAGTTGAGGCAGGTACAATAACAACTTTTAAAAGACATTTGGATAGGTACATGGTTTAGAGCAGGGGTACCCAACCTGGGGTTCACAGATCCCTTGCTTAATGTTAGGAGTCCATGGCATAAAAAAGATTGGGAACCCCTGGTTTACAGGGATATGGGTCAAACGCAGGGAAGTGAGACTATCTTGGTGGGTACCATGCTTAGCATGGGCAAGTTGCATCAAAAGGCCAGTTTCCCAGCTGTGTGACTCTATGAGTCAAAGGGGCACCAAACACGAATCATTCTTCTAATTTTGAGCTTCAAAATTCAAAGTATATTTATTATCAAAGTATGTATACATGATACAACCTTGAGATTAATCTCCTTACAGGCAGCTGCAAAACAAAGAAATCCAAAAGGACCCTTTAAAAAAAAAGACCGTCAAACACCCAATATTCAGAGAGAGAGAGAGAGAGAGAAACAAATCGTACAAACATAAAAGCAAGGAAAAATTGTTCAGAACTGAAGTCCATGAAAGAGAGTCTTTTCACAGCCTCACTTCAGCGCAGAGCTGAGTAAATGTCGTTGGTCAGTGAGCTGAAACGTCCCGTCCCTTGCCTCACACCTCTACACACTGACCTTTCCAATTCAGCCCGGCACTTAAATTGTCCTCCAAACATCGGATCGTGTTGCCTTGATTCACTCTGGGGCCTGGACCCTGCAGCCTCAATTCGGCCTGTACCTAACTTTTCTAATTTGGCCTGGCGCTTAAATGATTCCTCTCTATGAGCATCATTCACTTGTTGCTCTTGAGTTGCCCTCCTGAGGTGCACTCTGTTGCTGAGAGTTGTCCATTGTTCTATCATCTCCTTCATTCTTTCACAGGGCCTCAGTACTGTGCAGACCTCAGCTTTAGCTTCCTGCTACCCCTGTGAACTGTCATCTCACTATTACTTTATGTTTTTATTATACGTTTTTTATTCTGTCCTGGTCATGGTCTTACATATCTGTTCTGGTCCAATCGCATAGCTATTTGGATCAAAAACGTGCATCAGTGCCTCTCCTTCCTCAGGAAGCAAAAGACAATTGGTATATCCACAGCACATCTCACCAATTTTTATGGGTGGACCATAGAAAGTATTTGAGTGGTGGGGTGGAGATAAATCTCTACCACAGGAGGTATAAGACACTCCTTCCCTCCACTGGTCTGTAGATCTACCTTGGGCAAGGTGTAGCACCTGCTTAACTCCTCTCCACCACCCCCCAGATCAGGATCACATGAAACCATGGGAGCAGGTGGTGGATGGTCGTATGATCAGCTGGTGCATATCACAAGTCTTGGTTTTGTGACCACTGTTGCCCGGCAGACAATCTCTGCAGAGTATTGATAATGGCCGGGGTCACCCATCTTGTAAAGACACTACCCGGAAGAAGGCAATGGCAAACCTCTACTGTAGAAAAAATTGCGAAGATCAATCATGGTCAGAAGACCATGATTGCCCACGTCATATGACACAGCACATAATGATGATGATGATAGAAACTATCCTACTCAGGTTCATCATGGCTTTGCATAGCAACAGCTCTGCCTGATATATAAATACTATTACTTTATTTAGGACAGAGAGACTGATTTTTTAAAAATATATTCATTCAAGGAATGTGAGCTTCGTAGGCTAAGCCAACATTGATTGATTTATTTCCCTTCTTTAGCTTCCTTTGGGATGGCAGTGGTATTGTCTCCTTGAACCATTATAGTCCTTGAGATGCAGGGATTATTGCATAGAGATAAAGTGAGGAGATCCAGAGCTAGTGAAATTTACCATTTGGGGTGGCAAGGTACTGTAGTGGTTTGCGTAATGATGTTACAGTACCAGCACGGTAGTGTAATGTTTGTGTAATGCTATTACAGTGCCAGTGCAGCAATTTAATGGCTTGTGTAATGCTATTACAGTACCAGTACAGTAGTGTAACAGTTTGTGTAATGCTTTTACAGTACTAGTGTGGTAGTATAAAGGTTTGCGTAATGCTATTACAGTACCACTGCAGTAGTGTAATGGTTTGCGTAATGCCATTACAGTGCCAGTACAGTAGTGTAATGGTTTGCGTAAGGCTATTACAGTGCCAGCAACCCAGGTTCAACTGTACCACTCTCTGTAAGGAGTTTGTACGTCCTCCCTATGACTGTGTGGGTTTACCCTGGCTCCTCTGGTTTCCTCTAACATTCCCAAAGACATACAAGTTAGTGGGTTAATTGATCTCATGGGTATAATGTGGATTGGGCCGGAAGGGCCTGTTTTTCTGCCGTATCTCTAAATAAAAAAAAATATTATTAAGTGCAAGAACAAGCCTGGGAACAGATAGACAGTGTTTCTTGAATCTATGTTCATATGTTTTTATAAGGTCTACATCAGGGGTTCCCAACCTTTTTTATGCCATGGAGCCCTACCATTAACCAAGGGGTCTGTGGACACCAGGTTGGGAACCATTGCTTCAGACCAAAGCTCTCTACTTAATTTACTTCAACAGGTCCCCTTCCCATGTACTCCTGCTGATGGACCTTTGCTCTTGAGCCAAACTTCTTGAAAGTTATTGAATGCCAACATACAATATTTGGGCAGTATGGTAGTGTAGTGGTCAGCGCATCACTTTACAGCATCAGAGATCGCCATTTGGGTTCAATTCCTGCTACTGCCTGTAAAGAGTTTGTCTGTTCTCCCCGTGACCATGTGGGTTTCCTCCGGAAGCTCCAGTTTCCTCCCGCAGTCCAAAGACCTACACTTATGTTTAGAGAGTTGTGTTATGTTGGTGCTGGAAGCTTGGTGACACCTGTGGGCTGCCTCCCGTGTAATCCTTGGACTGTGCTGGTCATCGATGCAAAACGACACATTTCACGGGATGTTTCGCTGTACATGTGACAATCCTAATCTTACATATTATCAATCAATGAATTAAAGGTGAAGTGGGAGGAAGCCTTATGATTGGCAGTCTTTTGAATAGGAGTAAAAGTCAATTTACTGAAAACACAGTCTACTTAGAGAGCAGAGGCGACAAACTACAACAACTTCTACCAACAAGAACAGGATAATCCCTCAAGGGGAAAAACAAGATTATTTAGAGATACAATGCAGGTCAGGCCCTAATGAGCCACACTGCCCAGCAATACAGCCATTTCATGCAAGCCTCTCTCTTTTGTCCGTTACGCTGCTGTTGTTTACGGTAGCGATGAAGGTCCTCCATCTCTGGCAGCGCTCACGGCTTCCTTCATCGTGTCAGTAGCCTCCTCTCGGTTTTCACTACTGTCAGCCATGCAAGTCCCGGGTGGAGACTCAGGAATACCGTCACACTCAGTGTAGAAGGATTCTCCATTGCTGTTTCTGTAACAGCTTTGTTTTACCAGACAGGGTTGCTAGCCCTCTTGGAGGAAAGCTGGCCTAATTACAGGACAATTTACAATGGCCAATTAACCTCCTAACTCGTTCGTCTTTGGACCGTGGGAGGAAGCCAGAGCACCCAGAAGAAACCTGGGCAGTTCACGGGGAGAACGTAGAAACTCCATACAGATGGCACTGGAATTGAACTCCGATCTGGCGCTACAAAGCTTTGCATTTAGCACTATGCTGCCCAAATATTGTACGCTTGTAATTAATGTGCCTCCAAGAGGACCACAACCTTATCATGACTTGGAGGCTTGTGTGCCTCAATGACCCAGAAAGCTATCTCGGCTGGAGTCAGAACCTTGTGCTTGGATTCTTGACCCGGTCAAAGGTTAGAGGCCAGACTAAGAATGGTCCTCCGGTCCTCCAGGTTCGGGGGTTCAGTTCAGGGCTGGGCAAAATTTTTTAAAAATGTTATGGGAACAGCAATGAAGACTCCTTCTACATCTGAGTGTGACGGTAGTCCTGCGACTTCAACCGGGATTTGCATGACTGACAGTTGTGAAAACCAAAAGGAAGCTACTGACACGAAGAAGGAAGCCCTGAACACCACCACGACCAAGAGCCTCCAGAAGAACCATACCTACGACGCCATAGAGAAGATGGTCAGGGACAGACAGAGATGGAGAACCTTCATTGCAATTGATAATGATGATGTATTTAATGTGGGAGGAAACTGGAAAACCTGGAGGAAACCCATTTGAGCTGTTTTAGTATTTCACAAACTGCTGTGCTACTGAGGCACCCAGAATAGGATAGTTACACGCACAAAGTTAAAGTTGCTACTTAGGGATTCAAACTTTATGCTGGAGAGGAGATGTTTGGAAAATTGTCTTGTTAAACAAGATTAATGCCTGCATTACTGCAAAAGTCAATTGCAGCCACTTAAGCAGTAAAACAAAATACGCTGGGAGTTATCAGCTGGTCAGATAATTTCAATGGAGACATAAAAAAAAATGAAGATTTCAGGTTGACGACTTTTCAGCCTGACACGTTAACATTTCAGAATCAGAATCAGGTTTAATAGCACCAGCATATGTTGTGACATTTGTTGTCTTTGCAGCAGGAGTACATGCAATGCATTATGATAGAAAAAAACCATCAATTGCACTAGTATATATATATTAAATAGTTAAATTAAGTCAGTAGTGCAAAAATGGAAATGAAGATGTAGTGAGGTAGTGTTCATGGGTTCAGTGTCTATTCAAAGTCACTTTTCTCTTCAGAAACGCTGTCTGACAGCAGAATCATAATCAAGTTTAATATCACTGGCATACGTTGTGAAATTTGTTGTTACGCGGCAGCAGTACAATGCAACACATAATTATAAAATCTGAGTTACTACACACGCACACGCACACACACATGTGTGTTTGTGTGTTTTAAATTAAATAATTAATTATATAATGCAAAGAAAGTATTGAGGTAGTGTTCATGGGTTCAATGTCGCTTCAGAGTTTGGATGGGAGAGAGGAAGAAGCTGTTCCTGTATTGTTGAGTAACCTCCTGTTGCTTCTCTCTGATGGTAGCAATGAGAAGAGGGCATGATCTGGATGCTGGGGGTTCTTAGTGACGGATGCCGACTTTCTGAGGCACCGCTCCTTGAAGATGTCCTGGTTGCAAGGTTCTGTGGCATTTTGCTTTTAGAATTTCGGTGTGCATCATTCGTTTAACAGGAGAACTTTCCAGACATCTCCTCTCTGGCCTTTGGTCGACCCTGAAGTTGCAACTTTGAACAATCAACAAGCAGAGGAGAGCAGAATGGCCCCTTTATGCATGATTTTCTCGTTATGACCCAATAGTTTTTACCTGTGGAATTGTGCAAACTCTACTGTGGCTGACTGAGGATTTCAATGAACTGAAGTGTCTGGACTATATACGCATATATATTTTTGTGTGGTTGTATCTTACTGCTGTTCTTTTTGTGCTTGTTATCTTGTATATATGTGGACCAGGCCTCAAGCCTACCGATGCTCACCACTAAAATCAAGGCGAGAAGACTGCAACTAGTGGGGCATTGTCTATGCCACCCCGAGCTACCTGCCAGCCTAGTCATCATATGGGAGCCCAAGCACGGGAGGATGAACCCTGGGCGCTCTCCCAAGACTATGGTCAACACGCTCCTAGAAGACAGCGGCGCAGCTAATGTAGATGAACTGAACACACTGATGAGGGAGAGGGAGAAGTGGAGAGTCCGTCATCGTGTCTGATGCCGGCCCCCTAGGCCTGAGTCGACATAGTAGTAGTAGTAGTAGGCCTCAAGCCGCAGTGTTGCCTGAAAGAGGCATCCGAGCCGGTGTGCTCCACTGATGGCGGTGTGGTAAGGCATCCAGGCTGGAGTCGGTGTTTCCCTCCCCCCCAACCAGCGTTCACATGGCAGAAAGCTAGCTCTATTGTAGTTGATTGCAGATTGATGGAGTGAGTTTGGACTCTTTTATTGCACGACTATGATACCATTTGTGCTTGCTATCTTGTACGTGCTGTGTGTGACTGTTGATGCTGCGTTTTGCACCTTCACCCTGGAGTAAAGCTGTCATGTTTGGCTGTATTCATGGGTATTTATGTATGGCTGAATGATAATTAAACTTGAATTGAATTGTACTTAAATAATCATCGTGGTCAATTTGTATTTTAATTGAATAAAAATTAAAGAAAAAGAAAAAGACGAGGCAAATGGGGAAGCTATAATTCATAGTGACACTTCCTCATAAAAAAACACCATTTTATTTAGATTCTGTGCATTAAGTTTTGATTTCACACTCTCTACAACACTATAGTTATTTATGACTGCAAACATGGAATGTGGTTTGGGAGAGAAGCGGCAGTACTGTTCCTGTTCCAGATCCAAGTTTTTCTTGGATTGATTCCAGCCAACTTTAACCCTCATCTTCCAAAGCCCCATCCAGATTTGGAAGGAGTCAGCCATTTTGTTTGTGCAGGCGTGACCAGCAACTACTGTACATAATGAATGATTGAAACGGTCCATATTTCGAAACCTTTGCCCAGTCAAGATGAGGTAGAAACTGTTCCACTTGAGATGCCGGCCAAAGAAAACAAACAAAAGGAAAATCTTTTTCAAATTGGATACTCGTTCCTATCTGCTTGGTGGGAGCATAACTCTATGCTACAGTGCAGAACAGTAAGACAACTAAACCTCCTCAGCCTAGAAACAGTTCACAGCCAACATAAATACTAACAGATTGGGATAAATTTTTGCAGAGGGAAAATAATCAGTGGGCTACTTAGAGTGGGGTAGAAAGATAAATACGTTTATTTTGTGCAGTGTAAGACTTTCAATCAATAGTGCATAAAACCATAAGACATGGGAGTAGAATTAGGCTATTTGGCCCATTGAGTCTGCTCTGCCATTTATTATCCCTCTCAACCCCATTCCCTTGCCTTCCCCCCATAATCTTTGATGTCCAGATTAATCGAGAACCTATCAACTTCTGCTTTAAATCTACCCAATGACTTGGCTTCCATAGCTGTCGGTGGCAATGAATTCCACAGACTCACCACCCTCTGGCTAAAAAAGTACCTCCTCATCTCTGTTCTAAGGGGGTGTCCTACTATTCTGAGGCTGTGCCCTCTGGTCCTAGACTCCCTCACTATAGGAAACATCCTTTGCATATCCACTCTATCTAGGCCATTCAATATTCGGTAGGTTTCAATGGGATCCCCTCACATTCTTCTAAACTCTAGCATGTAGAGGCCCAAAGCCATCCGCTCCTCATATGTTAACCTTTTCATTCCCAGGATTATTCTCGCGAACCTCCTGTGGACCCATTCCAATGCCAGCACATCCTTTCTTAGATACGGGGCCCAAAATTGCTCATGATACCCCAAGTGCAGTCTGACTGATGCCTTATAAAGTCTCAACATCGCATCCTTGCTTTTAATTTCTAGTCCTCTCGAAACAAAGGTACACAAATTGTGATAATATTTATTCTGAGAATGATAACTGCCTGTTTTCCAAGTTTAGGCCACTGCTAGTTATTTGGATAAAGAACTAGTTGTTGGTGATGTGAATTTGTATTTTGTATATATTAACCCTTTGATTGTCAAAACAGTCCAGGTAAGCAATATTCTAGGCCAAATGTGCCTTCCTTTTCAGATGGAGATACAGGAGATTGCAGCCACTGGAATCTGGAGCAAATCTGGAAATTAGAGTTCCTGATTCAGGGTCTCAACCTGAAACGTTGACCAACCCTTTGTCCCCACAGATGCTAGATGGCCTGCTGAGTTCCTCCAACAGCTCATATTTTAGTTTTTTTTTAATTAACAGTGATAAGGAATGAGTTAAGGGTTATGGTCACAGAAGGAAAGTCAAGTCTTTCTCTGGATCCTGGAACCTGGAACCGCTTGGCACTTCCAATTTACATGTAAGAATTTAACTAATTGTTGTTTTCCTCTGTTTGACCAACTCCTCGAAGGGCTTTTGGTTGCTCACGATAGATGTGACCAGCTCATGAACGTTGATCCTGGAGATGTTATTTGAGCCAGTCTGTTGTACCTTCACCATGCCCATGTTGCCCATGAGGATGGCCAACACTGGAGGAAGTTTGGAGCTTCCAGAGGCATCTGGAGACTGAAAGCTGTTGTTGCCACAAATTCTTAGGGAAAATTTCATCCTTTGATGTACATGTGACAATTAAGCTAAACTTCGACTTTAACATTAGACTAATTACTAGCTTTACATCGCAAAAAATTGCCAAGATGTGTTACAAATCAACCTACATCCCATCCTTCTCCCTTCCATAGGCAACCTTTCAAGATCAAGGAAAACTTGCTTCTATTCTATGTAAGTGGCTTCTGATTGGACACTCGTGGGACCTACAGTTGGGACAAGAAGTCTTGATGCAACTAGGGTTCTGTTCTTTGGGAGGTTCAGTACCCTCTTCAACCACCTCCACTGGGATTCCATCTACTCTCAGTGAAGAAGCAAGGTTTTCAGAGCCTTCCTTATTGTTCTGCCTCCTGCTAATTGACCACAAGTCAAGGAGACCCACTGGTCCAAATGCATTTTACAAGGAGACTTGAAGAACACCCTTGAATATTGGTTGTTGTTATTGTTTGCCTGTCATTGTTTGTGTGTCATTCTTCATTGATTCTGTTGTATTTCTTCGTTCTACTGTGAATGCCTGCAAGAAAATGAATCTTGGTCTAGTGTATGTTGACATTTACATACCTTGATAATAAACTTACTTTGACTTGGACTTTGACCTGAAGCACTTCCACTGTCCGTGAAAATCTACGGTAAAACATTTTGGAGTATTGGGAATGAATGGCTTGCATCCCCATCCATCTGAGCTGGGATGTTGAGCTTTGAAGTTGGGACCCCACTTCTCATAATTGCTCACCACCATTCATGTTTGTAGAACTTTGATCTGATCCATTAGCTGTTGAAATCACTACCTCTGGCATTACTAAGCTACCTCTGAGAGTACGTAAGTGCAATTATGAAGAAAGCACTACAGCATCACTACTTCCTTACGAGTTTGCGAAGATTTGGCATGACATCTAAAACTCTGACAAACTTCTATAGATGTGTGGTGGAGAGTATACTGACTGGTTGCATCACAGCCTGGTATGGAAACACTAATGCCCTTGAATGGAAAATCCTACAAAAGGTACTGGATATGGCCCAGTCCATTACGGATAAAGCCACCCACCCCACCCCGACCACCGAGCACATCTACATGAAGCGTTGTCACAGGAAAGCATCACCCATCATCCGGGACCCTCACCACCCAAGACATGCTCTCTTCTCACTGCTGTCTTCAGGAAGAAGGTACAGGAGCCCAAGAATTCACACTGCCAAGTTCTGGAACAGTTATTACCCCTCAACCATCAAGTAACAAACAGGTGCCGACACACCCAGCCCTGGGATACCAGACAAGGTAATTTGATTCCAAGCAATTGGTTTATTGATTATTACAGAATATCTGTCTGGTGCTTCCCCTTTTCCCAACCATGATTCCCCTCTCCCTGCACCCTTCCCACTCTCAGTCCACAACAGAGAGTCATATCAGACTTCTGCTTTTCTTCAGTCCTGCTGAAGGGCTTCTGTGTTTTTTTCCATAGACGCTGCCTGGGCTGCTGAGCTCCTCCAGCATTTTCTGTGTGATGCTCAGATTTCCAGCATCTGCAGATTTTCTCTTGATTGTCATTTGAGTCATATCAGAATCAGGTTTATCATCACTCACATATGCCATAAAATTTGTTTTTGTTTTGCGGCTGCAGTACAGTGCAATACATAAAATTACCACAGTATTGTGGAAAAAAGTCTTAGTCACCCTAACTATATGTATGTGCTTAAAACTTTTGCACAGAATGATACATTTGACGTCAACTCATACTTTGTTCCAATCACCTTAAAGTTATGCCCCCTGTATGAGCCAGTTCCACCCTGGGAAAAAGTCTCTGGCTGCCCACTAAATCTATGCTTCTCATGTTAGATTAGATTAGATTATGAGGACACTCAGTCCTCGTTTATTGTCATTTAGAAATGCGTGCATTAAAAATGATACAATGTTCCTCCAGAATGATATCACAAGAAACACGGGACAAACCAAGACTAAAACTGACAAAACCACATAATTATAACATATAGTTACAACAGTGCAAAGCAATACTGTAATTTGATAGAGAGCAGACCATGGGCACGGTAAAAAAAAAAGTCTCAAAGTCCTGATAGCCTCATCATCTCACGCAGATGGCAGAAGGGAGAAACTCTCCCTGGCATGAACCTCCAAGCGCCGCAAACTTGCCGATGCAGCACCATTGGAAGCACCTGACCGCAGCGGACTCTGAGTCCGTCTGAAAACTTCGAGCCTCCGACCAGCCCTTCAACACCGAACACCGAGCACCATCTCTGCCGAGCGCTTCGACCCCGCCCCGGCTGCCGAGCAACAAGCAAAGCTGAGGACTCGAGGCCTTCCGACCACACAGTAGCAGCAGCAGCGAAGCCGGCATTTAAGAAGTTTCACCAGATGTTCCTCCGTGCTCTCACGTCCTTCTCCATCAAATCAGGATTGTGCACTGCACCCTACTTGACAAATAACAGACATCACCACCGGAGAGGCCGCTGCGAGCTGCGTCACGCCACCATCTTCTTCTCATTTTCTTCCAGTAACACAGAGACGATTGGGTTGGTAGGTTCATTGGCCACTGGTAGTTACTTCTACTAAGTACACTCACCCTGGACTTTCCCTCTTCCCGCTCTTCCATTGGACAAAAGATACAAAAGCCTAAAAGCACGTGCTACCAGGCTCAAGGACAGTCTCTACCCCCACTGTAGTAAGTTCTGTAGTGCAATAACTTCAAATCCTCCCTCGTTATGTTCTTGCACTTTCTTGTTTATCTGCACTGCACTTTCTCTGTAGCTGGTACACTTTATTCTGCATTGTTGTTGTTTTACCTTGTTCTACCTGAATGTAATGATTTGATCTGTATGAACAGTATGCAAGACAATCTTTTCTCTGTACCTTAGTACATCTGACAATAACAAACCAATTCCAATTCCATTTCCGATACTGGGCAAGTGGCATTTCAGACAGTTTCTGGCTGCTTCCTCCTTCATTTCCAGTCCTGATGAAGGGTCTTGGCCTGAAACATCAACTCTTTATTCCTCTTCATAGGTGATTCCTAACCTGCTGAGTTCCTCCAGCATCTGTGTATGTTATTTCAGTCAGGTTCCTTAAGGTTGTTGTAGCCGGGGGTGGTAATGGAGACAACCTCCCACTACCTATTAAATACTCCCAATGGTGTGCGTCTCAAATAGCCTCTGACAACCAAGTCCAGCCTCCGGCCTTCATGTGTGGCTTAGCTACTAAGCCCGGTGGAACAGTTTCTACCAACAGCAGAAAGGGCAAAGGCGGGTTACTGAGACCTTAAATCCAGTCGCTTGGGGTGGATAGGGCTCATCAAGGAGAAGGAAAACTCTGATCTCGAACCTCTGCTGCCTTGCCACTATACCCACTCGTGGGGAAGGCTTCGGGAGTAAACCCTGAGGAAAAATTCCAGAGCTGGAGTCTCCAAGGCAGTCTTATGTTGAGTTCAATGCTGACTGGCAACTCCTGCGACACTGTTGGTACCAAACTGCAAAAGTCTCTGCCATTCCTTTGAGTTCATCAGATGTGTGGAGAGGGAGAGCTTGCTACAGGAGCAACAGCTTGCTCTCCTAGTTTGTGTATCTAGACAGCTAGGACACAACATCCATGGTTGACCCTGACCGACGGAGGCCTCACGTCATCTCAGACAGTATTTCGTACTGGACCATATTCCTACGGGGTTGGATTCATGTACGGCGAAGGGATTTCCTTTCTTAAATGATGTAGATGGGCTGAATGGCCTTTTCCTAATTCCTTCCCTGAGGGATAATGATAAACCAGAGTTTTAGGGCAATTTGTACACCGCAAGGCCAATAAAACCAAAAGTTTCATTCCATGTTTATTTAATTAGCTGCATTTAAATTCCTCAGCTAACATGGTGGGATTTGAATGAGATTCTTTGGATTATTAATTCTTGCCTTTGAATCTTTAGCTTCATAACATAACTGCAGGTTAATAGGCCCACTAATTGGTAACATGCAAGGTCTGCTTTATTGTTGTTTGAGTGAGGGGCTGGGGAGTAGTGCCCCAGCAGGGACGCGGGAGTCTGGAGAAGATGAGACCAGGCTAACAGAGAGAGGGGAGGATGAAAGCTGTATGAACCGAGTGCTAACCCTCTCCATCCCCTGTTGCTGCGGGCAGATCTGCACTCAGAAACTCCACTGTAGCTTGGCACAGGGTGGTGAATCTGTGGAATTCATTGTCAGGTGACTGTGGAGGGCAAGTCATTGGGTGTGTTTAAAGTGGAGGCTGATAGGTTCTTGACTAGTCAGGGTGCCAAAGGTTACAGGGGGAATGTGGATGAGAGGGAAAATAAATCAGTCATGATGAAATGGTGGAGTGGACTCAATGGAGCAAATGGCCTAATTCTGCTCCCATGCCTTCTGGCCTGATGCTTCCAATTGCCACCGTTGCTGGCCATGGCCTCCCTCTCCAGCATGCTAAGCTGTTGTTAAGAAAGCCAAGTGCTGTTCTCCGGTACTAACCATGCCCCCCACACTCATATACACACACTCCAACACACACACACACACACACACACACACACACACACACACACACACTCTCACACACACTCAAACACACACACTCTCACACACACACTCACACACACACACAGACACTCTCACACACACTCACACACACGCGCACTCACACACACACACTCACACACACACACTCACACAAACTCACACACACACACAGACACAGACACTCACACACACACACACACACTCACACACACACACACACACACAGGCACTCTCACACACACACTGACACAGACACTCACACACACAGACACTCTCACACACACTCACACACACACACTCTCACACACACTCACACACACACACTCTCTCACACACACACTCACACACACACTCACACACACACACACTCACACACACACTCACACAAACTCACACACACACACACACACAGACACTCACACACACACACACTCACACACACACACACACACTCACACACACACTCACACACACACACACACAGGCACTCTCACACACACACTCACACACACACACAGACACTCACACACACTCACACACTCTCATGCACACACTCACACTCACACACCTGCATGTGCCGAGTTTTCTTGACATCAGCCTCTTGGAATCCAGCATTCCCGAGTGTCCTATTTATATCCTGTAATGCCCACTTGCTTCCTGTGTGTGTTTAGTTTGTTAAGGCACTCATATTTCCTCTCTTGTAGAGGCTCGTATTTCTGCTCTCCCCAAATTCTCCCTATTCTTAGTTATTAAATCACTTTTAATGTGGTAATTGGAAATCCGATCGATTGTGGTCGGTGCCATACATCATTGTATATGCAGGACATAAAACTGCCTCTGAAAATCCCAGTTTCCTCGCTCTCGCCGAAAAACTTCCTTTTCTCCAATTCCTCTCAAGCCTTTGTCATGTATGCCTGATATTGAAAAAATTTTCCCAGTTCTGAGATGTCTCTCTCCAAGAATTCACCAAGAATGAGGCACTGCAGATGCTGGGATCTGGGAGGGACTCAGTGGGTCGGGCAGCATCTATGATGGGTCTCGATTGACAATTTCTAGATATAGATGCTGCCTGCCCTGTTGAGCTTTCTCAGCTTTTTCTACGTTGCTCCAGAATTCACCAAGAACCATACAAATGGCCAGCTGATCCATCTTTTACCTGAAATTCCAGACCACATTACAACCTCCCCTGTGTTTTTCTGTCTTAGCAACACTTGCTTGGCCTCTGAACTTGCGTTTCTCGTACTTAAAGGGCTCTCCTTCCAGTCTTCATTTAGGTTGTGCACTTTCCAATGCTAAATATCTCCCGGCCTCGTTTGTTGCATGTATGCACCTTATGTTCCTGGGTGACTTTCAACCTTCACAGGAGCTGACTGGCCTGCTGAATCTTGGCAGCATTTTCTCTTTTTATAAGTTTTAACTTCATTAGGTCAGAACAGACTATTGTGTGTATGTATCCTGCCTTCCTGGGTGGCTTTTATCTATCACAGATGCTGACTGACCTGCTGAATATTTTCAACATGCCATGCTTTATAAGTTTTAACCTGATTAGATCATAGCAGAATATTTTCGGGCTTAGCAGAAGTCGCAGAGATGTAGTGAAATAGTCATCAGGTTATATACTCGGGGTGATAATACAGTCCTGAGTATGTTACACACAGATGGGCTCTGCATAAGGCAGTACAGACTGGATGGAGTGTGTTTTGGTGGTAGAGCAGAAAGACTAGAACACATGCTTGGTGGCCACTTCATCAGGTAACCTCCTGTACCTAATAAAGTGGTCACTGAGTGTATGTTCGTGGTCCTCAGCTGCCGTAGCCCATTCACATGTTGTGCATTCAGAGATGCTCTTCTGCACACCACTGTTGTAATGTGTGGTTATTTGAGTTATTGTCACCTTCTTGTCAGTTTGAATTGTCTGGCCATTCTCCTCTGACCTCTTTCATTAACAAGGTGTTTTCGGCCACAGAACCACTGCTTATTGGAATTTTTTGTTTTTTGCACCATTCTCTGTAGACTGTTGTGTATGAAACTCCCAGGAGATCAGCAGATCAGCAGTTTCTGAAATACTCAAACCACCCCATCTGGCACCAACAATCATTCTATGGTCAAAGTCACATTCAGCACTGAGCAAAAGTTTTAGGTATATATATAGCTAGGGTGCCTAAGACCTTTGCACAGTACTGTAGTAATTTTATGTATTGCACTGTACTACTGTCAAAAAATCAAATTTCATCTGTGAGTGATGATAAACCTGATTCTGATATGGGTCCCTTTAGTGGACCGAGAGAGGGGAATCATGGTTGGGTAAAGGGGAAGAGAGAGGGAAGGGAGCGGGAAGCACCAGAGACACACTCTGTAATGATCAATTTAGAATCAACTGTATGGATCAAACAACCTTGCCAAGAACCTCTTGGCCATGTGTGAATGCTTTTATGCATTAATCTGCTGCCACATGATTGGCTGATTAGATATTTGCATACAGGTGTACAGGTGTACCTAATAAAGTGGCTTCTGAGTGTACTGCACATGAACCAGCAAACGCAAGACCATCGTTGGATGCAGATTGGATTACGCAGGTTGGTGTGGATTACACTCAATATTACATGGAGACTGGTGCACTGGACAACTGCAACACCTAAAGTTCAAAGTATGTACAGGACACTATATACTACCCTGAGATTCATTTTCTTGCGGGCATTTACAGTAGAATAGAGAAATACAATATAGAATCAATGAAAAACTACACACAAAGAGTGAGAAGCAACCAATGTACAAAAGAAGACAAACTGTGGAAAAGTAAGCAAATAAATAAACAGATAAATAGATAAACAAATTAATTAATTGATAAATAAATAATACTGAGAACTGAGTTGTAGAATCCTTGGGAGTTAGTCTGCAGACTGTGGAATCATATCAGTGTTGTGGTGAGTGAAGTTGCCCATGCTGGTTCAGGAGCCCGTTGAATCATGGGTAATTTCATTGAATCGAACGCAGGCTGGCATGTTTAATTCACATTTTTATTTATTTATTAAGCTGCGCCACCCAGCAATCCCCTGATTTAATCCTAGACTAATCATGGGACAATTTACAATGACCAATTCATGTACCAACCCGTAGATCTCTGGACAGTGGGAGGAAACCAGAGCACCCAGAGGAAACTCACATGGTCACAGGGAGAACGTACAAATTCCTCACAAGCAGCAGTGAGAATTGAAGCGAGGTCGCTGGTACCGTAAAGTGCTATGCTAACCACTACACTACCGTGCCAACTCCACATATATAAATTGTACACAGGATGAGGAAAAGACCTGACTGGGTTCATGCATTTCACACATATTAACCCGCCTGTTTAATTACGCACTGGTTAATGTGCCTGTTAACCTGGCAGAGGGAGAAATGAATATGGGTGAAGGGCACAAAAGGTCAGGCAGCGTTACGGAGGAGGATAAACAGTTAATGCTTCAGGGCAAGATCCTTCATCAGGACAGGAAAAGAGAGGGACAGAAGCCAGAATAAGAAAGTGGAGAGAGGGAAAAAGTACAAGCTGACAATTGAGAGGTGAAAGCAGCTGAGGGGGAAGGTGAGTGGATGAGTGAAGCTGTAACAAGTGGAAGGCAGAAGAATCTAAGAAGAGGGAACTGTGGACCATGGAATAAAGGAAAGGAGAAGGGGAACCAGATGGACGTGAGAAGGGAATAGAAAAGGAGAGAAGGAGGGAGGGAAGAGTGATTATCCAAAGTTAGAGAAATCGATATTCATGCCATCAAGTTGGACACTACCCAGACAGAATATAAGGATTTGTTCCTCCAACCAGAGGTTGGCTTCATTGTGGCAATCGAGAAGGCAATGGAAAGACATTAGACCATAAGGCATTGGAGCAGAATTAGGCCATTCAGCCCATCGAGTCTGTTCCACCATTCCATCATGGCTGATTTATTATCCCTGTCAACCCCATTCTCCTGCCTTCACCCATAACCTTTTGACATCCTTACTAATCAAAAACTTATCAGCCTCTGCTTTAAACTCACAGGGTGCCATAGTAGTGTAGCAGTTAGTGCAATGCTCTTATAGTTCGGGGCATTCCAGAGTTCAGAGTTCAATTCCAGTGCTGTCTATATGAAATCTTTACCTTCTCCCTGTGGGTTTCCTCTGGGTCCTCTGGGTGCTCGCCCACAGTCCAATGATGTAACAGGTGGTAGTTAATTGGCCATTGTCAATTACCCGGTGATTAGGCTTGTGTTAAATAATAGGATTGCTTAGTAGTGAGGCTCATTGGGCTGGAAGGGCCTATTCTGTGCTGTATCCTTAAAAATATAAATATACCCAATAAATTGGCCTCCACAGCTGCCTGTGGCAATGAATTCCACAGATTTACTTGTCTCCAGCTAAAGAATTTCCTCATCTTTGTTCTCAAGGGACGTCCGTCAATTCTGAGGCTGTGTCCTCTGGTCCTGGACTTCCCCACTATAGGAAATATCCTGTCCATATTCACTCTATCTAGGCCTTTCAATATTTAATAGCTTTCAAATAAGATATTCTTACCCCCTCATTCTTCTAAATTCCAGTGAGTACAGGCCCAGAGCCATCAAACACTCATCATACATTAACCCTGTCATTCCTGAGATTATTCTCATGAATGTCTTTTGGACCCTCTCCAATGTCAGCACATCCATTCTTAGATAAGGGGCCAAAGCTATTAACAATATTCCAAGTATGGTCTGAGCAATGCCTTATAAAGCCTCGGAAATACATCCTTTACTTCAATATTCTAGTCCTCTTGAAATAAATGATAACATTGCATTTGCCTTCCTCGTCACCAACTCAGCCTTCAAGTTAACCTTCAGGGACTCCTGCACGAGGACTGACAAGTTCACTTGCACCCTTGATTTCTGAATTTACCCCCTTCTTAGAAAATAGTCTCCACCTTTATTCCTTCTACCAAAGTGCACAGCCATACACTCCCCTGCACTGTATTCCATCTGCTACTTCTTTGCCCATTCTCCCAATCTGTCGATGTTCTTCTGCCAACTCCCTGCTTCCTCAGGATCACCAGCTCTTCCGCCTCGTCTTTGCACTGAGAGCTTCAACTTGTTACTCCACAAAGTTTACTCATCTCTGCACTGAACTGTGGCTGTGGTCTGCAACTATCACAGTGTGAACTCACTTTTGTTAACTTCAGTTCTGAATGCTATTTGCTTACTTTCATTGTTTGCACGCATTTTTTCCTTTATTTTTTCTCTGTACACATTGGGTGTTTGACAATCTTCTTTTGTTTTAATGGGTTGTATTGGTTTCCTTTGTTTTGTAGCTACCTGTAAGGAGATGTATCTCTTGGTTGTATAAAATATACATTAAAGGCATCCATTAGTCTTGCGAGACCATGGATCTGCACCTGGAAAGTCTTCACTCTCCAGGGCGCAGGCCTGGGCAAGGTTGTATGGAAGACCGACAGTTGCCCATGCTACAAGTCTCCCCTCTCCACGACACCGATGTTGTCCAAGGGAAGGGCATTAGGACCCATACAGCTTGGCACCAGTGTCGTCACAGAGCAATGTGTGATTAAGTACCTTGCTCAAGGACACAACACGCTGCCTCGGCTGGGGCTCGAACTCACGACCTTCAGTTCGCGAGTCGAATGCTTTAACCACTTGGCCACATGCCCACACAAAATATACATACTTTGATAATAATACTTCAAATCGTCCACAAACTTGACCACAAAGCCATCAGTGCAGCCATCCAAATCACTGGCAACCAATCAGAAAATTTGTCTTTATTTCCACTCTCTGCATTCTGCCAATCCTGGGTAGCCATCAGGAGATTGTACCTTTGGTGGCAGACAGAGAGAAGGTACATGACAAAGTGATCCTCCAATCTGTGCCAGGTCTCACCGATCTGGAGGCCACACTGGGAGCATCGGATACAATAGGTGACCCCGACAGGCTCACAGGTGAAGTGTTGCTTCACTTGGAAGTGTTCCGTATTAATAAGACCATAAAACATTGGAACAAAAT